>NC_138372.1:102890961-102921022 GCF_054177405.1 Leptonychotes weddellii | reverse complement strand
AGGAGATTATGTTAAGTGAGACAAGTCAAGCAGAGAAAGTCAATTATCATATGGTTTCACTTATTTGTGGAACATAAGGAATAACATGGAGGACATTAGGAGAAGGAAGGGAAAAATGGGGGGGAGGAATTGGAGGGAGAGATGAACCATGAGAGACTATGGACTCCGAGAAACAAACAGGGTTTTAGAGGGGAGGGGTGTGGGGGGATGGGTTAGCCCGGTGATGGGTATTAAGGAGGGCATGTACTGCATGGAGCACTGGGTGTTATACGAAAACAATGGATCGTGGACCACCACATCAAAAACCAATGATGTATAGTATGGTGACTAACATAACACAATAAAATTAAAAAAATAATAATAAAAATTTAAAAAAAGGAATCAGGGAAATGCAGATTAAGGCCACAGCGAGATATCATATTATACCCCAAAAGTAAGTGTACCAGGTGTTTGTGAGACTGTGACACAATAGAAATTTTTATACACTGTAAGAGTAAAACTTAGTAAAATCACTTTTGAAAAAGCAGTTTACTTGAGAGACTATGGACTCAGAGAAACAAACTGAGGGTTCTAGAGGGGAGGGTGGTGGGAGGATGGGTTAGCCTGGTGATGGGTATTAAAGATGGCACGTTCTGCATGGAGCACTGGGTGTTATGCACAAACAATGAATCATGGAACACTACATCAAAAACTAATGATGAAATGTATGCTGATTAACATAATAAAAAATTTTTAAAAAGCAGTTTATTTTATAAAGCTGAATAGAACCCATAGTTTTTGGCCCAGTAATTAACTTCTATGGAGTTAGCCTGGAGCAGGGTTTCTCAGCCTCAGCACCATTGAGATGTTGGGCCTGACAATTCTTGGTTGAGGGGCTCTCCTGTGCATTGTAGGATGATTAGCAGCATCCCAGGCCTCTACCCACTAGATACTGGTAGCACCCTCTTCCCAGTGTGCCAACCAAAACAAATCTCCAGACATTGCCAAGTGTCCCTGGGGGAGGCACAATCACCCCATCTGAGAACCGCCACCCTGGAGGAACTCTGGCTTCCATGCACCAGGGGACATGCACAAGAATGTTCATTTCAATCTGTGACAGCTAGACTGGAAATGACACGGTCACCCATTAACAAGAGATGAATAAATTCATTATGTGTAATCATGCAATAGAATATTACGGTCATGAAAACTTTATCTAGAGCACCACACAAGAAAGTGGATGAATCTTGGAAACACAATCTTGAGTGGAAAAAAAAATCAAGTCTTGTAAGATTCCATACAGCACGTCACGATTTTAACAAAGCACAAAAACTATCAGAAGTATTTTCAAGGATGCCTACATAATTAATAGAGCCTTCTTCTTTTTTTTTTTTAAGCAATGATAAGAATACCAAGAAACGATAAAGAAAAAACTCAGGATGTCTACGTTGGGGGAGGAGATGGGTGCAGTGAACACAGGTAGGAGCACTGGTATCAATAACGTTCTAGGATTAACTTGTATGGTGGGTTATCAAATTTATATCATCCACATTTCGGAAAGAAAAGAAAGGAAAACATAGTCTAGATACCCTAACTATCATGGTATTTTTTTTCTTTTAATGAAAAGAATGTGTAGCATATAGGAAGGAGAGTTTAAATAATTTAAAAAGAATTTAAAGTAATTACAGGCATACCTCATTTTATCGTGCTTTGCTTTATCGCACTTCGTGGATACTGCAGTTTTTACAAATTGAAGATTTGTAGCAACTCTGCATGGATCAGGTCTATCTGCACCATTTTCCCAACAGCATTTGCTCACTTCATGTCTCTGTGTCACCTTTTGGTAATTCTTGCAATATTTCAAATGTTTTCATTATTATAATATTTGTTATGGTGACCTGTGATCAGCAACTATTACTCAGTGCAAGTTCAAATGATGGTTAGCATTTTTTAGCAATAAGGTATTTTTTAAATTAAGGTACGTACATTGTTTTCTTAGACATAATGCTATTGTACACTTAATAGACTACAGTATAGTGTAAACAGAACTTTCATATTCACTGAGAAACCAAAGAATTCATTTGACTCACTGTATTGCAATATTTGCTTTATTGCAGTGGTCTGGAATGGAACCTGCAATATCTTAGAGGTATGCCTGTCCTTTCAATTTCCCAAAATTGAATTTCAAGTAGTTTCATCCCATCGGTCAGAGAAAACCATCAAGATTTCCAAGTATCACACCAAAACCTAGCCCTCACTCCGAGCCTACCACGTTTTCATCTTTCCTCAGAGAACTTCATGTTCTTCTGAACTATGCTAAGTATCCTTGCCATATGTCCAATAGCACTCCAAGGGTCACTTTCAGAGCTATGAATCATATTTTATTACACTTACTTATTTCATACGAGTCTGCCCCCACTAGGCCCCCCCCTGCAAGGGCTGGGACCACCTGCATCTTCTTCACATTTGAATGCCCAGCCTCTGGCAAAATGCCTGGCACATAGCAGCCCCTCAGCAAAGAACTCTGACATCAGAAAGCAGTGTTTGTTAATGACTGCCTTGAGGACCACATGAATCAGAATCCCTTAAACTGCTTATATATACATACTTTATATATATGTATATATAATATATTTTAAAAATATATAATATATAATTAAAAAGTTATATTTTATATTATTTATTTATATGTCATATATTTATATTATAAAATATGTATATTTTAAAGCATATTTCTGATAACTCAATACCTCCTGGATCAGAATCTCTGGGATGGGCCCAGGAATCTATTTTGTATGTTTTAAGACACTCAGATAATTCCTGAATACTCTGAAGTTTTACAAACTTTGCTAAAAAGATAGGGCTTTCCTGAAGCTTTCTATTATTCTATTTAAGAGTAGATATCTACAGATACAACTACATTCAAGTTAAAAGAATAATGTGTTAAGTAGCTTCTCTTTCTACAAATGAGAAGGGGAAAAAAGCCTTGAGGATTTAACTGAAGTCATTCTCATACCTGCACAGGTTTTTTTCAGCAATGCTTCATTGGAAAAAATTGCTATTTAGAAGTTTGTTGTGTCCTCAGCCCAAAGCATTTTCTATGTAAGTCACTTAGCTCCTTCAACATATTTAAAATCACAATGCTTCTTTCCTTTTCCCTTCTGTCATTTTTATTCTTTGCACCAACCAGCCTTGGTAATGACGTAGCAACCTTCACATGTGTGGCTTGCCCCTTCATATAATTCCCTGACTCTTCTTCCTTTCACCAGAAACGATCCCCTGTGATTGCTGTGCTGTGACTCTTGTTTCTACAGTCCCTCGACATTGGCCCTTTCAGTATTCAGGGCTTCCTTCGCTCATCTCCAAGAGGAGTCTCAAAATAATTTTCTAAACGACAGCCTGAGGAAGCCAGGGATTTCTGCTAACTGCTCTGTTCTGACCCACGCCCCAGTCTCCAGTCTTCGCCTCTCACTAGCTGTTCTGCAAGTCCCCGCACTGTTTGCGGCGGAGACGTGGCATAAAGGCAGGACAATGCCAGTTTCCATCCATCATGAAAATAATGCAAAGGTCATATCCCTCTGCAGCGACACTGTGTAGAGAAGGCAGCATACTGTGTCTTTCTATTCAATTTCTTATTTCTGTCTCTTTCTAATAATTTTCCCTCTATGATCCTCAACTCATTTTACCACGTGTCCATTCTTTCCATACACTGCTACCTTCCCTTTTCTTTTTCCTTTCTTTTTGGTTCACATCCAGAATAAACGCACTTCTTTCTTGCAAAGGCATTTTAAGCTCTCCTCATTCCTTTTCAAGGATTTTACTCAAAATTGTTTCACTGATTTAAATCCATCCATTCAATAAATGGTCATTGATTAAAGTTCCGTATTATTAAGCACTATACTAGGAAAGAGAATAGAGATGAATAAAATATAATTCCAGACTTCAAAAACTCAAAATGAAGCAGAAGGTAAAAAAAAAAGGAGTATAGAAATAAATGCAATAAATGGTTTCAGTACTATGATATAAGTTGTGATATGTAGCTGCATTCTAGCAGTAAAAAACACAGGTTCTAGAGACAAACACCTAAGTTTGAATTGAATGGCTCTACAGGAGGGAGGGAAGAAGGTATTAATGAAGTAGAATTGACAGGGCTTGGTTAATAGGTGTGGAGGCGGTAGGAGGCAGAGAGGAAAATGAGGAATCAAACATGATTCTCAAGTTGTTGGTTTGCTGAAGAGTCTGCGGTGGGGGACCCAGGAGAAACACATCTGCAGGAAACATGATATATGCAATTTTGAACACTGCCTAGTAGGTCTGGAAATTTTGGGTGCAGGCACACACACAATAAAGTTTTTGTGTTCTTGGGAAATTTCCTTCATAGTAACATAGCGGTGAGCTTTTTAAGTCATACAATAAACCTAATTTGACATAACTTCATCTAATTACATAATTTCTTAAAAGAAAATTATTTTCAGTAGCTCAGTCAGTTAAGCATCCAACTCTTAATTTCAGCTCAGTCATGGTCTCAGGTTTTTTTCAGGTTGAGATGGAGCCCCGTGTCAGGCTCTGCACTCAACAGGGAGTCTGCTTGAGATTCTCTCCCCCTCCCACTCCTCCCGCTGTCTCTGCCTAAAATAAATAAATAAATAAAATCTTAAATTAAGAAAAAGAAAATTATTTTCTATCTCAACTTTACAAGACCTGTATATTTATCTTTTTATTTCACCTGCCTTTTATGCTACTCTTAATAAATTCAAAACAGACTTCTTAACAAGAAAGCACATCTTACCTGGACCTGTCCCATCGTGACTAATCAGAACTTTCTTCAGTTTTCCAAGAGACACTGCCTCGATGGAAAAAATATCAACCTGTATGATAACAAAAATAAACTGAATGACCATTAGGATATTTCCTTTTTCTAGGAAAAAAATAGCATTATGAGTACTATATCAGTTCATCACTATATTGCTATGTATTGCTATATTATTATTATTACTACTATACTATAAAAAATTCCCCTACTATTTTATATGCAGTCCTACACTATGCCTTGTGAGACAAATATAAGCAAGTAACAGAATTTTTGCCCTCCTTAATCATACGGTCTAAATAAATCTGAAAAAGATTTTCAAAATGTAATCATAACATTTAAGTCTACCATTAGTAGTGATAATAATAGTTGATATCGCCCTCACTATACACAAACTCTTCTAAGTGTTTTTCATATATTTAATCCTCAGAACGACCCAAGAAGTAATTACTACTCATTGTCGTATTTTACAGTTGAAGAGATGGAGACATACAGAGTTCAATTACTCACTTCCAAGGTCAACATCTAGTGAGGGACCAAGCCAGGACTCAGCCCCCAGCAGTCTGCCTCCAGAATGTACGCTCTCCACCACTGGTGTCTGCCTCTCAGTAGATTTTGTTTCTAAGTCAACTATGCATTGCAATGGCTACATGTGCATGCATATACAAATGAAGTTTTAAAATAAACTATTACCTAGATATGTAGTCTACAAATGAAAATACACAACACATTCAATGCACACATCCATGCAAATGATACATTAACAGCACCCTAAGACCCTTCCATGGCCCACTGCAGTCATAATCTCCCCCAGTTGTAGCCATTATCCTTTTAATTAGTTTTGCCAGGTCTAGGACCATAAACAGAATCATACAGTATGTTCTTTCTGCTTTTTACTCAACTTTTGTGGAATTTACCCATGTTGCTTTATTTAACAATGCTTTGTTCATTTTCATTACTGAATATTATTCCACATTATTTATCCATTCTGCTACTTATGAACCATAATTGTTTCTGGGTTTGGGGTATTACAAATAACACTGCTCAGAACATTCTTGACATGGCTTTTTGTGTATATTTGTGTACGTTTCTGATGGGGAACTACTGGGTTATAGAGCATTAGTCGATAGTCTACTTTTCCAAATTGCTTATAGCACTGCACACTGTGCATGCTCAGTGTGTGAGAGATCAAGGTGCTCCACAGGTACTCAATACTTGGTATTGTCATTCTTTTCAAGTTTAAGCCATCCGATTATGCACAGTGACCCTTGATTATGGTTTCCATTGTATTTTCCTGATTACTAACAAAGTTGTGTACACTTCTCATGTTGATTGGCTATTTAGATATCTTCTTTTTAGGAAGGACCATATTCAAGTGTCATGCCATGTTTTCAATGGGGTTACTGTTTTCTTGTTGATCTGTTGGTGTATATAGTTTAGAAACATTCCTTTGCCAGGATATATTTTACAATATCTTTCCTACTTTGTGATTTGCCTTTTTTACTCTCTTCATGGTGCCCTAAGGAAGAGAAGTCTTTATTAAAATGGTGTAAATTTATCTTTTCTCCTTTATGCTTAGTGCTTTCTTTGTTTTGTCTTTAAAATCTTAGTCTATATGCATGCTCATAGCAGCATTATTCACAATGCTGCTGTAGCCAAAATGTGGAAGCAATCCAATTGTGTTCATACTAATGAATGGATAAACAAAATCTTGTCTATACACATAATGGAATATTATTCACCCTTTAAAAAAAAAGGAAATTCTGACACATGCTACAACACATATGAACCTTGAAGACATTGTGCCGAGTAAAATAAGTCAGTCTCGAAAAGACAAATATCTTTGATTCCATTTAGATGAGTTTCATAAACGAATCAAAGTCACAGAGACAGAAAGTAGAATGGTGGTTGCCAGGGGCTGGGTTGGGGGAAAGAGAGGAGAATAATATTTATTTTTTAATGGGTATAGTTTCGGTTCTGCAAGATAAAACGTTCTGGAGCTGGATGGTGGTGATCTTTGCACAACAATGCAAATGAATGTGCTCAATGCCCCTGAATTGTACACTTAAAAACTGTTAAAGTGGTAACGTTCATATTATGCGTATTTTACCACCATTAAAAGATTCTTAAAATCCTAACCTACCCCCAAGATCACAAAGGTTTTTCTTTTGTAGTCTCTTCTAAATACTTAATTGTTTTACCTTTCCGATTTAGACCTAAACTTGTATGAAATTGATTTGGGGGTTCAGTGTAAAATTGGGCTCATAATTTCTTGGATATCATAATTGATATCCAATTTGCTGCCTTTCCCTGATGCTGCACATCAAGACATGGGGATCTTTTTCTGGCTCTATTCGGCTTCTTTGTTCTATTTGTCTTGCCTTGTACCAATTAATGCTGTCTTAATTACTTTAACTTTACAATAAATCTCAATATCTGGTAGTGTGAGCCCTCCAGCTTTGTTTTTCTCTTAACAACCTTCCTGGTTATTTGGGGTGTATTTGACTTGTTGCCCTTCCACATAAATTTTAGAATTAGACTGCCAATTTCCATAAAAAAAATTTATGGGATTTTTTTTTTAAGATTTTATTTATTTATTTGAGACAGAGAGAATGAAAGACAGAGAGCATGAGAGGGAGGAGGGTCAGAGGGAGAAGCAGACTCCCCGCTGAGCAGGGAGCCCGATGCGGGACTCGATCCCGGGACTCCAGGATCATGACCTGAGCCGAAGGCAGTCGCTTAACCAACTGAGCCACCCAGGCGCCCCTAAAAAAATTTATGGGATTTTAATTGCTATTGCATTGAAAACTGCAGATAAGGAGAAAAGTGAGCACTTTATAATATTCACTCTTCCAATCCAGGAACATAGTGTATCTCTATTAATTTGTGACTTTTTAAAAATTTCCCAATAATATTTTGTCATTGTCCATGTAGAGGTCTTGCCTTGGCCATCTGGGTGCCTGCTGCCCATTGGGCCTGGGGATGGAGGGAGCCTCCGGACAGAGCTGCGTGTGCACTGCCCAGGACTGTGTTCCTTCCTGCTCAACTGCTTTAGCCACCACTGTTATTGGTGCCCCGTCTGTCAGCTGAGGTCCTGAAGGTCCTTGCTGTCAACAGAGGTGACCTCTAGAATGCATACTTACCTTGGCTCCTCCTCTTTCCTTATTTCCTCTACATTCATGCCTTCACGGTGCTTCCTAGGATCACCCCCCTCCCCATTAACCACCCAGAGGACCTGCCCCAGGCTCTGCTTTGGAAGAACTCATATGAAGGTCCCACTTTGCAAGTGGAAGTTTTTACTGCTGGGTCCAGACTGAATCCTAGCCCTCTGAGAGCTTCTAAATCTCCGCACCGCATCTGGGGCTCTCCATGGCCACTCTCTGATTGGCTTCTTGCTTCTAAGCGCCTGTTTATAAATGGTGGAAAACGATGCTGAATATCAGCTTCTCCTCTGCACTTCCTTTCTTGCCCAGATCTTGGACCCTCATACCCTAATTGCCTTGGCAGCTGTCCAATGCCTTTAAAATCAATTTTAATAGGTATTTATCAAATGTTTCTAGCTGTCAGCAAGATAGTCACTTTGTCATGAACCAGACTGCCCTAGCTGGAAATATAATCTTGGTTGTTTTGTTTTTGGTTTTTGTTTGTTTTTAATAGCAGAAAAAAAACTAGGAGTTACTTATGGTTTCACTGTCCCTGGTTAAGCCCACCTCCACTCAGCCCCAGACAGTACAATGCACACCAAGAAGTGCCCATATCTCTCCGTACTTCTTAATTGGTGTCAAATGAGCAGCTCTAGAATTTTCTGTGTGTCTTTTTAGTTAAAGAAATTAGAGGAAGGATGGTAGGTAAGAATCAATAAAAATCTTTCTATTACCTGTCCACGCCGAAACTTGACTTTGTTATTTTGGGATTGATGAAGCCTTCGGTTCCCTGAATCTCCTCTGGTGCCAATGAGGTTGATAAGCACATTAGACTCTGTCTCTGCACCTGGCTTCCTGCCCGTGTACATGTAGATCTCATAAACCACCACTGAAATGTTAGAAATCCGATATTATCTTTCTCATTTTTATTTTCTCTCTAAATGTATTAGATACCCTGAAAAACAATCAGAATGTTGCCTAATCTAGCTGACATGAGTTTCTCTGTGGTGGTCGGTCCCAGCTCTTTTCCTCACACAGACCCCATTCAAACAGACTCTCGACTGCCCCATGTTTACCTCATTCGTAAGACTCAGCTATTTCCCAAACTACAGTTTCAAAATAATTATTGCTAGTAATTATGCACTTTCATTAACCACTATACTTTCACCGTTATTATGAAAAGTTGTATTTAAAAAAAAAAAAAACTCTCCTCTCTCTTAATTAGATGAAAGTGGCAACTTTCCCCCCGAAGTTTGGCTATTCTAATCACAGCTGGTCACTCATGCTGCTATTCACAAAGATCACTACTCCAATAATGGATATTTTTAATGGCACTCTTGAGAGAGAAAAAAATACAAAGATCTTAGAGAGATACAAATTTAAATTTTTAAAAAAGATAGCAGGGAGGTACCAACGAATTATAATTCACCATATTTGACCTTAGAATTAACGCAATTTCTGAGACACTGGTAGAAGTCGCTAATTAGAAAAAAGATTGTTCTTGCTGATACAACTAATATGAATAATATCTTGGACACAATGAGTACTTTTAATTCCAGATTCTAGAACGCTTTATAACTCTGTGCAATTGAACAGTTGCATTTATAGAAATTCACATTAACATTTTCCAAAGAACTCAGACATGAAAATCCAACAAGTAAGAAAACAAGGTAAGTGAGAAACATTGCCTGTTTCCATCATGCCTGACCTTTAAAAAGACAAATGTGGTATACTGGGAAATGGTGTAAGCAGAGAAGATAAATCAGTTTCTTTGAGCAGTCTTACATATTCTAAAATACCCCAGAGTGAAACCCAGCTGAGCTTAAGCAGAAAATTAGAACACTTCTCATGAATTTAGGACAACCAAAGAAATCTTTTAAACTCCCTATAAAGAAGATCTGGTCTTACAACCTGGGTAACTGCCTGAACTGAATTAAGCCAAAATTTATGCTAGAATTCTTCATGAAAACAAGTATGTAGACAGGCATGATCGGAAGCCTTAATAGGGAAGCCTTGCTTCTGTTTACTGAGAATTTTTTTGTTGTTTCAGAGGAAGAGTGAACTTGTTTACAAATTTTTTAAAAATGACATTTAAAATATTAAAACACTTCTAAAATTAAAAAAAATTGTTAAAGGTCTAAAAAAGGACATATCAAAAATTATTTAGGACAAAGATCATATACTTAGGGCACAAAGAACAACACTCAGTGCTCCCTCAAGCAATATAGACTGTACACATTGTACAACCTATGTACCCATTGTCCCATGATCAAATCATGCAGCTTGCTTGCTACCTACACACAACTTAAATATTCGTAACTTTGTATTATTCCCAGAAGCTACTATAAGTTAAGTTTAGTGCACAAGCACCAAAAAAAAAAAAAAAAAAACACTTGCCACCTAAAATTCAAAGAGAATTAAATGTACCCCATATTTAGAACAAGGTGGATACCATAGTTGAGCACTAACTTTTATTCTTTGAGATTCTCTCTATCTCAAAAAGAGTTACATAGTTTGAATTGGAAATTGAAAGAAAACATATAATCCTACTCAGAGAAACAGACATTTGCTGCAATCTTTAACATTGACTCAACTTTAATTGTACAGTATTACATAATCCACTAAGCATTTGCTGTAGTTTTGCAACAAAAGCACAATAGATTCTAAGTCCAAACCTTTTCATGATCCTTAAGGCAATACAAAATTCTTCCTTTAAAGTAAAGAAAGGGAGAATTTAAGGAATACCTAGTTAACATGTTGATTAGATGCACCCTAAAATATTATGTGTTTTAAACAAGTCTTAGCAAGTGAAGATTCGGAGAATTCTTTGTTCAGTCTCTCTCCTTGGGTGTGAAAGTCAGGTCTCAATGTTGTTGATTCAAAGGCAGGGCCATACTGTTCTAGCTAAAGGACCTGCATTGTTGTAAAAAAATGTAGAAGGCTAACAAATTATCTCTATTCCAAGAGAGGGACCCGCCACACAGGGAGGGGAAATCCTGAGAGAGGGCAACAGTAAGTAAAAAATGTGAGTTAGAAGAAAATTTATAATTACTTCAAAATACTTGAAAAATTCAAGGCTGGGTTTCTAGACATGGATGTTATACAGAATGGAAGAGATCATTTTACTTGAACATATTCAAAGACAAGTATTACTAATCAATGATTCAGCTGCAAATAACTTTTTTAAAGCACCAGATTTTAAGAAGTTAATATACATCTCTCACCATGATTTAGCTAAAAGTATTGAAAGAGTTAACTTGTTGCTTTAGGTTATCTGTAAATATTGGGCATTTTTTGCCCCCAATTTTCTAATGTTCTTTTTACCATAGTTGATGCTAAATTTTTCTTTCAGACAATGAGTCAGGAGCCTCAGCTGCTGTGAGCCTTACTCACTCAGACAAAATGGGCCATAAGCACCCAATAATAACATTGCTTGTCCTCCTGTTTGCCATAACTATCATCCAATTCAGTTCATAGCTAAACTATATATTTTCACCATTGGGGGGGGAGGGCATTTGTTTCACTTGTGTTCTCAATGTCATCACCTTCAACTCTCTCACCCTTATATTTACCTATACTTACAGTCATTTCAAAACTTTTCCCATCTTTCAAGGAATGCATAGCACATGGATTACTGCCAAAGCTTAGCATTCTTTGGGCTGACAAACTTGTGGCCTACATAATAAGATTTAACATCACCACATTAGTGACACAAAAATCTCTCAAATTTTAACCTGCAGGTTGGGTTTTGTTTTTTTTTTTCCCTCAGATATCATTTTAGGCCAGAATCTGTGCCAAGCGTTTGTTAATGTTGATTTATCTGCATCAACTCCAAGCATTAACATCCCCATAAATAGTATCCTTAAGATTTCCTTTCAAGAAATCTTGAATTCTTTAGTCTCTGCTTACTACAGAAAGCATAGAGTTAAATATATATATATTTGTTCTTCATAGGGAGATATATAATTTCTTAACCACAAGAATATCTTAAAAATATCATATGGCTGGGAAGGGGGCTGAAAAAAATTCCTCAAATGTGATTTTTCACTGGAAGTTTAGGAGAAGGAAAACAAAGCCATGGTAGGACATGTGTTTCCTTTAGCAGAAGAGGGAGGAGGTGATACCTAAAGAGGAAGTGGAATGAGATGCCTCAGGGATAGCCACACCAAGGGTCCTCTTCACATCTGAGGGTGACATCCAGGAACTGAGGATGACATAGAGTAGGGACGGGAAGAATGAGAATTTTGAATTGACCAATTTTTGACCAAAAGAAACTAAGCTTTATATTGGAAGTGACAAAGCTTATTTGGAGTTACAATGATTAAGATTTCCATCATCCATGGAAATAGGGGCTTGGATTACTTTTATGTCAGGTTTGTAGAAATATGATTTTCATGTGGCAAAAATCACTCTTTTAAGGTATACGGTTTGATGAGTGCTGGGAAATGTTTACAAGTCCTGTAACTACCACCACCATCAAGATAGAGAATATTTCTATCACCACAAAAAGTTTACCTAGGAGGGGTGTGATTTTAATCAGCTATGAAGCATTTTTGCACCCCTCAAAGTCATGATTGTGAAGATTCAAATCCATGACATGATGATAAAAACAATGCAGAGGGAGTAACCTGGAGGATATCCAGAAGGATTGTCTCACACCTATACCTGCCTGATTTTTGAATGAACAGGTAAAGGAACTGAATCCAATTAACTGTTTATAAAATATATTATATTTAGTATGGTCCTCTAATTTTAATCTGAATTGCATTTGAAGGATCACCTCTTAATATTTTATCATGCCAAGAAGTTTTTCATTCCCGTGGTAGCCCATTTCTTGATTACCCAAGGTACCATATACTCAAGGTGTATGCTGATGAGGCAGGCTTTTCACAAAGTTACTGGAATGGAATGTTTTAAATATTTAGACACCAGAAGTTTATTTGCAGAACTAAATGGAATCCATAGGGTCATGGAGGGCCAGTGTATGGTTCAGGAGGAAAGGACCACCACTAACCTGATTTAAGATGTCAAGATTGAACTGAAGAAGTACAGATGACCAAATAAAGTCAGCCCCAGAAGTAAATATGGAAAGAAGCAGGCTGCTGCCTTATTCCACAGTCTGCCATTCATTAGTATTAGGATGTCATAATAAAATAGTTGAGCCAGGACATTTTCCTCCTACATTAAAACAGCTACTGCCAGAGAAATAGCCTAAAGGGAAACAATTCTCTCAATTTAGGATGATTTTGAATAAATCATGAAAGAATATTTGGTGATTCTGTTATGAAAGTCACCTGAGATCATCGATGCTCTATGAATCAGTTGGCTGTGTTCACAGATTTGTCTGTAGTCCAAGCCATGGTCTGCCCTCGCGCTGAACACCCCCCCCACCACCAAGGAGTGCACGTACCTGGGTACTGGGCGTCTTGGTCTCCCCTCCTAAATCTCACATGCTGTAAGTGCAGGGCTTACATCTTTTTCAGTTCTGAACCCCCAGCTCCTAGTACATGTACACATACACACGTAATGTTTACTGAAGAGGACTGAATAAATGAATGCTTATTAATCCACCCATCTATCAAAAAAATGCTGTGTACTGATATCTGCTGGTTGCCCTAAAAACCGCTCAAGTATGAATCATCATCTAGAATGTGCTATGGCTCCTCTGCACCCAGAACTGTACCTTAAACCAAGGCTACCTTCCCAGGCCCTTTTGCTCCCAATTTGCTCTCATTCCCCAGTTTCTTTCAGGGTCCACTTGTTTCTGGCCCTTTGGCTTTGTCTCCAAGGTCTGTATGTGTAGGAGGGGACGAGCGAATTTGGCCTCTCAGACTCTGACCGTGAAGGGTCCGGAGAGTACCAGCAGTCCCAAAAAGTGACTGCAGAAGGGAAGGGGGGCAGGGAACTGGCATTGTCAAGCCCTCCCTGCCAGACTGGTGCTAGAAGCTCCTCCTAAGTGAGCTCATTTGAAATGCTATCTCATCTCCCCTGTGCAGTATGGCCCGGTGGTGTTACTCTCTTTTGAGCCAAACCATCCAGGAGTTCTCAAATATGCTACCCAAAAAATGCCCCATCTACCAAATAAACAGTAGAGTCATATAAAAATATCATTCTTCCAGCTATATCCCCAAAGTTGCAGACTTCCATTCTCCTCCTAGGGTACATTGTTCAAATTTTCATTGGGTGGTGACTTTTGGGACTTACCCTAGAGAGACATGCTTCTGTGGAAATGTGTGTAGATGGACACACACACACACACACACACACACACTCCATGTCTTGAGTTGAGCATAAATACATGAATATTTCAGTGAAACTCATGGGACCTTAAATCTTAAGTAGGGTCCTCACTGGAAGACTGTACACCCAAGCCCTTCTAAATATTTAGTTCTCCAACTTAGAGACGGTGGCACCAAATCATCTCTGGAGCAGCCAGTCTACCAACTCTCTCCAACTAGCACATGGCCCTGGGGCCATGATCTCTCAGTGCCCTTTTCTTCATCCTGGGAGACAAACTCTCAAAACATCTCAGGTCTACCAACCTTGGATGTCATAAACAAATAATCACAGAGTCTAAGGAAAAAAGTTTAGAAGGCCATGAACTTTGCATTTGTGCCCCCATCTCTGTCAAGGTGCACACAGTATTTTTAGGGAATGTAAATTTTGTGGGTTTTTTTTTTTTTCTGAAGACTTTCTTATTCGGAAAAAAATGAAATGTAATTATCTGTGTTTGGGGGGAACTTCCTAGTGCCATGTTGTTAGTCATTATGCTCAAATGTTCCTAGGTAATATTGAATGGCTTTGCCCTTCCAGGGCCTTCTACATTCCTTCCCATGGGAGGCAGCTCCTCTCTGCACAAAACACCTGCGATGCTGGTGAGCATGGAGGGCTGTCTCTACCACCTCTGTAGGAGAAGCATCGACTCTCCCTATAGAGTTCTCCAGGCAGCGCAGCTGAACTTCCCCAAGACAAACACCTTGGCTGAAGCTCTAAGTTGATTTAATTAATGGACTGTTTAGTGCTTTCTCTCAGGTCACCAAGAATTAAGCTTTCTCAGTACTCATCATGGTGTGATCATGTTGATACAAACTGCCCAAAGAAATCCGATCTCAGAAACAGATGGTAAATGAGAGTCAGTGTTAAACACATGCAGACACTTCAGTCTGCACTGAAGGTTTGTTGCCCAAGACCACGAACGTTGGCGGTTTAGAACTGAATCTTCATGTGTCTCTTGGTTGAAAATATTTATCTTATTGCTGAAAGAGAAATACCTTTGAGCTGTAGAGAGAGGTGCCAGGGTGGGAGGGGAGTGGAAAGTCTTCATATTTTATAGAAGGTCTCCAGGATGGGGCCCCTGGGTGGCTCAGTCGGTTAAGCGTCTGCCTTCAGCTCAGGTCATGATCTCAGGGTCCTGGGATCGAGCCCTATGTTGGGCTCCCCACTCAGTGGGGGTCCTGCTTGTCCTTCTCCCTCTGCCCCTCCCCCTGCTAGAAGACAACCTACAGCAAGTTTTGGTACTGTGTACTGATCTCTGCTGGTTGCCCTAAAAACCGCTCAAGTATGAATCATCATCTAGAATGTGCTTTGGCTCCTCTGCACCCAGAACTGTACCTTAAACCAAGGCTACCTTCCCAGAGCCTTTTGCTCCCAATTTGCTCTCATTCCCCAGTTTCTTTCAGGGTCCACTTGTTTCTGGCCCTTTGGCTTTGTCTCCAAGGTCTGTATGTGCAAATAAATAAAATCTACAAAAAAAAAAAAAAGAAGGTTCTCCAGGAAGGCCTCACTAAGAAGGTCCCTTGGACCAGAAACCTGACTGAAGGTGAAGAAGCTGGCCATGCAGAGGTCTGGGGGCAGCACAGACTAGCAGGCAGGGTAGAAGGGCAGAGTCCTACGGGCTGAGGGGATAGCTTGCCGGGCACCACCAAGGAACACTGACAATGGTTGAGGTGAGCAGGCTTTGTAGGAATTGTGATAGTTTGGCTTTTAGTGTGTTGGGAAACCTTGGAGGGTCATAAGCAAAGGAGTGACATAATCTGATTGATATTTTAAGAAGGCCATTCTGGCTGTGGGTTGAGAATAATAGCCTGTCCTAATCCCAAAGCGTTCTTTGCATTTGCCATCCCATCATGATACCAGCTACATGGTATGAAGGAAGCAGGAGGGAAAAACAAGTTTAAGGGAGAAAACAAAGAAATTAATTTAGTGTGTGTTGAGTGCCTCCTCTGTGACAAATACCATATTCATACCCTCCTGATGAAAACCCAATGGGTGACCCCATTTCTGCTTTGTCTGGAATGGTCCCAATTGACACTCATTGTTCTTGTGCACTAACAGAGCCTTTCTTCTCTCTCAGAAATGTCCTGGTTTGGATGGTGAATTGCATGGTGATCACTCTAATAATAGGTATTATATGTTCCATTTCACAGAAAAACTGACTGAAACTGAGAAAACTTGTGTAACTTGCCCCAGCTCACAAAACCTGCGACTGAGACCGAGGTTTGGAAGCCGGACTCTGCTTCTCTGCACGTCAAATGTCTCATCAATGAAAGGGTCTGTCTGTCTCTGAAGCCCACATTTTCCCCTCAACCATGGGTATTGTGGTAAATGCTACAGCATTACAGAAAGCTGGCTTGTTTTTTCAAATTTAGCTTAGCTGTTATCATCCAAAACTTGTTGTAGGTTGTCTGCGAGTGTTCAGAAAGGCACTTATTTTCTTACTACTTAAAATCTGATAAATACAAATATTTTAAAGCAGATGCATTTCTATTATGATGGTACTTTCTTACATTCTCCGAGAGTTATTTCTTGTTTGGAAGTGAACCATACCTCCTGCAGGCTTACCAAAATATAGCATCAAACATTTCTTCGGCCACAGCTGTGGCCCCAAACCTCCCCTCCCATTATCATGGGTCTCCCCTGAAGAAAGCCTGGAGCCAGAACCTGTAAAGAGGCCACTGTGAGCTGAGTCAGCATTCTTATCAGTCCTGGACATGCCCACCAGGCCATTAACTAAAGATTGTTAAGGACAACTAAGCAATGATGATCAGCAGCTCTTGGTGCCTTTCCCCACAAACATGGCAGATGGTGAGCAAATTGGAGGAAGGTGTGGAAACCGTGCATGTGAACAGGCTCAGCTTGGCAGTGCTGGTCTCCCAGAGGAGATTGCTCTGATCCCACCAGCAATCCAGCTCAGCCCCCAAAGAGTGATGATTTATAGACTAATAGTCTCAAAAAAAAAAAAAAACCTTTTCTTTTGAAAACATTCCAGTAATCTTTTGAAAAGAAGAGGCAAAGTCACAAAATTAATTGGCTCAGAGTATAAATGCCAACTGCAAGGAAAAGCACTCTTTCTGTGCTACTAAATTAAAAAAATATATAACCCTCCAGTGTCCCTAGGACTCTATCCAGCCTGACAAACCTAAGTATTAATAGCTTCATTTTAAAAAGAAGTTCCCCTACAATCTTTCTTTGTGCTCTTCCCTGCGCCAGCTTCAGAATATTTTGACAGATGAACAGACAATCCCAAAATATTGAAGGTCAACCCCTCCTCAGTCCTCCTTTCAAACCCAAACCAGAAAAATATCAATTCAGCGGTTTGATTCTGCTGTGGCTCTCCTTGATGTCACAAGAATAGTAAATGAACCTCTTGGCACCAAGAATGACTTTCCAAAAGTAATACTCAGCATGCTTGGACTGCTTCTTGCTCACTAGTTGGTTTTGATCCCTAGTTAAACCTGAACATTGAGGTGTCATTGTCTTTTCGTTTTCTTATTTGAATGATTTTCCCCTAAATGAGCAAATAATCAAACTGGGGAAGGGGCAGCTAGATGGATTTGTCAGAACTGGAAAAAAAATGACTAGATCAGATTAGCTCTAGTTATCATGTATTACATTATATTATTTTGGAGAAGAAAATGTTGTAGAAATGGCTCATGTGCTTCAGCTAAGAAATTGGCCCTTTAAAAGGGAAATGCTAATGGATAAAGTTTCATTAGCTAGTTTGGGAAAAGGATGAACAGAATGATGCAGGGGAGACATGCTGAGTCTTTATTGCTGCTAAAGTTAAATGAACCCAAAATCAATAGTTCATTTAAAGCACAATGGACTTTCTTTTGTATCTTGGATTTTTAAAAAAAAACCCATACAACTGCTTTCCACTTTTTTTTTTAACATGTAACAAACTATGCATATGTCATAATTGGAAGAAATATAAAATAATTGTCCAATAGAGTTAAATAAAGTTCATTTTTTAAAAACAGCTTTTTAAAACACTATAAATTAAGAAATAATTAATATAGCAGGCCAATATGATTTCTTCTGTTTCTTATTGGTACCATGGGTTTCAAAATCCTTCTATACGTCATTTTGGGTGAGGGGAGAGGCGGGGCGAGGGTCAGAGGGAGAGGGAGAGAGAGAATCTTAAGCTGGCTTGACAACCAGCATGGAGCCCGACATGGGGCTCAGTCTCACAACACTGAGATCATGACCTGAGCCAAAAATTGAGTCAGATGCTTAATGGACTGAGCCACCCAGGCACCCCTATACACCGTTTTTAAAAAGCAGAATGGATTCTTGACAGATTTTAGCAAGAGGGTGAATAGTAGGATTCTAAATCTTTTCCCCAACTGCTAGATATCAGCTCTAACTTTTCTTCATATATACTCTGTATTTCTAACATTCCTACATCAGTTTAAAATGATTCATGCAACAGAATATGTCAAGTCTTTTCTAAAAATTTCTTATTCAATTTATTTAAACTAAGAAAAAAAACAGTTCCCCATTTCTCCTATCCCCTATCCCCACCTCTTGCAACCACCAATATGTTCTCTGTATCTATGAGCTTGGGTTTTTTTGTTTTTTGTTTTGTTTTTAGATTCCACATATAAAAGAGACCATACAGTATTTGCCTTTCTCTGTCTGACTTATGTCACTTGCCAAAATGCCCTCAAGTTCCATCCATATTGTCACAAATGGCAAGATTTCATTCTTTTCTATGGCTGAATAATAGTTTTTATATGTGTATATATATATATATATACCCACATATACATATATATAAAATACCCAAATTATACATATTATACCAAATAATTATATAAGTAAATAAATGTAATTATATTATATATACTATGGTATAATATACACTAGTACATATAATTATATAGCAGATATATAGTATAATATATATAATTTTGGATATATAATTATTTGGTATAATTATTGGTGTGTGTATATATGTGTGTGTGTGTGTGTGTGTGTGTGTGTATCTCAAAACTTCTTTATCCATTCATCCATGGGTGATCATTTACGTTGTTTCCCTATCTCGGCTATTGTAAATAATGCTGCAATAAACTTGGGGGTCCTTGTATCTTTTTAAATTAGTGTTTTTATTTTCTCTGGATGAATACCCAGAAGTGAAATAGCTGGATCATATGGTAGTTCTATTTTTAATTTTTTGAGGAACTTCCATAATGTTTTCCACAGTGCCTGCATCAATTTACACTTTCACCAACACTGGGAATGGGCTCCTTTTTCTCCACATCCTCACCAATACTTGCTATGTCTTGCCTTTTTGATATTATCCATTCTAACAGATGTGAGGTGATATCTCATTGGTTTTGATTTGCATTTCCCTGATGATTATTATTTGAGCATCTTTTCATGTACTTGTTGGCCATCTGAATGTATTTTTTTTTAGTATAGTTGACACACAATGTACATTAGTTTCAGGTGTACAATGGGTAATGATTTGACAAGTTTATACATTATGTTATGTTCATCACAAGTGTAGCTATCAGTTCTATACATCACTTCTTTGAAAAGTATTTAGACCTGCCCATTTTTTAATTGGGTTGTTTTTTCCTATTAAATTGCATGAGTTCTTTATGTATTTTGGATTACTAGCCCTTCATCAAATATATGATTTGCAATTATTATCTCCCATTCAGTAAGTTGCTTTTTCATTTTGTTGCTGGTTTCCTTTTTTGTGCAGAAGCTTTTTAATTTGATGTAATCCCACTTGTTTATTTTTGTTTTTGTTGTTTTTGCTTTCAATGTCAGATTTTTTTAGAAAATCATGAAGATCTATGTTAAGGAGCTTACCTCCTACATTTTCTTCAAGGAATTTTATGGTTTTAAGTCTTTTTTTTTTAAGATTTTATTTATTTATCTGTCAGAGAGAGAGAGAGCACAAGCAGGGGGAGTGGCAGGCAGAGGCAGAGGGACAAGCAGGCTCCCTGCTGAGCAGGGGGCCGGATGCGGGACTTGATCCCAGGACTCTGGGATCATGCTCTGAGCCGAAGGCAGACACTTAACCGACTGAGTCACCCACCCATCCCTATGGTTTTAAGTCTTATGTTCGAGGCTTTAATGTGTTTTGAGTTAATTTTTGTGTATGGTGGTAGATAGTGGTCCAGTTTTATTCTTTTTTTAAATTTAATTTTATTTTATTATGTTAATGTTAGTCACCATATAATACATCATTAGTTTTTGATGTAGTGTTCCATGATTCATTGTTTTCTTATAACACCCAGTGCTCCATGCAGTTTTATTCTTTTAAATGTAGCTGTCCAGTTTTCCCAGAACCATTTATTGAAGAGATTGTCCTTTCCCTACTGTATATTCTTGGCTCCTCTGTCACAAATTAATTGACCACATATATGTGGGTTTATTTCTGGGCTCTCCATTTTGCTCTATTGACACATGGGTCCGTTTTTATGCCAATACCAGACTGTTTTGATTGCTTTGAAATATAGTTTGAAATCAAGGAGTGCAATACCTCCAGCTTTGTTCTTCTTTCTCAAGCTTGCTTTGCTACTGGAATATCTTTCCATTTATTTGTGTCTTCTTCAATTTCTTTTATTAATGTCTAATAGTTTTCAATATACAGGTCTTTTGCCTCCTTGGTTAAATTTATTCCTATGTATTTTATTCTTTTCAATGCAATTATAAATGGGATTGCTTCCTTAATTTCTTTCTGATAGTTTGTGATCATTGTAGAAAATACAATGGATTTTTGTGTATTGACTTTGTATCCTGCAACTTTACCTAAGTCATTTATTAGTTCTAATAGTTTTTTTTTTTTAAAGATTTTATTTATTCAGGGGCGCCTGGGTGGCTCAGATGGTTGGGCGTCTGCCTTCAGCTCAGGTCATGATCCCAGGGTCCTGGGATCGAGCCCCACATCGGGTTCCTGGCTCAGCAGGGAGCCTGCTTCTCCCTCTCCCTCTGCCTCTCTCCCTGCTCATGCTCTCTCCCTCTCTCTCTCTGTATCTCTGTGTCTCAAATGAATAAATAAAATCTTTAAAAAAAAAAAAGATTTTATTTATTCCTTTGACAGAGATAGACACAGCGAGAGAGGGAACACAAGCAGGGGGAGTGGGAGAGGGAGAAGCAGGCCTCCTGCAGAGCGAGGAGCCCAATGCGGGGCTTGATCCCAGGACTCTGAGATCATGACCTGAGCCGAAGGCAGACGCTTAATGACTGAGCCACCCAGGCGCCCCAGTTCTAATAGTTTTTTGATGGAGTCTTTAGGGCTTCCTATATATAACATGTCAGCTGCAAGCAGTGACAATTCTGCTTCTTCCTTTCCAATTTGGATGCCTTTTATTTCTTTTTCTTGCCTAACTGCTCTGGCTAGAGCTTCCAATACTATGTTGAATAGAAATGGTGGGAGTGGGCATCCTTGTCTTGTTTCTGATCTTTTAACTTTTCAACATTGTGCATGATGTTAGCTATGGGTTTGTCATATATGGCCTTTATTCTGTTGAAGTACATTCCCTCTATACCCACTTTTTTGAGAGTTTTTATCATAAAAAGATGTTGAATTTTGTCAAATGTTTTTCCAACATCTATTGAGATGATCATATGATTTTTATCCTTCATTTTGTTAAAATGGCATATCATATTAACTGATTTGTGGGGTGTTGAACCATCCTTGCACCCCTGAAATAAATCCCTACCTGATCATAGTGTATGATCCTTTTAAAGTATTGTTGAATTCAGTCTGCTAATATATTGTTGAGGATTTCTGTATCTATGTTCATCATGGGTATTGACCTGTAATTCTCAATTTCCTAGGACCCTTTTATCTTTTCCATTTCAGCCTTTGTGACATTCCTGGACACTATTGCCATCCTCACATGACTGTAGGGCAACTAAAACTGTTAAGATCTAGAGATTTATGTATTAAATGAGATTACCTATGAGGAAATGCTTTCATAAACTGTGAAAATATATACAAATATAAAGAATCAGTTTTAAATATTTCTCCTATAATTAAGCTGGCATTATCTTAAATCTTTTTTTTCCCCCTATATCTGAATTAATCTACAAGTATTTCTATGGCACACAGCCCATGTGTCTTGTGCCATGCATCAATCTAATAAGGATTGAGAATATGTAAAACTGGGCCCCTGCTGGGAGAGAGACTAATCAATGTGAATTTTGTATAGAAAGATCAGGCTCTCCACGTAGGTTTAAAGGAAACAGGCCAAAGTGGAGGGTCCAGGGTGGTGATTTCTGTTGGGGGTGTGGTGGGTTCAAAGCATCAGTGAGCTGCGGAGTGAAGACTTGTGAGGGAAGTTGAAGAGAAGAAACTGATGAGAAGACAGAATGAGGGGAATTATTACAACCAAAATAAGAACTGAAACCATAAAATTTAATAACTTCTGGGGAATGGAAGCCCTTTCTGAATCATCTTTCTATTCTCTGGTTCTCTGTACTCCCAGCACACACTTGGCACCTAATATTTGTTTGTATACATGTGTTTACCTTTACTTGTGTGGAACGGCTAAATAGACCATGGATAGTTATTAGAGATGATGAGGTGGTGAATCATCTAATGGAACACTGGGACTCAAGGCAAGGAAGAGGACAGGGCTGAAGATGAAATATTACACCTCTCTGTAGAGTTAACAGCAGAAGTTAGAGAAAGGCTCAAAAGGGCAGGGAAGAATCAAGCATTAAAATCCATATGTTTAAGGAAAGAGAACCAAGTGGAGCCAGTGATAGAAATAGAAAAAAATAGAGAAAACAGTGAAGAACTAAGTTGGTATCATGTGACAGAGGTCAGGGATGGAGAAATGTTTAATAACAACGATGGTAATAGTATTTATTGAATGATTACTATGTGCCAGGAACAAAGTACTGTGAGTACATTATTCTAAAGACTAAGTGCATTATCTCATGTACCTAAAATAATCCTATGACATAGGCACTATTTTTTATCTCCTTTCATAGATGAAGTATTTTTGGCTAAGAGAGGCTAAGTAGCTTGCCCAGGGTGACACAGCTAAACATATCAATAAGCCCAGACTAACTCAGTGAGTCTGGTTCCAGAGCCTCTAGAAATCTCTTCTTCTTCAAATGAGGGATCAACAGTGTCAAATATAGTAGAAAAGTCTAGGACACCAAAAACACACACACATACACACACAGAGTCATTTAATTTGGAACAAAACGGCCATCAGTATCTATTGAGAGAGAACATTTTCACTACAGCAGTGGAGGCAAAAATAAGATGGTTGTCAGAGAGATGCAGGGAATGGATGGAGAGACAATTAAAGCAATGCGTGAGTTCCCTTTTAGGCAAAAGAAAACAAAACTGAGTAAAGGAATTCAGGTGCTCCCGACATTTGTTAACATAGGAAAACAAGAGGAAAGCCACGTTTAAATGGCTAGCAAAACCGTTTACAGACAGATGAATTGATGATACACATACATCCTTGCATATACACGGCCATACAAGTGCTAAACTTAAAGCCTAATATTCTAAATCAGAAGTAGGCAAGCGAAGGCCTTTGGGTCCAATCTGCCAGCACCTGTTGTTAATCAGCGCAGGAGCTAAGAATGCTTTTTACATTTCTTAATGGTTAAAAAAAATTGAAAGCAGAATTCTATTTCTTAACAAATGAAATTATACAAAATTCCAAGTTCAGTGTCCACAAATAAAGTTTTATTGGAATGCAGCCACACTGTTCTTTCACATATTATCTACAGCAGTTGTCTCACAACCCTGGCAAAGCTGAGCTGTTTGGAGAGATTTTATAGCACCCAAACCATATTATATTTAGTGTCTGGCCCTTTCCAGAAAAAGGTTGTCGATCTCCATTCTACATCATCTCAACCGTTTTAATCTTTTTTTTTTTTTAAGGTTTTTTTTTTCGTTTTAATCTTTAATACATATACAAAGAAAAGGAAATTATATACCTGGTAAAGGTGCTTTATTAGTTCTTGCAATGGGCATTTCTTTCCATAGATTGCCACCATTTTCATTCTCAGCTATCCAGGAGTCAACAGCTAGACAAAACACCTCACATGTGTCTATATTCTCAAGACTAATTTCTTCCAGATACCACGCGGGATCCTTTCCACTGTTGTCATGTCCGATGCGTACTTTATAGATTTCACCAATATCTTTAAGATTAATCTGCAACAAAAAAGGGGGGGGAGGAAATAAAAGTTCCCACATTTCTGATTTGATTTTTCAAATCAAAAATTCATATTCTGGGGGCCTGGGTGGCTCACATGGTTGAGCATCTACCTTTGGCTCAGGTCATGATCTCCAGGCCCTGGGATCGAGCCCTGCATCTGGCTCCCTGTTCAGCAGGAAGTCTGCTTCCCCCTTACCCTCTGCCTCTCCTCCTGTTTGAACCCTCTCTGTATCTCTTTCTTTCTCTCTCTCAAATGAGTAAATAAAATCTTAAAAAAAAAAAAAAAACATATTCAATTTTGAACTCAGTATCTGTTTTCCCCACATACACTCCTAATTTTCCTTAGAACTGTTTACTTGTAACACTATGAAATACAGTTACATATGGCAAAGCATGAATCTACTGACCATGGACAAACCAATAGATTAAATCCAGCTAGTTTTCACTACATTTTTTTTTTTAGCAACTCAATATTATTACCTTGCAAAATAAATGTTTTATTATAATGATATACACTACTTATTTGGTAGTTAGACTTGAGGAAGACAATCTAACTCTCTGGTGTCTATAATAGATTGGATATTCCCATTAAAGTGGGAGCCTGAGGGAAAAAAAGAAACAAAAAAAGACATATATGCTTCTGGATTTAAACTAGGGCTAACCAGGTAGCCCTGAAACAGAGTGGCTTTGGAAAGACTATGACTTTGCAACAGTGTTGGTAATATGATTAACAAGTAATTCTGCTTTATACCCCTTTGCACCTCACCAATTAATTAATTACCTGGCATGATAAATATTCTCACGTATCATTCATTATTCAGAATGAGCAATATTTTTCTTTTGAAAATTCTTACAGGGTTCATATGAAAAAATTGATCATTTATATACTACATTAGGTTCCTATTGCAAACAAGGACCTTTATTGCCTCCCGATTCTGTGAGTCAGAAATCCAGACACTGTGTGGCTCAACTGGGTTCTCTGCTCAGAGCCTTACAAGCTGAACTAAAGGTATGGGCTAGGCTGGGCTCTTCTCTGGAAGCTCTGAGGAGAATTCTGCTTCCAGGCTCATTCAGGTTGGTGGCAGAATCTAGTTCCTTGTGGATTTAGAACTGAGGTTCCTTCCTTGATGTGTAGCCTCTTCACCTCCAAGCCAACAAAGGGCACACTGAACCCTTCTCATTCTTGGCATCTCTGGCTTTCCCTCTACTACCAGCAGGAGAAAGATGTTTGCTTTTAGAAGCTCATACGATTTAGATTAGGCCCACCTAAATAAATCAGGCTAATTTCCCTATATCAAGGTACTTAAATTGCATACTATGTGACACCATAATTAGAAACAATGTTATCAGCATTCTGGTATTTTGTCTCTCCCTCCACCTAACTTCTTTTCTCCCCTGTGGTATTATCATAAGTATTCACATCGCCACTGGAAGTTACTCCTTCAGAGTTTACGCAGACCTGCCACATTTTTTTCTACTAAAATATTTTTTATTGGTAATATAATTTTGGGTTGCTGCACTGGTGATAATTGTTGTGAATAAATTCTGTCCTCTTGGTCAGGATGCACAGAGTTCAATAGAGTTGAGCTAAATAATTGGGCCCCTCCTATTATTTCTGGAACAAAGTGGCTATAAAAATACTATCATGTAAAAAATCTTAATATTGGTGCTTTGTACAGATAACTAACTCCTATAGAGTTAGAGTTGCAGATAATAGGACATAGGGATGAAAATAGAGGCCACATCCCAAAACGGGTTCAAAGGCAAAATTGTGTGGTGGCTAAAACCCTGGTTTTTTGAAATGAGATCTAGAGTTGAAAGTTCCTTTGCCCTTGCTGGTTGTCTAAGTGTCAGTAAGTATGCCTACTCTTCTAAGCTTCGGTTTCCCCATCTGAATATTATAATAGTACCAATCTTATGAAGTTCTATAGCACTCAGTATTAGCAGACATCATTTTATCAATCAGAATTATGTGCTAAATAGAAAATGCCTACATCTACCTAATATAAAAACAAGACTAATCTAAAGACAGGGTCCAGCATTCACAGAAGGAAATTAAACTACTAATTAGCCATCATATGTAAAATTGAAATTGATAAGGCCTATGTCTAACCCTGCTGGTAAAAGCAGATATTTGTCAACAAAACCTAAATAGTGTCATGGTCCAGAAACTAAATCATTACTCACACACCATGCATGCATGGGTTGGCCAATTAAAATAAGAACCAAATGACTGTACCACAGTCTGGCTAGTGCTATAGATTGCTCCCAAATTACTTCTAACGTATTAGCCAAACTGATTTGGAACTCTTTGTTCTGGCTTAATACAGTCAACCTGGGTCACTTCAGCTTTAATAAAGTACAAATGCAATATGCCAAGAAATTATTCTTGCATATAACGGTTTTTAGTTTTCTGCATTTAACTTCCACACTTGAAAACACACACATGCAGGGCGCCTGGGTGGCTCAGATGGTTAAGCGTCTGCCTAAGACTGAGCACCATGTCCATGAAGGAGAGAAGACAGAAAATGCTATGAGCAAAACCAAGAAGAGTGAATGTACTTCTTGAGTCAGAGCTTATTGTTCCTGAAATTTCACAAGTCTGGGTTTTATTCTCTCCATCTGCATGGAAGCTAGTATCCTTTCAGGTATGAATAGGTACTTCATAAAAGCAGATGCTGCTGTCAAGAAATGGACCAGGAGCAACTCCTTGGCTGGAGGTGTCTAGCGTCACACATAAGCACACAGGTTTTGCGGCAGAGGGATCCACTGCAAACCCAGCACTGAGACCCTCGGGCACTGGGATCTTGAAGAAGTGATATCTTCTCTCTGAACTTCACTTCCCTCATTTATAAAATGGAGTAATTAAGAATCATTTTACTGGGAGAGTGTGAGGATAAGGGACACATTAATTAGCAAAACTCGGTCAAATAAACACATTATTAGGTTCTTAATAAATAGTGGTGATTTTAGTAATTATTATTATTATTACTAAAGGGAGATGGAAGGAAGTGGGTGAAGAATACAGAGGGGAAAAGGAAACTAAAGTCCATTTACTTCAATCGTACAAGTATTCTTTCTCAGTGCCTTTGACCCTCCAGCACTGAGCTGCGCAGATGAGAGAAGGAGACTAGCCAAGGGAGATCAGTTTTCTCCACCCATCAAGTCCTCACCAGCCAGGAGCATCAGCAGAGTTCCCCGGCATAGGATTCCTGACCACGGTGTCCGCCTAACTAGATCAGAGTCCGGTTCTCGGAAGCAGAGCATGAGAAGAAAAGCACAGAGCTTGTCATCTGAAAACTAGGCTCGAGGCTGGTCGTTTCCTGTCCCTGAGTCTCAAGTTTCTCTTTGTAAAAACAGGGCTTTTGTAAGCACCAAATTAGATAATCTTGGGAACACACGTTATAATTCATAGACTGACAGTCCATGCAGATCTCAGAGAACAGGGTAGAGAGGCTTGGAGAGTTCTCTAAAGAATAACCAGGACTTGTACTGTACCTTGTGTTCAGACCACCCCTTTACTTGGAGCTCCCTTGATTGAAATAGTTGGGAAAATTAGGTAGCATTTTGAGGGGTACTCAAGAAAGAATTTGAGGATTATCACAAGAAAGGACATTTTTCATTTGTCAATGAAAATGGAAATATTCATGCAAAAAAATAGCAGAAAAGATTCTCAAAGTTGAAAAATGAACTTGCAAAAAATACATTCTCTTTGCAAACTGCACAATACAATGCATAGCCTACCTTTCCAAAGATGAAGGCTTTTGTGTGCTAAAAGTTGTATAATCTATTAGAGAGTGTTCAGTTACAGTACCATGAAGGAATAACCTGTATTGTCTAGGAAAGCAACATGACTGGTGGATCTGTGAATATTCATACAAAAAGTTTATGGAAAAAAATATTCCCTCTTCAGGTATCCAGTTTTGGAGTTTTTTGTTTGTCTGCAGAAAAGTTTTGTAACAAAATTTTTAAGATTTTTTTTACTTGAGTATAGTTGATATAGTGATTCAACTCTTCTATATGTTATGCTGTGCTCACCACAAATATAACTACCATCAGGTATCTACTTTTAGATGTAGATCTTAATCCAGACATTTTTGCATATGTCATTACTGGCCGGTTGGATTTTTCTAACTTGAAGATGCTAAATCTCTTCATGCAAACTTGAGTATTTTTTCAATAAATGGCAACAAAGTTATTTTTTCAAACAATTCTATTCTGGAAGCAAATTTCATGTTCTACAAAGTCTCTTTTCTCTGTTTAAGAACACTTTCATAGTTTGGAAAAAAATATACCGGAACACAAATTAGCTTTGTGATCACTGAAATCCCATCTGGGAGCATTTCATTTCCATTCAATATCTCATTTTACATATTTATTGCCTTTCAAAAGAACATTATGCCTTAAAAGCTCAGGACTGGAATGTGGAAGTATGGACTGGAAACTTGGGCTCTAATATGTTAGAAACATCGAAAATTATCAGGGTAAATTTTTAAGAGAAAGTAAGCAACACTACTAAAAACAAATATACAAAAACCATAGGCATAGATAATTTGCTATATTGTACATGACAATGAAAATAAGATGCTTTTCACCTCCACATGCCCTAGGCAAAAATTCTTGATGTTAATCAGTCCCAGTGCCGCCCCCTCCCAAAGAGATAGGAAGCCCTGATACTCCCATAATACTTCATAGGCTACCACTGGTGAGTACTTTTCCTGGAGCACTGCCCCCTGGCTTTTTTTGTATACCAACAATGCCCTTCCTCTTGAAAGAGCTGGAAAAGAAACCTTTCCTGGCTTAATTAGTAAATGATAGATTTTTTTTTTTTAAGGGGGACCTTTATTGTCCTAGAATGTTTAGGTTTCCTTCTGAAGCTAGACAGGAGTGCCTGAATTGAAGAATGCCTTATTTTTTATTCTTGGTGCCAGTCACAAGCCAAGTTCAAAAGCCCTGGTCTAACCAATCTTAAAAGGTTTAAAGAACCTCATTATCTCAGATGTGACTATGTTTTCCCAGTCCCCAGTCCCCAGTCACTGACACTGACCTCATCTGTCAGAGTAAACAGCTTCTCACACAGTTGGCTACCCAGTCTCTAAAGACTTAGAAGCTACTAGCTCTAAACTAAGTGTGGGTACATTACAGACCCTAGTCTCAATTTCTTGAGAAAACTTTAGGATTTGGTACTTTTTGGTTGTTGACTTCATCTTCCCTACTGGGAACTCTTCCATACTGGGAACTCTTCCCTACAAAGAACTCTTTGAAGACCTCAGCTCTATCTTCCTTTCTGTATCCTTAGTATATACAAACATTTATAACAATTGTTGAATAACTAATTTAATTTTGATATTTTAAAATTTTCATATGTTTCCTTCATTCTCTTTGCTTTCTATCAAAATTTTGCTGGGTGGAAAAAACTGTTGATAACATGCAAAACTATGATAATTTGCTATGGCATACTCCTGGTAAATATCTGAGCCCTGATAACTAGAAAAAAAGTTCTTAGGCATACTATGAAATTATTGCCTTTTAAAAAATTTAGTAATATTTTGCGGGGGGCGGAGCAAGATGGCAGAGGAGTAGGAGACCTGGATTTCGTCTCCTCTCAGGAATTCAGCTGGACAGGGATCAAACCATTCTGAACACCTACAAACCCAACAGGAGATCGAAGAAAGGAATAGCAACAACTCTCTGAA
>NC_138372.1:102865955-102890461 GCF_054177405.1 Leptonychotes weddellii | reverse complement strand
GTATTGAGGAGGGCACATTCTGCATGGAGCACTGGGTGTTATGCACAAACAATGAATCATGGAACACTACATCTAAAACTAATGATGTAATGTATGGGGATTAACATAAGAATAAAACAAACAAACAAACAAAAAATTTAGTAATATTTTGCAATCCAATTAACGCTGCCCAAATGAATGAAAAAAAAATGGCTTTTATCTTTTTATGCCATCTGTATTTTTTTAATTAGGTTCCATGCCCAGCATGGAGCCCAATGTAGAGCCTGAACCCAGGACCCTGAGGACCAAGAGCTGAGCTGAGATCAAGAATCAGACACTCAACCAACTGAGTCACCCAGGCACTCCATACCATCTGTTATTTTTGACAGTGAATGAATTCTGTTGGGAAACAAATGGCAACATCTTTATAAAAAGGTTGTATCATTAAGGTTTAAAGCCATTGTCCTAAGTCTTTGACTTATTTCAATAGCAGAGATATTTTTTCTGGATTTCCTCATAAATTTTGATACATTTTGGACAAATATAAACAGATTGTGACCAATTCTGTACTTAGGTTCCAGTTTCATCAATGGTAGAGTAGCTTACATTGACTAAGACTCAACCATTTAAAAAGGGCACTGTGCTAAATGAAAAACAGAAACCTAATGTAGCCATATGATTCCAATTATATAACATTCCCAAGATGACAAGGTAATAGACATTAAAAACAGAACAGTATTTTTCCAGGGATGGTGGTGGTGCATGGGTGGGGGTGGAGTCTGAGACTATAAGGAAATGACACTGGGAGATCTTTGGGGGGATATAATAGTTCTATGTCATGACGGTGGTAGCGGTTACATGAATCTATACCCCTGATAAAATAACAGGTAACTATACACACAGATTGTACCAATGTCAAAATCTTGATTTGATATTGAACTATAACTATGGAGGATGAGTCCATGGGGAGGAAACTGGGTGCATGGGATCTCTCTGACTGTTCTTTGCAACTTCCTGTGAAGCTATAATTATATGACAACAAACAGGCCAAAAAACATGTACTTACCAGCATTTTGTTACAATTAGCAAGGCCCTCTGGAGGGCTCATCTCTTAGGAGATGTGAGAATTTTCTGCATAGTGATTTCTCCAGGCATTCGGCTAATTCACCATTTGGGAGCACACGGTGATTGGCTGCTTCAGCTGGCTTTTCTGATGTCAGTGGGGCAAAGGGAGACCTGCCTCACCTTGGTGTATTCCCTACTTTTTCCTGGATTACTTGAATTACTCACAATTCTCTGTATTTTTTCTTTCCTTCCCACACAGATAGAAATACATTCTTGTGGTTATAAATAGATACATAATTAAAATAAGAAACAAAATAGTCATATATTCAAGATATCCATAAAATAAATGTGCAGTTTTAATTTTAATACATTTGCATCTATAGAAGATATAAACAATTTGCAGAATGTAGGAGAGTTGGAATTTACTCATAATTTAAATTGTTAATGATTCATTTTTCCCAATTTCTTTCTTTTATATTCCAGGTAATAAAAACTATGCTGAATAACATCAAAATTATCAAAATCATGGTGGATATATCGAAAGATGATTCCTGCTACTCTCAAATATGCTACTCTCTGGGTAATTTTTTCTGTTGCATTTTGCAGATTGTTTACATCTTTTATAGTTTCAATTCATTAAAATTTCACATGGCACAGGGCTTCACAGGCATCGCATTTATTAACACTCCTTTATTTATTAAAATCAATAAATAATTAAACATACACTATTATATATGCCCTTCTTTGTATTACATCTACATTTCGTACATTTTACATTCACTTTTCTCTTTTGAATATAATTACTAATTCATAGCTGTTCACAGTCTCCACTTGTTTCAATTAACTATTATGATTATTATCATTATTATAAAGATGGTACTTCCAGCTTAGCTCATACAAGCCCCCTTTAAATTTGCTCTTCTGTCCTTCAGCACTGCCCTTGACATTTTTGAAGTTATCCCTGGGATTCCAGACAACAAAAGGATATTCCAGACCAATTCTGGTTTGGTGTTTTAGGGGTTTTTTGGGGGGGGTTTTGTTTGTTTTTTGGGTTTTTGTTTTTTGGGGATTTTTTTGGTTTTGGTTTTTTTGCTCAAAAACATAGGATCAATTTCCTGCCCAGGTATTCTGGTACGTTTTAGTGGTGTGCATTAGTAGCGACAAAATATGGGCACTCTGGACACATGAGGGCTGCAGGTGGGTGGAAGTGTGGCCACTGTAGAGACAATTAGTGATGACAGACTAGAGAATAATCATCTTTTTAAGGTCATGAGTTCACACTAATATTTCCAATTTAACACATGAAGTTACTCTTCCTACCTTTCCTAGAGTGTGAAATTTCATCAACCACCAAGGCCACTGATGCTGTTTCATGCCCACAACCAATGTAAGAAGTAAATATCTCTACCCGTTTTCTACAAATCAGAAGGCAGAGTTTTGAAAGTATTAAATTGGCCTCCCTTACACAGTAAAGCAGAATATGGCATCAAGCCCATAAATACTGAAATTTCTTTTAGACAATGTAAGTTTACTGAAATTGGTGTCAATATGTTTTTGTAAATTATTTGTGTGGTTCGGCAGCCTCTATTTTTTTTATGCAGACACCTGCAGGATTATCTTAGCATCCCAAAAAGCTGCCAAGCTGTATCTGGATGTGGGTCCCTTTCCACTGATTTTGTGTAGAACTTGATGAGCTCTTTCATTTATATAGGATAGTCTTTCCATAACTCTAGAAAGTTTGTTCCATCATTTTTCATGGCTAATTATTACCTAGTCTCTTGTTTCTTTTTCCAAAACACCTTGGTTTACTTTCTGTTCTTGATCCTCTACCCCTGCCTTCTTTTCTCCATTTTCTCTCTTTTCATTCTAGGGGATCGCTTCTGGCATGCCCCATGCCACGGATTCACTCTTAGGCAGTGTTATTTCTCACTCCTCCAATTTATACATGAATGTTCACCTATGGTGGCATTTTTGTTTCTAAGACATTTCCAGCTCTACCTCTCATCTTGATGCCTCATCTTGTGGATTCCTGGAGACAATGACATCTTTTCCTCTTGTGAGGATACCAATCTCCCAAACGTGCTCTGGGTCCTGCAGGAGGGCACTGAACTGTCCTGATCCTACCACACCCTAGCCCCGCCTTCTCTGTACCATTCAGATTAGGTGAGCACCCACTGCTCCCTGGCCTGCCAGCCCCATCTCCAGGACTTCCCCTCCTAAAGACTCCAACCCACAGAATGCAGTCTATGACTGCCAATATCCTCCCACTTTTTGCTCCATGGTTCCTGGGATTTGCAGTATCTGCCTTGTTCTGGGATCCTGGCAGAAAACATCCTAGGGCTTCAAGAAAAAGCAGAGCAAATAGTAATTCACCTCTCAGAGTAGTTCCATAGGGGTAAAGACTGGTAGCTGGATTTCCAGTGGGTGTGCACCCTGACTCTACCCCATGCCTCATTACCTCTCCTTGGGCAGCTGCTCTCCTTAAGTAAAGCTGAGCCTGTTGTTCTGACTCAGCTCCATTTAGATGCCCTTCTGCATCAAGAGGTCTGTTGTTATTCTTAGTTTTCCATGCTGAAATTTTTCACTGTTACTGAGTCTTCACGTGTTTGTTGTGAGATAGATGCCATTCTGAACAAAAAGTCTCAACCTAAATAAATCTGAGGGATTTTTATAAAATAGCATTTCTCAACATTGATAGAAATGAAAGGACAGGGAAGCTCCTGTCAGAACAGGCCATCATTAGCATAAGGCTTATTTCAGCTACAGTTTGCATTTTTGCAAAGACACTGTTTATTGAATCCATTTCACAGTTGAGGAAATTGAGCTAAAGTAGCTAGTCCAAGGTTGCATAGGAAGCATGCAAATTAAGAATGAGGGTCTCCAGGGCACATTTGGTTCAAAACTGTCAGTCAAGTTCAATCCTGACCGAGGCAGCTTAAAATGACCTTGGCATGAGAGAATGACCTAAACAATTTTTGTTAACATATTGCATCTTTGCAATGTTAAAAATGATTGAGAGTTTTTATTTGCATGCTTCTTTTTTTCTTATTCTATAGAGAAACTCTGATTATAAGCATTTAGGTTGGTCAAGCTTTAAGATAGGAAATACAAGCTCTGTGAAGAACAGTCACATTTCCCAATTATGAAATGCTTTTCATAGTTCTTTTGTGAAAATAAAATGAAATAGGCCACATATTAATTATGACCTTCTCTGCAAGTGGAGTTTTGTAATACTACAACCCAAGTCTAATAAATTAAAATGAAGAGTATATATTAGTTTTAGAGAAAAATGTTTTACTTTATGTCTGTGTGAACATCAGCAGAATTAACAGATGTAATAATAAGGTTTGCTAGAGTAATTTAACAACAACAGATGTAATAATAAGGTTTTCTAGAGTAATTTAACAACAACAAAAATGTTTGTAGTAAGTGAGGAAATCATTTAGAAAATTAGTTGTGACAAAATGTTCTCTGTATTAAACATAGTTTAATTTTGCACACAACATGCACAGACACAGAAAACACTCTATTTTCCAGAATCACTGATCTTTCTGTGTAGTTTGCAAACCCTCCTGCCATTAATTGGACCCCACTCTGTTTAGTCTCATTCCCACCATTTCCTGCCATGCAAGTTCCTTTCTAGGCTGGTTCATTCTTCACCAGCTCCCAAAGCCCAGGGGCCATCCCCTTCTACCAATCCCCTGGCCCAGAGTATGTGCCCAGGTCTCTTTTCCACCTTTGCAAGGCCTGGGCAAAGTTACAACCTGACCCCACCTCTTCCAATAGCACCTCCTAGACACCAATCCTAACTTGCATAGGGCCTTTTGTCTTTGATTTTCCCCGGCTCTTTTTTTTAAGATTTTATTTATTTGAGAGAGAGAGAGAGAACACAAGTGGGGGGCGGAGAGGGAGAAACAGACTCCCCACTGAGCAGGGAGCCTGTCACTAGTTTCGATCCCCAGACCCTGAGATCATGACCTGAGCGAAAGGCAGTCGCTTAACTGACTGAGCCACCCAGGCGTCCCTGATTTCCCCCAGCTCTTAATCATTCATACATTCAGTCAGTCAGTCAGTCTGTCATGTAAACATTTTATTGAAAGCCTATTACATACTAGGCACGGAGGAGACACAACGATGAATAAAATAAGGTACTTACCCTTGCAGACCTCCTAATGGGGCGAGAGAGACAACAGACATAAATGAGAGAAAAGCAATGAGGTGCTTAGTCCCTACACAGACAAATGGGTGACCATTCTACATAAGAAGTCCAGGGAAGGCCTCCCTGAGAAAGTGATAGTCAGGCAGAGGTGTGGATGACATGAAGATACTCAGCTGGTGGATATTAGGAGAGAAAGCATTGCATGTAGAAGGAACAGCTACCATGATCTCTTAAAGGTCCTAAAGTGGGAATGAGTTTGGATTGTTCAAGCTTTGAGCAGAAAGAAGTTTCATGGGCTTTTGTTGCCAAGAGGAGCACAGAATGGGTGAAGGACAAAGAGGTAGAGAGGTACCATCTATCAGGGCTGGGACTGTAAACAGGACATAACATGATCAAGTTTATGGTTTTAAAAAATTTCCCTGACTGCTCTTCAAAGGCAGGATTGCAAGGGAGTAAATGTGGAAGAAAAGGGACCATGTAAGAGCCCAATGCTTCATCTGAGTGACAGAACATGGGGATCTTGACTTAGGTGTTGGAAATGGAAATGAAAAAGGATTCTGAATATATTTGGAGGCACATATTATGTCCCATATTTATTCTGACCACATCTTTAATTTCTTGGACTGAAATTCTCCCTGAATTGCCTTTATATTTCCAGGTTAGAGATTATTCTCATTGAAATCCTTCATAGTTTGGTAGTTCCACCTTTTTCCTGGTATTTGTTCACATTATCCATTTGACCCAAGCAGGGAGTCTATCCCGTCATGCTTTTCTTCTTCCTGGCTTTTAATGGCCCCTAGCATTTTCCACATGTCTCTAGTTATGTAAGGCTTTAGCTTTACAAAGACCTTTTTGAAAGCTCCCGGTATTTGTTTTTATGTGTTCTTAATTTTGGCCCTTTATGCATTTTAAAACAGGCTTCAGAATTTTAGTTCATCAAAGAAATCTCTATGGAGTCACAGTGACTTTATTAAATACTTCCCCTCTTTCCCTCTTTGGTTTTGTTTATAATTGGAGAGTAAGGGTTTTATTTTGAAGAGTCTACCTTTATTTGTAAGACAAATCCCCCAAGGTTTCACATTTACACCTGTGAAAGACAGAGTTAAGACTCAGCAGCCATCTCAAAGCTAGTAGACAAGAGATCGGTAACACCCAGACAATGTTATGGTCAAATTGGGATATATCAGTATGCTGCAGGTTCATAGTCATGTCGTATTAAAATTTCGGAAGTAATAATCCCACTAGAAGCAAAGGCAAAATGTTCATGTCTAGACATAAGTTAATCCCCATTATAATAATTACCTACAACTGGGCCAAATATGAATGATCATTCTGGAAAATGTTAACCTTAGCAAATAGAACTTCAAAGCAGGCATCTATTTTTAAATTTTAAAATGTTAGCACTGATACTCTTCATTCTCTCTCTCTCTCTCTCACACATACACACACACACACACATACACATACACACACGTTTGTTATGAAAATACTACAAGAATTAAAGGGCTGAAAAGCAGCTCGCAGTGCTAACTAGTCTACCCGTCTTGACATTAAGAGGCCTACAAATGGATCATCCCAGACCATGAAGAAAATTCCAGACTTCCTTGGAATCAACTTCAATAATTACATCTTATGTTAGGAATATTGTTATCAAACTACATTGTCTGGAGTATAACAAATCAGTACTAGATATATTCATAGGCTAGAATATCAAGAGTGAATTCCTCCCTTGATTTGGTGTGGAAATTAAATGATGGTTAATAGCTTATTTTTTAAATTTAATTTATTAAAAGTACAAGAAGAGACTTTCTAATTTATTTTTAACAGCTTTATATAAATATAGCTGATAAACAAAAAAAACTGTACATAATTAATGTACACAATTTGATGGGTTTGGACATATGCATATGCCCATGAAGCCATCACTAAAATAAAGGGGATAAACACCTCTATCGCCTCCAAAACCCCTTTGAAGGAGAGAGTTTTAAAGTTTGATTTTAACTTGAAAACTAAACAATAAGCTTTTCTAAGACTTAGACTCATTCTATGACAAATATGTCATACCATATTTTGAAAATAGTTCTTCCATAAGCCTAGTGACTTATAAAAGAATAATTTGGTCACAAAGGAGAGCATTCCATGCTGGTGGGTTGGAGGAGGGCAGAACTGTGTGTGTCTGTCAAATTGCCTACACTACAAAAGACGGCTAGGCCATATGCTGAGGTTGTTTTTTTAGGCAGTATTTCCACTGTTTTCAATGGGCCCATGGGCACAATCATATCATGATCAATGGTAAACCTCTCCAAAGAGAACAAAATAGCTGAAATACTTTTAGCAGTATCAATTGTCAGCTTAACAAAGTTTAAATTCTATCAAACAAAAGAGGGTTAAGTAACCAGCACACCTGAGAGAGAGAAAGCTTTGAAAACACAATAACTAGGACTTTTACTTCATGGGGCAAATTGGGACGTTAAATTCCATGCTCATTCCTCCAACCAACAAACAGAGAGTCCCATTACAGAGCCTATTTGCCACAGAACTTCCTTGGGGAATTCTGAGAAAACACACCAGGTTTTATGTTCTAAAGATCATCCGTCACACACTTTGTTCTCCATAGAGAAACCACCATCCACCCCATGCTATATGGCACCATAATCTGAAATACTTCCAAAGAACAGCACAGTTACTCAGAGTTATTTTGGGTTGTTTGTTTGCATTGTTGCTTTTGTTTTGTTTTGTTTACTTTTGATTTATTTTGAGTGCTCATTCAATCTAGGTGGATGCCACTTAAAGGTGCTCTTCATTCTTAATATTCCATGAAATTCTTGGAGAATTTCATATTCCATTCATTTTTCAGAATTACAATAATAAGAATTTTGGGGTTTTCACTTAAAACTAGTCCAGCCTTATAATCAAAATCAAGTCAAGATTCAAGATGTTTATCTGGTCTAATAACACCAGTGAAGAGAACATGTTGAGGAAATGAGATTTTCTGCCAAACACTTCACATATGTTATTTTAAAGCTTTACAGCAACCTTATGAGATATACATAATTCTCTGCATTTTGCAAAAGAGGAAACCAAGTTCCAGAGAGGTGATGTCATTTTCCCAAAGCCCTGTGGCCCTTAAGTTTCAAGCAGGAATTTTAACTCAAGATGACTTGATTTTCTAGTGCACATACTTTCCACCCCACCCAGCACACTAACCCAACTGGGCAACCCTATCTCAAGAGGGGAACCTGATCCACATAGGAAAATAAGACAAAACAAAACAAAGCAGAAACACAAACATAACCGGTGCCTTACATGAGTAAATCAATGTTTCCTCCTTTCTTCCTTCCCCGCATGAGCTTCTACATAACCACCCCCTATGTAGATACAGCATGTGTTTTATCAAATAAATGTGTGTGAATGTCATATGTCTGAGTACATGTGTGTGACCGTACCTCTGAGGACCAGCTCTCAAATATTCTACAGTATTTTCCGGGGAATTAGGTGATACTAATCATGTGCAAGACCAAATGATTAAACAGTGTTACAACTGATTAAATTAAAATACTTTTTACATCTGATGAGTTGGAATGTTTTTGCCATTTTGCTCTAAGATGAAGAGGGTTCACAGCGTCCATTCCAATCATCCGGTGCTCTCCGGGCAGTGGCCTGGTTTTACTGTGGCACCGCATTTCTATTTGCCTTTGGAGCAAAGGTTAACCATGTTTGTAAATGCTGACACTACACTGGGGCACCTTAAACAGTAAAACACAGGCATGGTGACACAAAAAGTAGACTGCATGAGTGAAAGAGGAGCCACTCTGTCTTGGGTCAGAGACTGAGCTTGTTGAGGAGCTAAATGCAGAGAAGTCTTCATGGCATGGCAAGGCACTGAGTCAGTGGTCCCATGCAGTGTATGGGAAGGCTGTTTGTGAAACTCAGCCCCCCCAGATGAGGTGACAGAACTGAAGTCTGGAACTCTTTTCTTAGCATGCCAGGTTGCTCTCAGTTAACTCAGTCTCTGGGTCCAGGTAAAGAAGCGTGAAATATATTCCACAGGAACGAGATAGATACTGATTTGATTGCCCACCACTACCAGTCCTAGGAAAGTGCTAGAAACAATGAAGGCAGTCAATCACCCTCTTATCCACGGGGTGGTTCCAAGACCGCCAGCAGATGCCTGAAACCACAGATAATGCTGAACACTTTATGTATGAAGTTTTTTCCTATACATACACACCTATGATCAGTAAGAGATTATAATGATAACTAATAATAAAATATATTATAACAATATACTATAATAAAACTTATGTGAATGCAGTCTCTCTCTAAATAACTTATTATGCTGCACTCACCCCTCTTCTTCTTGTGATGATGTGAGGTGACAGAAAGCCTACGTGATGAGATGAAGTGAGGTGAAGGACACAGGCACTGTGACACAGCATTGGCTATTACTGACCGGTTGACAAATCAGGAGGATCATCTGCTTTCTGCCCATGGTTGATCATGGGTAAAACAGACTGCAGAAGGCGAAACCATGGATAAGGGGTATGGGAGGACAACTGTAATTAAAGTTCAGTATGTAAGGCTTCATTTTCACATTCAAACTGTGACTTCCTTTCCTGGCCAGCAAGCTATAGAAGTTGGACTGGATTTCCCTCTCATAACCCCTCATCATTGCCACAATAAGACTCTCATAGAAAACAAGAAAAAAAAAAAACTCAATTTTGACTTGTGGCACAGAAGTGTTGATACCAATAAAATCTGTTGGCCAGATGGATTAGTAAGAATGACTTCCCACGGGCATTTAAGAAACTGAAATAACTATAGCTTGAGTCTTTGGAGAATTATTGAGAAATATCACTTCTGTGTCCTTTACTTTCTAATTCAACAGGTAAATGGTAGAAAAATAGATGACAGGTGATGGTTAGATAGATTAGATAGATGATAGATGACAGATAGATAGACGATAGATAGATGATAGATAGATAGATAGATGATAGATAGATAGATAGATAGATAGATAGATAGATGTAAATTAATGTAAAGGAGAGGGGGAGAGGGAGGAAGTGAAGTACCTAGAATCATGTAAATGAGAAATCTACTCTTATGCTTGAGATGTCAAATTAACATATACTTAAGAGACAAAGGAAAACAGAAGATTTAAATAGCCTTATGGATATTTCTAAGGTTGATTATTGAGAAGCCAGGCATGAGGATGAGATGTTTGAACATTAATCTGTGTGTTATTATATGCTTGGAGGCAATATAGCTGGCAGAAAATATGTGTATTTTATAAGGAAATAAAAAACTGGCGAATGTACACGTTTCTCATGGTATTGATGACATTTCTAAGTTCTTCTCTTGGTCTTGATATAACACAGTTGTGCCCACTCTGTAATTTACAGGCAAGTTTTAGACACGAGGCTACAAACTGTTCTTGAAACTGACTCCACAAATATTGTTTTTTTATAAAATGTTTTTATGCAATTACAACTGAGCTCCCTCCCCGAGACTGCGATTCAGGTCTTTGGTGAGGAACAATCAGAAGCTGAGCCTTTGCTGGATACTATGAACAGAGGGAAAATGTTGTAAGTGAGCTTTCCATTTGGATTTTTCTATGCAATCCTGAGTTCCATGAAAAATGTCAAGATCAAATTATAAGCTTGGATCAGTTGAAACCTGGAAACTTTAGGGAGTGTTCCTCCCCCTAACTTTCTGAATTCCTGGATTCTACCAATTTTTAAAAAACAATGGCTGGAGATATCTGAGGTTTGGCATATGTGTTTAGAACTCATTATCACTCTCAAGTTTACCTACTTCCACCGATATCTGAAGGCCTGAGTCTGGCTGGTGCTCAATGCTGAGGAAGGAACGATGTGTAAGACACATACAACCCCTTCTCTCAGAGAGCACACAGCTCAGACACAGACTCAGATCTCAAAAGTGTTAGTCTCTGCCGAGGTGATGGGTACTGCAAGAGCGAGCTGTGGAGATGAAGGAAATGTTGACTTACACTAGTCTAGGTGTCAAGGAATGGCTGTTTTGTTAAAATTGTAAGTAGTGTTGATGATCATTGGCTGAAAGTGGTTGGGGGGACATCAAGTACAGGGGAAAGCCTGGCAAGAGGGCTCCGTAATCAGGACGCTGTAGAAGTGCTATTGTGGAAAAGCAAGGTTGGGCTTAGGTTGGCAGCAGCAACAATTGCAAGGAAAACTGCACATCTACGCATCACAGCAAAGCAAAATGGAGAGAACCTTGTATATTATTTGCTTGTCAAAATCGGGGAGGGCGGGGAGGGCTCTCCCTTCTCTAAGCAAGGCCTTATTTTGGTTCTTTTAAAATAAACAAGGAAAAGGGCATTTCAGGGTAGCAAGAGACCTAGAGACCATTTGACAAGGATTTATTCTCCCATCTCTTCATTGTGTACACAACATTACATTTCAGAGCCTTCAAAGATTCCCACTGCTATGTCCCCCCCAGATTCACGCATCAAAATGCTAACCCTCCACTGTGATGGTAGTTGGAGGTGGGCCTTTGAGAAGTCATAAGGTCATGGAGGTGGAGCCCTCACAAGTAGGATTAGTGCATTATGAAAGCAAGCCTGAATGCCCTCATCCTTTTTCTGCTACATGAGAATGAGAAGTTGGCAGTCGGCAACCTGGCAGAGGTCTCTCACCTCTATCCAGCCGTACGGGCATCCTGATGTCAGACTGCCATTCCTAGAACTGGGAGAAGTAAATTTCTGTTGTGTATAAGCCACCCAGTCTGTGGTGCTTCCTTATGGCTGTCCAAATGGACTAAGACAAACACCTTGTGTTTCAGCCTTGAAGTGCACATGTCGTCCTTTTGTTCACGCAGGTGCACGGATTTGAACCTCTTACCCCATGGGGTGGAGGAAACAAAGATTTGGTTCTGCTTCAAGGCCAGAGGGATGGGACAGTGCCACCCTTCACACCCTTTTCTATGAGTGGCAGATAGAAACTATGAATTTTCTGTGTCATGGTGGACAGATCCCTCTCTTTTCTCCAGTAGCCACATTAAGGTGTAAGCAGCATAGTGTTTGAACAGGGATTTTTCACAGGAACAGTGCAAGCATTATGTGTTTCCTTTGTTGCAATAATGTGAAATTTATTTTTCTGAGAAAAGAACACATGGATTGGTGGGACTTACTTGGGAACAATAGTTAACAGTCGATTTATTACCAACCGTTTTCCAATAGAAGGGAAAAAGTAAATCAATATACAGTGAGTGTTAAGAGGCTTCATGCCTGTAGAAGGGATTTGAACATTCCTGAGAACAACACTGCAATCATTTGATAATAATTGTGGTAGTAATAGTAATGATAATGGCAAAAAGCAAAAGATAGAATAATGAAACTTTAAAAAAATCTATTTAGAAAGTGATCAGGTACTATATGTAAGGAAATAATTGCCCAAAGTATAGGATTATGTATTATAAATATTCAAAAAACATCCTTCCTAAAAATCTTTATGCTGAAATCAAAACAATCATCTTAGTGACTGCCTTACAAAAAGCCAGGCATTGCAGCATAAAAGTCATTTTAAAATATTGCTTCGTATCTGTCTTATCCCAAGATAATTATACGCTCATGCTGGTGCCAAATGTAAATTTTGTTTATTTCTTTCTGAAAACTGTGGCAGAGATTTTAACGGCATTCCCTAGAGCATATGGTCAGATGTGTGTATTATTTTGAAAGGTTACTCATATATGTGCTCCAAACACATATGTACATGCAGTTTAGAATGGTGATAATGTTCATTGGTCTGAGCTTCCATCAATTTATTTCACTTTCCGATGAGCTTTTGCATTGCACCCTCAGCAGTATTGACTTATTAGAATGCTACCGTTTGCCAACTGGAATACTGTCAAACGTTTTTCAGCTTTCTCTTTCACACTGCAATTCGGAAGAAAATGCTCTTGCTATCACAAATGACTTGTTCCTACCTTAAGTAATACAGCTGAAGTTGCTACTTAATTTCCAGCATCGACCTAACCGCTTCAAATGTCATGCACGCAGTTCTCAGTATCAAGGTATGCTGCACAGTCGGCTCTAGGAGAGAGGACTATTTTTTCCCTAGCAAGGCCACCAAACAACATAGACTGTTATTTCTTTTACAGTACAATGGCTGTGAAAGAAACAGTCATCTTTATGTACAGCATGTCTTTCTGGCATAAGGTTGAAATAAATACAGAGAGAATGTTTGAATTTAAGGCTTCTATGAACAACACAGTCCCCTACGACTTACATACTGCATGAATCTGTCTTTCACATAATTCAAATGCCAGCAGTAGACTCCATCTCTCCCACTGAACCCCTATTGCTGATACTATCTTCCCAGACTATTTTGATGTCCTGTGAGAATGAGGCCTTTTTAGGAGGCATATACATAACTCACATTGATCCTGATCCAAGTTCTGCATTGCAGAATGAAGAAAGAGAATGTACGAGTAAGAATATGAGTTGTTTATTTATGATAGCATAGGTAACAAGCTGTGTGTACTTCTAAACTTCAGAAAGATCTCCAAGTTAATAAAAGCAAATTCGAAATTGTATAAGCCCACATACTTTCTAGGTAAAGGCAAGAAAGAAGCAAACATGATTGCCCAGAGTTTAAAAATAAAGACAGGAAGATGTAGGTAAACTCAAGAAATGAAGGTTGAAGTGCCAAGTGAAATCATCTGTATAAATTTAAAACTATTCAAATATTTGCTAGAATTAGAGCTTTTAGCCTCATCGATAGGTTCTCTTCTTTGTTAGCATTACAAAATGATATTTATTAATTTTTTATGCAATAAGATAGACAATATTGGTAGATAGAAAGAATTTACAAACTTTAGTGGACTCTGGAAGTTGATCTAATTTGAATGGGGTATGGTCATAAAGGACTATTCTGATAACACAACAGACAGAGTTTTCAGGTAGAAAAGAAGGACAAATAGATAAGCAAGTGTACATCAACATCTGCATTAGACCGTCCCAAGTTCTACAAGGTTATACTCAAGGAGGAGTAAGATTTTGAAGAAATAAATGGTAAAAGAATGAATCCACGTGATAAAAAAAGGAAAGAGAGCTTTGCTCACATCTTCCTGATTTATTAAGAATCCTAATGATGGAAAAAAATGTTTGGAAATAATCAGGCAGGTTCCTTAATCCACCATACAACCAAGTGCTCTCAGATCAAGATTATGACCCTCCTATAAGTTACGAACCTCAGTATTAAATAAAAACCGTTCAAAGCTTAGGCTGATGGCAAATCTATAGAAGATGTGAGGGATGCAGATATGCCCACCTTCACACTCTTGGCAGCTGTGGGATGCTGGATAAGGAGCTAAAGCAATGACAATTTCTTCCATTCACACTAGGCATCCTAAGGAAACTTGCAGAGAGCTGTGGGCAAGTCAGTCTAGTTAGTGGAATGCAGTAAACCTCCACGCAGTAAACCCCAGTTTACTGAGGAAAGGGCTTCTTGAAGAATTATTTAAGTAGCCAACATTTTGCTACTCCTGAATCTGGGAAACGGAGAACTTTATTGTACCTCAATGAACTCCATAAGAACTCTATAAGTTCCTCTTTGGTTGTTGAAGAAGGAGTTTCAGGGCTTATGATAATTAATTTGAATGTCACCTTGGCAAGCCATGGTACCCAGATACTTGGTCAAATATTATTCTGGATGTATCTGTGAAGGTGTTTTGGATGAGATTAAAATTTAAAGAATGGACCCGAGTAAAACATTGTCTTCCATAGTATGGTGGGCCTTATCTAATCAGTTGAAGGCCTGAACAGAACAAAGGATGATCTCCACAGAGCAAGAAAGAATTTTGCTAGTAGACTGCCTTTGGATTTAGACTGCAACACTGGCTCGTTCCTGGGTCTCCTGCTTGCTGGCTTACCCTGCAGATTTTGGACTTCCCTCTCCATGAGCCAATTCCTTAAAATCTCTTTCTCTCTCTCTCTCTCTCTCTCCTCTGTCTCTCTCTCTCTCTGTGTATATGAATACACAACCTGTTGGTTCAGTTTCTCTGGAGAACCCTGACTAATACAAGTGCACTATACCCAGGTACTTCTCTAAGTTAAGGGATAAGCTCAAATCCAAACAAATGAACAAACAAGTATCAGAAATCCATACATCATATATTTATACTCTTACAATCAAGGAATGAATGGACTTAATGAGATGGTTGAGGCACATTTTAGCAATATAATTCTCTAGCCATGTAACTACCATGATAACTTCTGACTAAAAAAAGGAAAATGTCATCCTCTGTCATTAATAAAACATGCAGTTCAGAAGATTTTGCTCTTTGAAGGTCAAGTGACACCTTTCTGCCATGTTCTTTGAGATCTGCTAACATATCTCAGTCTCTGACCCAATGGGCAACATGATACAATAAAGACTGGTAGAGTCTGACAGAACTGGACACACAAAGATGTGTGCCTGTTGCTCTCTCAAGTGCCTGTTCATTTGCAGCCTACATCACAGCAGGTGGGGAAATCTTAATTAAATGACATATGTAGAATACTTCCAACCAACTTAGCCCCTGCAGGCAGTCAATAAATATTAATTTTGACACTCTATCGTGCAAATAAGAATAAGACATCTATGCCACCAAGGGCCTGCTTATTTTGTTCATTTTTCTCTCAGAAACCTAATTCTGTGACACATCAGACTTTAAAGACAAAGGTAACTTAAACTGATTCACTCCCGTTTATTTCCAGCACTACAAAGTCAGCACTCAGGAACCTTAACAACAGGATTTTCTCAGGGTGACGAGAACTATCCATCTCATCTCGAGATACTAAATGTTCTTCCTCACCCATTACTGGCAAAAAATCTTTTGAAAACAAAGAACATTTTCAGTGAAAATACAGGGAGGGAAATGGAGGGGAATATATGAGCCATTCTTTGAGTTTCTATGTTGGCTAATATTCCAATTCTGTCTTCAAAATTATCACCAAATAAATTGTAAGCCTGATTACATAAGTTATGAGTTCTTAAAGCACATATGTTCACATATAGCAAGGTGTAGAACTTTAGGAATTGTGTTCATGAAACAAATGTGCGAGTGAAAAAAATGATTATACATTGAGAGGATGTCCATCTCTAGGCTTTCTAGTTGATGCTGTGTTAAGAAAAAACAAAAGAAAAACTGTACATTCATTATCTTCTTCTATTTTTGTATTAGACAGAGACATTCTGCACAAGAGCAGAATAGTCTCCACTCAGAAGAATCAGCGTTTGTCTTTCAGCACCCAACATATATCCTGGAAGCTCCTGGGAAAAACACTTGAGGAGGTACCCTTAAGGAACCATCATTCACAAAGTTTCAGATGTCTTATGTAATGGCTGGATTCTCTAGCAGCCTGGAAATCATTGACAACTTTCATTTGCTTTCTGTGGCACCTGCAGACATGAAAAAAATCTAGGGAAATGAAAAACATTTCCACTACATGAGCATGCAGCTGGTGTCATTGCTACGGATGTCATAACTAATGTATGGACAAAACACCAAAGGCTTAACCAGGTTGCTTGTATTTTCCAGTTGTATGAACTTAGTCACTTTTGGAACAAAGTTCAATTAACTTGGCACAGTTTCACTGGGTATAATATACAACAGGTAAAGCTATTCAGCATAAGAGGATTCAAGTTATAAGTGTAAAAGTGCCATTCGTTTTATTTCTTTTTTTTATTAAGATTTTTTTTCATAGAAGTTTCAGGTTCACAACAAAATTGAGGAGGAAGGTACAGAGACTTCCCATACATCCTTTGCCCCAACACATGCAGAGCCTCCCCCATTATCAGCATCCCCCATCAGAGTGGTACATTTATTACAATCGATGACCCTACATCAACTGGTCATGTTCACCCAAAATCCATAGTTTACATTACAGTTCAGTCTTGGTGTTGTATATTCTATGGGTTTGGAGAAATGTATAATAACATGTACCCATCATATGTTATCATATAGAGTATTTTCACTGCCCTAAAATCCTCTGTGCTCTGCCTATTCATTCCTTCTCACTGGAAACCCCTGATCTTTTTACTGTCTCCATAGTTTTGCCTTTTCCAGAGTGTCATATCATTGGAATTATATAGTATGCAGCCTTTTTAGATTGGCTTCTTTCACTCAGTAATATGCATTTAAGTTTCCTCCATGGCTTGACAGTTCATTTCCTTTTAGTGTTGAATAATATTCCATTGTCTAAATGTACTACCTATTGTTTTTCCATTCACCTATTGAAGGGCATCTAGGTTGCTTCTAAGCTTTGGCAATTATGGGTAAAGTTGCTATGAACATATGTGCAGGTTTTTGTGTGCACATAAGTTTTCAACTGCTTTGGGTAAATACCAAAGAGTGCAAATGCTGGAGTGTATGGTAAGAGTATGTTTAGCTTTGTGAGAAACTGCTAAACTGTCTTCTGAAGTAGCTGTACTATTTTGCATTCCCACCAGCAATGTATGAGAATGCCTGTTGCTCCACAGCCTCACCATCATTTGGTGTTGTAAGTGTTCCAAATTTTGGCCATTCTAATAGGTATATAGTGGGATCTCATTGCTTTAATTTGCATTTACCTGATGACATATGATGTGATGCATCTTTTCATATGCTTATTTGCCATCTGTATATCTTCTTTGGTGAGGTGTCTGTCCTTTGGCTCAATTTTTAATCAGGTTGTTTGTTTTCTTATTGTCAAGTTTTAAGAGTTCTTCACATATTTTGGTTAACAGTTCTTTATCAGATGTGTCTTTGCAAATATTTTCTCCCAGGATGTGGCTTTTCTTCTCATTATCTTGACATTGTCTTTTGCAGAGTAGAAATTTTCAATTTTAGTTAAGTCCAGCTTATCCATTATTTCTTTCATGAATCATGCCTTTGTCTTCTATCTAAAAAGTCATTGCCAAACTCAAGATCATCTAGATTTTTTTCCTGTGTTACCTTCTAGGAGTTTTATAGCTTTGTGTTTTATATACTATGATTCATTTTGAGTTAATTCTTGTGAAGGGTGTAAGGTCTTTGTCTATATTCAATTTTTTTGCATATGAATGTCCAGTTGTGAGAGCATCACTTATTGGAAAGATCATCTTTACTTCATTTGCTCCTTTGTCAAAGATCAGTTGACTACATTTATGGTGGTCTATTTCTAGACTCTCTGTTCTGATGTATTTGTCTATTGTTTCACCAATACCACACCATCATAGTTACTTTAGTTTTACAGTAATTCTTGAAGTCAGTAGTGTCAGTCTTCTAACTTTGTTCTTCTCCTTCAATACTGTCTTGGCTATTCTGAGTCTTTTGCCTCTCCATATAAACTTTAGATTAAGTTTATCAATATCCATAAAATAACTTGTGGGAATTTTATTGGGATTGCAATGAATCTGTAGTTCAAGTCGAGAAGAACTGACATCTTTTTTTTTATTATGTTATGTTAATCACCATACATTACATCATTAGTTTTTGATGCAGTGTACCATGATTCATTGTTTGCGTGTAACACCCAGTGCTCCATGCAGTACGTGCCCTCTTTAATACCCATCACCAGGCTAACCCATCCCCCTACCCCCCTCCCCTCTAGAACCCTCAGTTTGTTTTTCAGAGTCCATCGTCTATCATGGTTCGTCTCACCCTCCAATTTGCCCCCCTTCACTCTTCCCCTCCTGCTATCTTCTTCTTTTTTTTAAAACATATAATGTATTATTTGTTTCAGAGATACAGTGACATCTTGACAATATTGAGTCTTCCTATCTATAAACATGGACTCTCTCTCCATTGATTTAGTTCTTTAATTTCATTCATTAGAGTTCTGTACTTTTACTCATATAAATCTGGTACAAATTTTGTTAGATTTATACCTAAGTATTTCATTTTTGAGGGGTGCTAATGTAAATCATACTGTGCTTTTTGATTTCAAATCCCATTTGTTCACTGCTGATATGTAGAAAAGAGATTAACTTTTGTACATTAACCTCATGTCCTGAAAAATTGCTATAGTCACTTATTTGTTCCAGGACTTCTTTTACTGATTGTTTTGGATTTTCTACATAGATGATTGTGTTATCTATGAACAGAGATACTTTTATTTGTTCCTTCCCAATCTATATACCTTTTATTTCATTTCCTTGTCTATTTGCATTAGCTCGGATTTCCAGCATGATACTGAAAAACAGTAGTGAGAAGAGATATCCTTGCCTCATTCTTGATCTTAGTGGGAAAGTTTCAAGTTTCTCACCATTAAGTATAGTGTCAGCTGTAGATTTTTTTGTAGATATTTTTATCAAACTGAGTAAATTCTCCTCTATTCCTAGTTTACTGAGAGTATTTATCATGAATCTGTGTTGAATTTGGTTGAATCCTTTTTCTGCATCTACTGATATGATCATATGTTGTTGTTGTTGTTTACTCTGTTGATGTAATGGATTACATTAATTGATTTTTGAATAACCACAATAAATCCCACTTGGTCATGGTATATAAATCTTTTTACAGACTGTTGGATTCAATTTGTTAATATTTTGTTGAGGACCTTTGCATCATAAGAGATATTGATCTGTAGTCTTTTCTTGTGATGTCTTTGTCTGGCTTTGGTACTATGGTAATGCTGACCTCATAAAATGAGTTAGGAAGTATTCCCTCTGCTTCTATTTTCGGAAAGAAATCATAGAGAATTGGTGTCATTTCTTCCTTAGAGGTAGAAGTCACCAGTGAACCCATCTGGACATGTTGCTTTTTATTTTGGAAGGTTATGAATTGATTAAATTTCTTTAATAGATAAAATTTATTCAGATGGCCTGTTTCTTTTTGCATAAGTTTTGGTAGATTGTGTCTTTTATGGGATTTGTCCATTTCATCTTGATCTATCATTGGTTTTATTTTATTTTTGTACCTCTAGAGGAAAGGTTGAGAGCACCATATATTCATATAACATCCCTTTTCTTAAATAAATGGTAGCATACCTGTTTTTTCACTATATAACATATCCTGGAAATCATTTCATAATAGTATATGGAAATAAACCTCATTCCTTTATATATAAACAATTCTTTTAAGAAAATTATTCAATGACAGGCTTTTCTGAACAGCATTTGGGAGATAATACTGTGTAATTTCATTATTTATTACACATTTTTCTCAACCTTTAGTTTCCTTAGGTGAGTCCTTATGTTACATCAAATCCACTAACTGTTATAGGGTCAGGATAATTTTCATGGTCCTTAAGAGGCCCCTCATGACCACTGGTGTTACAGGGTAATATTCATCATCTCATTTTTCTATTTTTACCTATGATATCTAATTGTCTTATCAATAGTCCAAAATTATGCCCATGTGTTTCTCTCCAATCCTCTCCATGAGACAATAAGAAACATGTTTATATAGAGTCCCAGTGCATATATCACATTGATTCCCAAAGTAGCTATGAAAACTAATTTGAAAGCTGAATTCTGACTAGACTGAAAAATAAGCCAAAGTTTTCAATGAGATTTTTTAAAATAATACTTTGAAGTTTCAGTTGCCTGGTAAGTTTAAGAAAATGTAGGGAATATTCAGCAAAGGGATAATTGCTGCTGAGTTTGGGGTTGCTCATGTTATATTTGAGAAGCACAAAGAAGCACAGAGAAAAAAATGAGCTATGAATCCAAAGAGAGGCAAATTTCTTGTCTCCCTTAAGCTTAGTAAGCTACCCTGTTTTTATAGGATGACACTTCCAGCACAGCCTGATCCCAGTTGAAAGGTCCACTAGTCAACAGCTATAAAAGATTTTGCTTTAGCAAGTCCTGAGAGAGAACTGCAGATCCTTTCTCTGAGTGCCTAAAACATTTTTTATCTATACTGCTTAATGGGACACTAAGTCATAAAATTTCTGGCATCTTACCTGTTTCATGTGCACATGTCCCTTCTCTTCATTGTGATTGTTCCTTGTTTTATAGTTCTAAACCTATCAGAGGTCTTAGCACAGTGTTGAAAATACTGTGTGTGCTCTATAAACACTTGCTGAACTACACTGAAATGAATAATATCCTTTGAAGACCCTATCTTCTGAGGAAGAAACAATTTGGTCTTTCTAAAATGCTTTTTGAGAAACTGGATGAAACATTTTGTTTAGATCCTTCCTAAGAACTTTCTAGTATCCTGACTCCAAATAGATATTTGAAGGTATTTCTCATTTTTTTCTCATTAAAAAGCCTATATTTTTAATGTCTAATACTGTCTATTGAATATCATGATTAAGCAGTCTATTTATAATTCAAAAATTAAATTCTCTTACTGATAGGTTGGTTTCATCTAAATCAGGACATACTCAGGGGCACCTGGGTGGCTCATTTAGTCAAGTGTCTGACTCTTGATTTTGGGTCAGGTCATGATCTTAGGGTCATGAGACTGAGCCCCACATCTGGCTCCATGCTCAGCACAGAGTCTGCTTGTCCCTCTCCCTATGCTCATGTGTGCACTCTCTCTCTCTCAAATAAATAAATAAAATCTTTAAATCAGAACATACTAAAAATGCTCCAGCTGTTGTTTAATATTGTCACAGAAGAAGAAAATATAATAAATATTATTCCAAGGCTATTCTACCTTTATTATTTAGAAGTTCTTTCTTGAATATTACTTTAAGTTCTTTTGCTACAGTCTAAGACATTTATTCTCTTCTCAGAGAAGATGGAGCATGTAGACTTATGTTTCTGAGTAACCAGTAATGACCAACTGGTTATTGAGCCTTTATACATTTTAAATTTTTATATAGAACCTTTAGCTCTTTATTTATGACAATTCTGAAAACAATCTTACAAAAGGAAATAAATCTATCTACCTACACACACACACACACACACACACACTCACACACACACACACTCCTAGTTTGAGCTTAGAGATGTACAGAGTTGGAAAGGATGGTATCACTCTTACCTTTACAACAAAGAAAAACCTGGGTAAGCTATAAATTAATGACTTTTCTTGAAAACTAGGCTCTAGGGTAAAAAACTAACCCAAAATTGAGTGACAGGTTTTTGTAGGTAGACACAGGACCCAAATATTTGCTTTTCTGGGGCAGATGCCAACAGATCTCCTATAAGTCAGTACAGTAATTCACCTAGTAATTTTCAACAAATTGCCAAAGGCTAGGTGTGAACTATCACAAAAGTTTGCACCTACTTACAGACTGTTCCTCTAGAAACCCCACCAGGCATTTGCAGGGAAGATTAGGGAGAACATTAAGAAAGAGTCCCTCCTGGTCTGACTAGAAGGAGAAAGAGCAGTCACTGCTTAAATTCTGCCCAGACCTACTTTTCCTATCTCTCCTTTGGAACAGAAAATTTAATCTGCAGAAGGAAGAGCAACAAAAAGAGTCACCTCAGGACACTGGTGGAAACTCACTGCAGCTTGGGCAGAGAAACATGAAGAAAACAAATCTCTGGCCCTGGAGGAAGAGGAGGAATATGTGCTAGACCCACTATATCTGGAGAAGGTCAGGGAATACTGTGAAGGCCATAACTCCAGACCCATGTTCATAATGCCCAGCCAAGACTGAGGCTTAATCAAAATATCAGAGAACATACATACCTCTTTCCCACCCTCTCATCACCACATTAACAAATGTTCAGTAAAAATAACAGTGGAATACAGCTGGGAGAGTGGCAACAGGCAGATCAGAAGGGCCAAATCTAAGTAGGAGTACACAAGTCAAATGGGAAACCAACATTGGGAAAACTTCTCTGACAAATTAGGGTATGTCTTAAACACAGGTGTTCTTAAAGGAATCTGAAGACTATGATACACTAAGTATAACCATAACAACAGCAGTCTTTAATCTCAGCCCAATTACTGATTACATTAGCACTAATTCTTACACTAAGTGCTGAGCGCAGGAAGGTGTGCTTATCTGCAAGCATGAACAATAATGACTCTAGTGTCTTCTATTCTATACAATATATGTAGTTTCCAACAAAAAATTACAAGGCATGGAAAAAGACAGGAAAACCACAGTCTGAAAAGACCAAGCAATAATCAAAACCAGACTCAGATATGACACAGACATTGAAACTATCAGACAAGGAATTTAATGTAATTATGATAAATATGTTAAGTCTCTAATGGAAGATGCAGACAATATACAAGATTAGATAGAACAATTAGAAACTATAAGAAAGAGCTAAAGCAACTTCTAGAAATCAAAAACATAGTAACAGACATGAAAAAAAATTTTTGACAGGTTCATCAGTAGATTCAACATAGCCTAGGAAAGAACGAATGAATTTTTAGATAGGGTAATATAGACACAAAGATTAAAAAAAAAAAGCTGTGGACAATATCAAACAAATAGTCTTATAGATACACAACTGGAATCCCAGAAAGAGAAGAAAAAGAACAGACCTGATAAATATTAATCACCATACATTATATCATTAGTTTTTGATGTAGTGTTCCATGATTCATTGTTTGCACATAACACCCAGTGCTCCATGCAGAATGTGCCCTCCTCAATACCCATCACCAGGCTAACCCATCCCCCCACCCCCCTCCCCTCATGGGAGAGACTATGGACTCTGAGAAACAAACTGAGGGTTCTAGAGGGGAGGGTATGGGGGATGGGTTAGACTGGTGATGGGTATTAAAGAGGGCACGTACTGCATGGAGCACTGGGTGTTATACGCAAACAATGAATCATGGTACACTACATCAAAACCTAATGATGTAATGTATGGTGATTAGCATAACATAATAAAAAAATGTAAAAACAAAAAAAAAGATAATAGTCAAAATTTTTCAAAATTAGATGCAGAAACCAAATCACAGATCCAAAAACTCACCAAGCAGGATAAACACTAACACACACACACCACCGCTACCACCATCACCACGCCTAGGCACATAATATTCAAAGTGCTGTAAACCAAACCAAAGACAGACAAAATCTTGAAGTCAGTCAGAGAAAAAAGACACATGAACATGGATTGGAAGAACAAATATTGTGAAGATGTCCATGCTACCTAGAGCAATCTACACATTCAATGCAATCCCCATCAACATACCATCCACTTTTTTCAAAGAAATGGAACAAATAATCCTAAAATTTGTATGGAACCAGAAAAGACCCCAAATAGCCAGAGGAATGTTGAAAAAGAAAAGCAAAGCTGGCAGCATCCCAATTCCAGACTTCAAGCTCTATTACAAAGCTGTCATCATCAAGACAGCATGGTACTGGCACAAAAACAGACACATAGATCAATGGAACAGAATAGAGAGCCCAGAAATGGACCCTCAACTCTATGGTCAACTCATCTTTGACAAA
>NC_138372.1:102824228-102865455 GCF_054177405.1 Leptonychotes weddellii | reverse complement strand
TGTGCTCTGGTAAGCGTTGTGAATTGTGCAAGACTGTTGAATCTCAGATCTGTACCTCTGAAACAAATAATGCAATGTATGTTAAGAAAAAAAAAAAAAAGAAGAAGAAGGCAGCAGGAGGGGAAGAATGAAGGGGGGAAATCAGAGGGGTAGACGAACCATGAGAGACGATGGACTCTGAAAAACAAACTGAGGGTTCTAGAGGGGAGGGGGGTGGGAGGATGGGTTAGCCTGGTGATGGGTATTGAGGAGGACACATTCTGCATGGAGCACTGGGTGTTATGCACAAACAATGAATCATGGAACACTACATCTAAAACTAATGATGTAATGTATGGGGATTAACATAAGAATAAAAAAATTAAAAAAAAAGACACATGAACAGCAGAAAGGATAAGAATCATAGCAGACTTCTTGTCCTAATATATGCAAGCAAGAAAACAGTGAGTGACATCTTCCAGCACTAAAAGAAAAAACTCTGGTAATAAAGAATTCTACACCCAGTGAAAATACCATTTTAAAACAAAGAAGAAACAAAGATTTTCTCAGAGGAACAAAAACTGAGAGAATTCACTGCTAACAGACTACTCAGCAGGCCGTATGGAAGGGAGTTCTTCAGATTATGAATAGGCCAGAAGCTTTCATCTACACAGAGAAATGAAGTATGTCAGAAAAAGAATTAAAGTAAAATGTTCTTTTTTTCATTTTTAATTCTCTATAAAAATAACTTACTACTTATGTTTAAAGAAAAGCAGTAATTATATGTTGTATATTTATACATATGTAAAAGTAAAATGTATGATAGCAATGGTACAAGAAATGGGAGGTAGAAATCAGGACTATTCTAAGATCCTTATACCCCACATGAAGTGGTATAATATTATTTGAAGGGAGGCTCAGATTATTTTAAAATGGATATTTGTAAACCATGGGACAACCACTAAGTTGAAAAAAAGAATGTAAATGATATCAATAGAGGAGTTAAAATTGATTAATTATAAAAATTCAATTAAATCCAGAGAAGGCAGAAAAAGGAAGGAAGGAAGGAAAGAAAGAAAGAAAGAAAGAAAGAAAGAAAGAAAGAAAGAAAGAAAGAAAGAAAGAAAGAAAGAAAGAAAGAAAGAAAGAAAGAAAGAAAGAAAAAGAAAGAAAGAAAGAAAGAAAGAAAGAAAGAAAGAAGAAAGAAATGGAAGAAATGGAAAACTAGCAAGATGGTATATTTTATTCCAATCATATAAATAATCACTTTAAATATGAATGGTCTAAACATAAATGACAGATTACCAGTGAAAGTAAAAAAGGCAAGACAGCTATATAAACTGTTTATAAGAAACCCACTTTAATTATAAATATGTAGATAAGTTATAAGTATCTATAAATTTTAAAGACAAACTAAACATTTTGACATTTTGGCATTTGGTCTTAATAAATGTTTTTGAATGAATATATTTGGATAATTGAGATTTATTTCTTTTTTAATTAAAATTAAAAGTTATTTCCACATTTATATGGCATTAAAATTAATCACTTCATAGTTTTCTATCATTTTATTTTTATATAACAGTAGCAAATAACATCACCAAGATCTTCTTGAATCCATCATAAAAAAAACCTTTTCTAATCAATTAGCATAATCTCAAAATGTGCAGGTTTTTATTTTCATAATCTTATTACTTATAGATTTTGCTAATGTAAGGAAAACCGAGCCCCAAAATGCTGAATAATATAATGATATGGAAGATATTAATAACTTTTGCTACCATAAGTCTATAGAAAAAGAGATACACAAAATACTATATAAGCTAAGACTGTGTATTTTAAAAGAACATGAGGATAAAAATAGAAACCAATATAGATATCCAAGTATATGTGATATTGTGAAACCAGGGTAAGAACAACTTTATAATTTACTTTTATTCCCTTAAATGACAACCAAAAAGATGAAGAATGTTTCCTGTATAAATTTTGATAATTAAAATATTCTAAAAACAAATCACTTCAAATTCATACAACTCAATATGCAGTAAGAAATTTAATGCCCCCAAAATAAATCATGTGAGCATTATGATCTTTTTCCTCTGCTGTCTTATGTCTGAAAATCACTTGAGCTATAAACTCAATTTACTAATTGGCCTAATCTGCATGATATAATTTGTGAATATTTCAATAATAAAATTCCAGGAAACAAAACAATGGAATATTATTCAACCATAAAAAAGAATGACGTCAAGGGCGCCTGGGTGGCTCAGTCGGTTGAGCAACTGTCTTCGGCTCAGGTCATGATCCTGGACTCCCAGGATTGAGTCCCACATCGGGATCCCTGCTTGGCGGGAAGTCTGCTTCTCCCTCTGACCCTTCCCCTCTAGTGCTCTTTCTCTCTCTCTCGCTCTCAAGTAAATAAATAAATCTTTAAAAAAAAGGCAACACACATAATATTAAAAAAAAATGACATCTTGCCACTTGCAACAATGTGGATGGATCTAGAAGGTATAATACTAAGTGAAATAAATCAATCAGAGAAAAACAAATACCATATAATTTCACTCATATGTAGAACTTAAGAAACAAACAAAAAAAATGAACAAAGGAAAAAGAGACAAACAAAAAAAACCAGACCCTTAAGTATGGAGAACAAACTGGTGGTTGCCAGAGGAGAGGTGGGTGGGGATGGATGAAATAGGTGATGGGGATTAAGAGTAAACTTATCGTGATGAGCACTGAGTAACATATAGAATTGTTGAATAATTATATTGTACACCTGAAACTCATATGACATTGTATATTAATTATGCTTGTATTTAAAAAAAAGAATCTTTTTTAAAAATTGGAGGGAACAAATGGATAATAGACCTAATAATATTAAGGAAATGCAATGACTTAAGTTTCTTTTTTTTTTTCTTAAGATATTATTTATTTGACAGAGAGAGACACAGTGAGAGAGGGAACACAAGCAGGGGGAGTGGGAGAGGGAGAAGCAGGCTTCCAGCCAAGCAGGGAGCCCGACACAGGGCTCAATCCCAGGACTCTGGGATCATGACCTGAGCTGAAGGCAGACGCTTAATGACTGAGCCACCCAGGCGCCCCTGACTTCAGTTTCTTTAAAAAAAAAAAAAAATCACCACAACACAAAATTGTATAATAAAAGCCACAAGATTTGTGGGAAAGAAGGAGGTTGGGAAACAACAGTCAAAAACTTTATCAGTGGTGTAAAAAAAAAGATAGAAACCTAACAAAAATGGTAGCAAGTTTTACACATGTTGATGGTTAAGAAATTCATAAATACTACAATAAATGTAGCACTGAATACCAAGTTTACTTGTGGAAGAGATGTGGAAAGAATTGCAGCTTGTGCGTTTTTGTCAAGTAGTAGAAGGGTTATTGGAAATTGGAAGGCAATTTTTAACACCAGATGTGGACAGATGTGACTTATTTACACACACATACACTGAACAGAGATAGCTGGTAGATATTTGAGGTGTGTAGGTATGGTTTTTATAGTCCTATGTGACCTGGTTGGGCTGGGTAGAGTTTACTGCATTCACCTGGTGTTTCTTGTGGATGAAATGCACATAGCAAGCAAATACGAAATTCTGATCATACTCAAATTTTTCCTTAATATATCAATCATGTTGGAACAAATTCACATTTGCAAAACAAGTGCCAGAGCTAAACTGATTACACTTTATTTCTATCTTAATATTTGTTATTATATTTATTTCTTATCCTAGTTTCTAGTCTCAAAGACTATGAAGTGGTGTCCTTCTTTATAAAACCTATTCTTCCAAATGTGTTCTTGCTAGTAGATAAATCAATAGATTCCCTTGTCTTTTAAGGGATCTGACTACAAAGGTTACACCATTTTTCTTCAGTGGTCTTATATACAAAAAGGGCTCTCCATTGTCTTCCCCTTCCCGTTCAAAAATGGACAATTCTGTTTTTGAAGAGTCCTGTTCTTTAACCTGTTGCATCCTCTATCAAACCACTTATTTCTCTCTTCATCTAATAAACTTAAGGGATAAGTGCTCCGTTTCTAGAGCCCCCATTTCTCTTCACACCATGATAGACTCTTAATTCCCTGTAATCTTTCTCAGTAAGATCAGTAAAACAGCTCTCTTTAAAGACACTAATGTCCTCCTGGTTGGCAAATTCATGATCTTTCCATTTTCATCCTCCATTCCTGTGAAGCATCTGACTGTTCATCACTGCTTTAGTTTTCTAGGGCTTCTATAGCAAAGTACACAAACTGGGTGGCTTAAAACAACAGAAATGTATTATCTCACCATTATGGAGGCTTGAGTCTGAAATCAAGGTGTTAGCAAGGCCATGCTCCCTCTGAGACTCTAAATAGAATATTTCTTTGCCTCTCTAGATTCTGGTAGTGGTCACTGACCCTTGGCATCCTCTGGCTTACAGCTCCATCACTTCACTCTCTTCCTCTGTCACCATATGGTGTTTTCCATCTCTGCTTCTCTCTTATTAAGACACCAGTCATATTGCATCAAAGCTGAACCCTTGACCTCATGTTAATTTAGACCTTAATTACATCTGCAAAGACCCGATTTCCAAAAAAGATCATATTTACAGGTACCAGAACTTAGGATTTCAGTACCTTTGAGGGGGACACACTCATAACAGTCACCTATTCTTTCTTGAAACTCTTTAGTCCATTTCTTTCTAAATACAATAAAAATATTTCAAAATTCCTGAGTTTTTTTCTATGTGTCTTCCTCCATGCTGAACATTTTACATTGATTTTATGTACCCCTTGTAATCCTCACAACTCTTTAAGATAGGTGCCATTATTTTTGCCCACTTTACAGAGCATAAAATTTTAAATAACTTCCCACAAATAAGCTGGTCAAAGAGCTAGACTTTGAATGTAGGAGATCTGATCCCAGCACCCACACCTATCATGACATTACCCACCCACCTACCCAATAATTCCTTGACCAGAAACCCAGCATAACAACTGGGGGGATAATTAGGATTTTGCTGCTGATCCTAGAAAACATGGCTTAAATAGAGTGATGGGTGAAAATTCCAAACCACAAGAGATTTAGGAGAGAATGGGAAGAAAAAAGTGAAGCAACAAGGATAAATTGGTATTTTAAAAAGATCTGCAGGCCTGTACCTCTGAAACAAATAATACATTATATGTTTTAAAAAAAGAAGAAGAAGAAGAAGATAGCAGGAAGGGAAAAATGAAGGGGGGAAATCAGAGGGGGAGACGAACCATGAGAGACTATGTACTCTGACAAACAAACTGAAGGTTCTAGAGGGGGGAGGGGTAGGGGGACGGGTTAGCCTGGTGATGGGTATTAAAGAGGGCAAGTACTGAATGGAGCACTGGGTGTTATACGCAAATAATGAATCATGGAACACTACAGCAAAAACTAATGATGTAATGTATGGTGATTAACATAACAAAATAAAAAAAATAAAATAAAACTTGGCAGTAAAAAAAAAAAGATCTGCAAAGAAGAGAAGGAGAAAGGTCAGTAATAGAGCAGATTAAAGGTTATTTTTAGAATAGGAAGGGCATAAGCATATTTGATAGATTGAAGGCAAGGATTAACTAGAGTCATCCTGGAGATGCAAGGAAGAATAAGGATGGTTGATCGAACACAATCTTGGAAAATGGAAGAGGTTGTGATCAAGACTACAGATGTGTTGGTCTTTGCAAAAAAGAAAATTTCAGCAGGTCAAGAGAGAGGGGTCAGAGAAAGCGATATTTCTCTCATGTTTCAGCTAAATATCTAACATCTAGCTCAGAGTAGACATCAGCAAATGTCCTTTTACTTTTCTGCCCACAAAGGTTTTTGGCTTCTAAAAAGCGAGTCATGCCACATTCTTTTGGTAATCCTCCCATAAATAAGTAATGATTGCTATCTGAAACCAATAATCATTTTGTTTTAATACTTAGCCTTTCTAAGAAAATTCGCTCCTTCTGAAAAGTTATCTCCTTTCTGTAGTTTATTCTGTATTGGGGTTTTGGTTTCTGTAGTTTATTCTATATTTAAGCAACTCTACTGGCTTTTTTGGATAAGAATTCATATGTGAAAATTTGGTGCTCCAAATGTAGATGTCATTATAAAATACTTCAACTATTTGAGGAAAAAGATCAAGTTAAATTGTTTTTAGGACCTGTTGTTCATGGGAAAGCGAATTATGTCAGCAGGGCACTGCTTAAGGTTGTAATTCCTAAACTGCCAAATGGAGGCAATGTGAAATATTACCAAACTCCAAGTTTCAAGTCCACCGAAACAAACAAACAAACAAACAAACAGGGAGAGAGCGGGAGAGCAAGGGGTGGGGGGAGGATGGAGAGGAGGAATGGGAGAAAGGAATAGAAAAATACAAAGAAGAAAGAAATACAAAGTTGTATCAAAATCAAAATGACATGTTGGCATCCATTTAGCTAACGGCTAATAATTTGTAGCTCCCCATAAATACCTAACCTTTCAACACTGAAAAGGCCCAAGATAAACATTCCTGTTATTCCTTACATACTCATTGCCTTACTCTAGCCCAGCCAACCCAGTCTTGGCTCCCTCTCCTTCTTCCTCCTACTCCAGCCTCCAGACATGTTTCTACGCAGACCCTCCCATGCCAGCAGTAGCCACCTACCAACCATCTGCCAAGCTGCCTTCCTGCCCTCATTCATCTGAAAAATTTTCTTAAATCCTACCCCATCAGGAAAACAACCTCAGTTTGTAGGCAGGAACATAAGAGTCTGCCTCTGGAGTATAAAGACAAGTGTTTCTATAAAGCATTTTAATTTTTAACTCTTTCAGTCTGTACAATAACATTATAAGGTATTATTATACCCATTTTACAAAGGAGGAAATCCAAGCTTAGAAATGCTAAGTGATTTATCCATATTTCCTTAGACAGTAAAGGTCAGAATTGGAACTCAAATATAGGTCTTCTAATTCCTGCTGATATAAATTGTTCTTAAAAAGGCAAAAATGGATTATGCTTTCTATTCTAGGAACACAAGGGATTTTCAAATGGTTGTGCAAGTGCCCTATGAGCTCATAATAAATATTAAACCTATTCATCTACAAAATGAATTGACTTCATGCAATAGTAAACTAGAAGCAGGAAACCACTTTCTAGGAGGGAAGGGCTTAGCTACCAACCTTACCCAAGCAACAGAGAGTACTATTTAGTGTTTTAATTTGCAAAAATGCAATAAAAAGCCCAGCTAAATCTCCAGGCAGGTTTATAAGTAAATAATAACCATATAAGATACATGGGATGCCTTTATGATACCTCCAAGGTATAAATGATCACAAGGGAAAATGAACAATGAATGCCCCAAGAGAAAGCAGCAAATATTAAATGAATTTCAGCAAAGTCATTTTTATTAAATTTTCATGCTTTCAACGAAGATTCATGAGTGTCTAGTCTATGTTAGTCAATGGATAAGATTCAAGAGTTAGCAACTAAATGAGGTCCAGCCCCTGTGGTCTAGGAATTCTTCTCTGCCTACAGTCTTCAAACTTCCTGCTATAACAGACTCTGCTCTTATTTTTGTTTTGGTCATTTTGGGGGAATGAATCATTTCCATCAGCTTCATTCTCCATGACATTCCAGTTGCTCCTACAGGGCTGACTCCATAGTCTCTGGAGTTTAATATTTATTACAAAATTACAACAAAGTCTGACATCACTTTGCAAGCCCTTTTTTGATGCTGGAATCCTCTACTTTCTATACCACCTGCCATCAAGTTCTCCTTCAAGACCTATGATTGCATCAAGAAAATATTACAGCTGCCCCACATTGCCACATACAACATGGACCAGTTACACAAAAGAAAGATTTTTACTGTCCTGACAATAATGAGATAGTCAATGTCCTAATACCACTTGGCTGATGGTTCTTAAGTTTCATGGATTTAGTCACATGACATATTATAGGCTCAAAGTCACATTTACATTGGGCTAGATCTTACTTCTCTACAGTAGATGATAAAAATCACAGCCACAAAAAGAAGATTTCATAGAGGAATAGAAATTTCAATAAAATAGAACAAAAATATGACAAAGATAGAAAGGGATAGTGCAGGACTTCTAGAATGATGCATTAGGTAGGCTCTCCATAGAAGCAGTGGCAAAAATTATTAAAATCAAATTTTCAAGAACTCTGGAAATTAATCAAAGATTTTCAACAATCTGAAAAGTATTCGTTCAAATGAAAACTATGAACCTTGGTAAGAACAGAAGGGTTTGTATATTGTAATTTGATCTACTTCCATTTTTCTCTCCCCAGTTCTATAACATCCTTAAAAACCAGCAAATTTTCAACCTTGGTAGCTGTGAAAACCAACAGGAAGGTAGTCTACATCCTGATATAACATAGTCAAACTACTGAAAACCAAAACAAGGAAAGAATCTTGAAAACAGCAAATAAATACATACAATAAAATTAACAGCTGACTTCTCATCAGAAATCAGGAAGGCCAGAAAGCAGTAAGATGACATTTTTAAAGAGCTGAAAGAAAAAATTGTCAACAAGGAATTCTATACACAAATTAAGACATTCTCAGGAAAAGAAAAACTGAGAGAATGCATTATTAGCAGAACTACCCTACAAGAAATACTAAAAGGAATCTGTCAGGCTGAATTAAAAGGACACCAGAAGTAATTCAAGTCCATACCACCAAGAAAGTTAAAAGAGAGCCCACAAAATGAGAGAACATATTTATAAGTCATATATGTAATATGAGCCTCATATCCAGAATATATAAAGAACTCTTAAACTCATTAGTAAAAAGATAAATAATCTGATTAAAATGAGCAAAGGATTTGAATGGACATTCCTCCAAAGAACACGCAGAAATGTCTAACAAGCACATGAAAAGATATTCAACATAATTAGTCATTAGGGAGGTATATATCAAAACTACAATGAGACATCACTTCACATCCACTAGGATAGCTAGAATCAAAAGATAGACAACAAATTTCTCTTGGAAGGTAGAAAAACATGAACCTCATATATTGCTGGTGATTGGTTCAGCCACTCTGGAAAAGTTTATCACTTTCTTAAAATCTTAAACATTGAGTTACCACATGATATAGTAATTCTATTCCTAGGTACCTATCCTACAGAAATTACAGTTGACCCTTGAACAATGCCAGGGTTATGGGTGCCAACCTCCCACACAGTGGAAAACTTGCATGTAACTTGTGACTCCCTCAAAAACTTAACTACTAATAGCCTACCATTGACCAGAAGCCTTAACTGATAACATAAACAGTCTATTAACACATTTTGTATATGTATTATATACTGTATTCTTACAATAAAGTAGATAGAGAAAAGAAAATGTTATTAAGAAAATCGTAAGCAAGAGAAAGTACACATATAAGTTACTGTAAAAAATCCACATAAAAGTGGACCTGCACAGTTCAAACCAGTGTTGTTCAACAGTCAATTGTACAACATATATCCACAGAAAAACCTGTACATGGATGTTCATAGCAGCATTATTCGTAATAATTATCCATATTAATAGCTAAAAGTAGAAACAATCTAAGTGTCTATTAGCTGATGAATAGATAAATAAAATGTGATATATTCATACAATGGAATTCTGGATAGATAATGGATAATAATGGATAGATAACTGGTTTCCTACGACTAGAGAATACGAGGTTGGAGAGTTGCTGCTAACGGGTCTGGGCTTTCTTTTTGGGGTGATGAAATGTTCTAAAATTAGAGTGTGGTGATAGTTGTACAACATTATGAATATACTAAAATCATGAATTCTACACATTAAATGGATGGATGGTATGGTATGTTAATTATATCTCAACAAAGCTCTTTTAACCAAAAGGGTGAGTGAAGTAAAGATAACTTCCATAGATCCACAGTCATACTGTAACTTGTAAATAGGTACTGAGAAATTTTAATTAAAAGAATTAAACACTATGTATGGTAGAAATAGATATCATGATTTGGGATGTGTAGTAATGATTTAATAACAACTAAAATTTACCAATTGCTTACTATGTCCTGCTAGGCACTGTGCTATAAATTAGACAGTTTTACAAAGCACTTTTTCAGAATGGATCAAAAGTAATCCTATCTCTCAGAATTTGTCATAAGGAAATAGATAGCTTTGTTTAGAAAAAAAAAAAAAGAAGAAACTAAGATCAAAAATACATTCATCATGGCATTATTTATAATATTAAAAACCTAGAAGTCATTTAAATGTCCAACAGTAGCAACAACTGTGGCATATGGTTAATTTCATATATTTGATAATCAATAAAGATTATAGTTTGGAGCACTATGTAGTTCCTTGCATAAATAAGGGGCTACAGAATTGCTTATGTACTACAATAGTAAGAGCAAACATCTATGGAGTTTTTCAGGCACTGCACCAAACACTTTACATACATTAATTCATTTAGGCCTCATGTTAATCCCTTGAGGTAAGCGTTATAGAGCAGTTGTCAAGGTCACCATGCTAGTAAGCAGTAAAGGCAACGTTTGAATCTTGGCCATCTGCCTCCTCAGACCATGTCTTAGCCATTAGGCTGCACCACCTTTCTATCATATCATCATACTCCATAGATGTGGACAGGGACTAGAAAAGATATTCAACAGTGGAAATATTTGGCTTAATGGAAGGATTAGGAGTAAAGTTTTCTATCTCATTTTTAAAATTTTCTAAAGTTCATATACTTTGTTACCTTTGTATAAAAAAATGGGGGAAAAAACAAAAAATCTTTTATTCCTGTTATAACTCCTGTTTACCTCTTTACTCCTATTACCCCTTAGGATAAAAGATTTCATGTCTATCAGGAAAAGGTAATGCAAATATAACATCAAAACAAAGATTCTCTATTCCATCTTAGGGAATGTAAATCATAATATATCTTAGCAAGCAAGTTATAGCATATCAATTTTACCTTGAATATATCTGCACTGTTAGGATTAAACAGCTGATATTTCCCAGATCCCAAAATAATAGGACCTGAACATGTTGCTTCTCCATAGACATAAAGGGATACTGTTGCCGTGGTGCCGGCATTTTCAAGATCCCCAGTGACAACGGTCACCTTCCAATCTCCTTCTGCAAAGGCAAAAGGAAATTAATATTAAAATGTGGAAGAAAACCATATTAATATTAGGATATGAGGGATTCTACCTAATCCACTTAGTTATGAAATGAATAATCTGTGAAATCAAGTATTAAAATAATTGCTAATCATGGACTCCCTTTTGGAAGCTAGTATGACAAAAAGTCTTGGAAATAATAGATCATTTTAATTACAAATCAAATAAGCAGTAAGCTTTTTAGGGTAGTGGATATTTTGGGGAAATTGGGGAATTGGAAGCACTTAGTACTAGATATTTGGCTAGAAGATCTAGGAGTTTATTTGGTCATCACTGTCAAATCTTTGGGTGGGATCTAATGACAGACATATTGATAACCTGACATTAAGGCATTATCTGTACTAGAGAATAGTCTTGTCAAGCTGGGGCTGGTAATAGTTTGGTGATCTTCGCAGAATCATGGTAAGGATGTGGAAAACCTAAAGACAAAGCAAAAAGAGCTAAAAATTTATTTTTAAAAAATTGCTGGAGTCCCCTAAGGGTTGGAATGAACCAACAAGTAAAGAGTAAAATATCGTATGTAGGGCCTAGCCGAATTGAGAGGGTTTGGGAGGGGGAAGATGAAGAAAGGAGGTATTTGAAACAGAGAAAGACCATGTGTCATGTAAACAGAATGGATCATTGAGCTTCCTGCCACAGCGATGCTGGAAGCAAGGAAGGTTGAGACAAGCAGAGCATGACAGAAAATATCTTTTAAGAAGATCTACAACTTGATCTGTGATTGGTTTATTTGGGAAAACAAATAGAGATAGCATTTATTTAATCATTTTGTGCACTTTTGGAAAATGGCACGATCAACCCCAAAGCAGTGAAACCCTCTCAACTTGAGTCCACACCACACAGTCAAGAGTTGGAGTCCTGTCTACTAGAACTCTATACTCATTACAACTGATCCCTGGATTGCAAGGGCAATTTAAAGATGTCTGTTATCATTTTCAAAGCCTCCATAAACACATACTGCCTTGTGAGTATTTATTACATTTTCAAAAGGGGATGAAGACCCACCACTATTCTGAGTATCTGAGTTTTCAGTAAGTCCTCCACTCAGAGGTTAACTTTCTTTTTAGTACATTCCACCACTCTCCCCAGTCCCCAATCCATCCACAAAGATCATAGGAACGTCTCTAATGAGTTTGACAAAACTTGCATCAGGTAGATTTTGCATAATGTTACATTTGTTACTAAAGATGGAACTTTTATTAAACCTTAGTACCAAAATGCCAAAGGAGGGGCACAACTCACAGGGGTGCACTCTGCTATTTCCACCTTGTAGCAAGTTTACTTTGAGGAATTTCAGTTCATTTTTCAGTGGGAAAATTAGAAAACATGAAAATTTCAAACTATAATTCCATTGAGAATCCTACCATGATATTAATTCTTATAGAAAGCCTTCCACCTGTGCTTTGATGCATAACTCAAACAAGTTAAAGTATCTCTTTTCCTGTTTTTAGATTTTCTTTCCTCTCTCATCTTTATCTCCTTCCCCTGCCATCTGGGCCTGCACTGGGCTTTTTGTACCATGCTATCCATGGGGAGAGAGACACAAATGAGTTTGCATGTTGGCTTGCATATCTTGTTTACTACAACAGAGACAAATAGCAATGAACCATTGATTTATATAATATTCTTATGTTCTTTCCTTTTGAAATTACCATGTCACCACAACATGAGATTTAAAGGTGGAATAACCAATGAAATATCTTCTGTGGTGATTTTTTAAATTGTCATTATTCTCAGCATGATTTTCTTTACTAGCACTGAGAAAAAATTAACTATTCCAGTATTCCCTATAGTGTACTTTTAAAATATGATCATTTAACTTCTCTAAGAATATCTCACTATCTAAAATACGAAATAGAAACATTTGTAGAAAATATCATAGAGGTACACTCTGAGTCTATATTTAAATTAAAAGTTCCACTATCCTGCAAAACAGTTTATTTTTATCAGAGCTAAAAATATGTTTATGGTTTTTATATCTCTTATTATGTGTCACAGTTACAAGTTTTTAGTTCTGTAATTTCTATTGTGAAACTATCTTCACCAACAAAAATCAAAGAACATGAGTTCAGATATTCTAAGTGTCTCTTTTCTTTCTTTCCTTATAGCTTCTGTCTGTTCAACCCCAAGGAGTTATACCCCAAAATATTGTAATCTGCTAACCCCTTTAGAAAATCACTTCTATTAACTCAAAGTTCCCAAAGAGAATTCCATGTAATTGAAATCTAAGTATTTATCTCATATTTACCAGTGTTTTAAAGGTTTTTAAAAAAAGTTTGTTGACTATGCAATAAGCCATTGCTGAGAATCTACCTCAGACTGTCCCATTTTATTCTCTTTTCATTGGCTCTCAAAGCTTAAATTTGGAAAGATACTATAATAGTTGCCTCCATTTGAAGAAATCCTGTTACAGAAAAAAGAAAACTTTTCTTGGAGACTACGTCCTAGGAGGCTTATTTTTCTTTTATGTTAAAAATGTTTAAAAGTAGTCTAGATAGATATACTCTATGATCTCCAAATAACCCAACAATAAATTTAAATTTCTCATCAATAATAAAGTAAGTTTTAACAGCAGCTTCCACTTTAACAATAGAAAGTATGTGTTCTGTATTTGCTATTTTTATGTAGCTAAGTTAAAACTGAACTAGAAAATCCTGAACTTCAGGATATGATGCTATGCCAACAACTGGAATTCAATTCATATTTGTTGACCAGCTGATTTACAAGTATTAAGTGTCTATATTATGTACAAGCATTGTTATAGACATTCAAGAGGCTATGAGACCATCTGAGTCAAATTATGAAACCAGACTTGACAGTTTATAAATCTTACCTAATACCAAATTTACTGATCATTCACTAGCAAGCCATAAGCTAAGCATTCTTCCTTTGGAGAGATCACGGACCAGGGATTGGCATATTATGGCCCACTGGCCAAATCCAGCCTGCCACCTGTTTTTGTAATTAGTTTCACTGGAACACAGCCACACTCATTTGTTTATGTATTTTCCATGGGTGCTCTTGTGCTACAACAGCAGAGTTGGGTAGTTGCAACAGAGACCATATGGCCTGCAAAGCCTAAGATGCATATTATCTGGTCCTTCATCATAAAACTTTGCTGATTCCTGCTCTGTATGATTGATATAACTCAAAAATGTCCTCTCCAGCCTCCATTAGAACATGTGCGGTTTCAGACTTAAACCATGCAAGATTTAAGCAATGCAAGCTCAGCTATCAAACCCCATTGATTTCCTAGTTTACATCGCCATCTCTACTCAGGCCTCCACCACTCCATAAATACCAGGTTGATTTACAACAGGCAATCTAGACAGACCAGACATATTCTGCTATGGCAGACTGCATTATTTAAAGGCCTTACTGATATCTCCCAACCCACTTGCTCTTTTGCAAAGTGACATCTTACCTCTCTATTAAGAGGTAGAGTCTATTTTCCCTGATTGAATCTGGGCTGCCCTTTGCCAATACAATGCAGCAAAGTGACACTCTGGGACTTCTGAGCCTAGGCTGGTCTGGGTCTGTTAGAATACTTTCTCAAGATACTCCCTCTCGGACCCCAGGAGTTGTGCTATGAAAACCTAAGGCACATGGGAAGCCCTCATGTAGGAAGGTAACTCCAGCTGAGCTGCCATTGTCATCAACCAGTGGAATGGGTGACCCATCTTGAAAATCCAGCCATAGCTTCGGATGTCTGTGCAAATGAAGAACTATCAGACTAAAGTCACGAAAGTTTCTGAGCAAGAATCACCTGGCTGAGCCACATCCACCCACTGAAAGGTGAAAGACAGTAATCAATTACTGTTTTTGAGCCACCAAGTTTCGGGGTGGTTTCTTATAAAGCAAGGGAAAACTGGAAGAGCTGCTGAAAGCATTTCACAGGTAAGAGCTCTCTGTTATCTTTCACTAATAAATACCATTAGTGTTTCTACCAGGAGGTCTTATTCTTAGCATGTATGCAGGGAGATTTGACTGAGGCATCTCCTTCATTTCCTAGGAAAAGGAAAAAAAGGAGATTGTAGGTCTACTGTTAACTGTTTCCTTTCCAAAATTTTCTTATTAATTAGAGGTTTATATTTAGGAAGGCATGAGTGAGTTATTTTGGTGAGCAAAATCCCTATAGCTAGTGAAGTTCAATAGCCCTTCCTTAGATCTTAACAATTTATCTTTACCTTATTCTGTGTATTCTGTTACAGGGGTTACACACATTTGCCTTTGTAGTTCAGAAAATTGACCCTGTTGTTGAATATAGAAACATCTGTGTCTAGACACATTTTCAGTTACTTGGCAACTACCCACTGAATACTCAAAGAAATGTAAGGAGGATGCATGTAAATTAAGCTCTGACCATGTAATTGTTAGTTCAGCATACTGAGGAAAAAACTCCTCAAAGCACATTAAGTCATCATAATGCACAGTAAAAACTATGGGACAGGCATGCTTTGCCTGATGATGTACCAGATAGTAAGCATATTCCCATGACATTTACCTTAACAGAGCAGGACACAATAGGATGCAGTGAGAGTGACAAGACTTAATGCATGCACCTCTGCAAATTGCAACCTCCCACTGCTCTGATCACAATCACGGGTAGATTGAGACAGCCTAAGAAGAACAGTACCACTATGCATCATGAAGCATGTGCTTGGCTCTTACTTGGTGGAGAGGTTGAGCATGTGTCAAGGAAAGAAGGAGGAGAACTGTAGGTGACTCAGGGGAACAAAAATCCTAAAGTTAACCAGATCTACCCTCTCACAAAGACCTGTGAGGCTCCCCCCAGACTCTAGGTGATGAATCCAAGAATTCCTTCTACCCACATTCCCTCTGCTCCTTGAGAGAGGTCAGAACAAATAAAACTTTTCCATCTTTCCATTCATGGCAATATTTTAATGTTGCTAATAGATTGCAATGCCTGTCAAATGCTTAACTAAGCTCTGTTCATAACATCGATACCCCCTGCCCACAGCACCCTTACAAAGCAGCCTCTGGCCCCTCTGAAATCTCTCTCACACAGCTAATCACACACCGTCCTTCAGTTATCTTGAAGGGCTTTTTCCTACCACCAGGGCTTTACCTGAAAGTCACTTCTTCCAAGAAGCATTTCCAGACACCTCTTCCAGTAACTAGAATGAACCCTTCTCTCCATATCTCTTGACCCTGTGCACACTTCAATCCCGAGATATACAAACAAGATCTATCTCTCTGTCCCTTCTACCCCTATCTACCCACCTAGACTGTAAGCCCCTCAAAGGGCAAGTTTTGGTCTTACATGTCTCTGTATCCCTAGGGCCTAGTACAATACTTGGCACAGAGTCATAAAATGTTTGGGGATCCATTAAGAAATATTTTGAAAAGTATTTTTTCATGTGTCTGTTAGCCATTTGTATGTCTTCTTTGGAGAAGTGCCTGTTCATGTCTTCTGCCCATTTTTTGACTTGATTATTTGTTTTTTGGGTGTTGAGTTTGAGAAGTTCTTTATAGATCTTGGATACCAGCCCTTTTTCTGTAGTGTCATTTGCAAATATCTTCTCCCATTCTGTGGGTTGACTCTTTGTTTTGTTGACTGTTTCCTTTGCTGTGCAGAAGCTTTTTATCTTGATGAAGTCCCAAAAGTTCATTTTTCCTTTTGTTTCACTGGCCTTTGGAGATGTATCTTGAAAGAAGTTGCCGTGGCCAATGTCAAAGAGGTTACTGCCTATGTTTTCCTAAATTCAAATCAAAACCACACTGAGATACCACCTTACACCAGTTAGAATGGCAAAAATTGACAAGGCAAGAAACAATGAATGTTGGAGAGGTGTGGAGAAAGGGGAACCCTCTTACACTGTTGGTGGGAATGCAAGTTGGTACAGCCACTTTGGAAAACACTGTGGAGGTACCTCAAAAATTAAAAATAGAGCTCCCCTATGACCCAGCAATTGCACTCCTGGGTATTTACCTTAAAGACACAGATGTAGTGAAAAGAAGGGCCATATGCACCCCATTGTTCATAGCAGCAATGTCTGCAATAGCCAAACTGTGGAAAGAGCCAAGATGCCCTTAAATCGACGAATGGATAAAGAAGATGTGGTCCATATATACAATGGAATATTACTCAGCCATCAGAAAGAATGAATACCCAACTTTTGCATCAACATGGATGGGACTGGAGGAGATTATGCTAAGTGAAATAAGTCAAGCAGAGGAAGTCAATTATCATATGGTTTCACTTATTTGTGGAACATAAGGAATAGCATGGAGGACATTAGGAGAAGGAAGGGAAAAATGAGGGGGAAATCAGAGGGGGAGACGAACCATGAGACTATGGACTCCAAGAAACAATCTGAGGGTTTTAGAGGGTAGAGGGTTGGGGGGATGGGTTAGCCCAGTGATGGGTATTAAGGAGGGCACGGACTGCATGGAGCACTGGGTGTTATACGAAAACAATGAATTGTGGATCACTACATAAAAAACTAATGATGTGTTGTAGGGTGACTAACATAACATAATAAAATAAAATTTTAAAAAAAAGAAACATTTTGAAAAATAAAGACTGAATGTATGAGAAAGGATATGCAAGGCATTGAAAATGCTTTAGTACAATATATAACTATTTCTCAACAAAAATAAGTCCTGATTATGCATCATTAGGGTCATTTTTGTACACAGGACAAGGACATTGTTATTTACCTCATAATTGGTCTTGTTATTAGCACAAAGATAATAAAAGCAATATTGACCTTTTATCACCCAAATTTTGAAGGGCATGTAAATACATTTCAATGAGATTTGGCAGATATTATAAACAAGACAAATTATTACTTTATCCTAATTTTTGATAATTTTATCTCCAAACAATTCTATGTATATAAACTCACAAATCCTTCAAAATACCACCTCATAAGAGGATCATGAGATTTTTTTGAATTTTTTTCAGTACTTTACAAATATTTTTATTCTTCCAAGAGACAAATATCATTAATCTTATTATACATACAAAGCAATAGAGAAATGATGTGCTCACTACCACAGGAGTTAGGATAAATTTGATACAGAATTAGAAACAGTTATGCTTCCTGGAATAAAATGGTTTCAAACAATACTCAATTTTCTTCACTTTAAGTCTGGAAAACAAGCATAAAACACTATCAGAAGTGAATCTATTATATATTTTATATTGATATTGTTTACGGTAAATGGTTTGTCATTTCTCTGGTTTTGTTTATTATTTATTGCTGTGTGGCATGGTAAAAGACAGCCCAGTTTACAGGGCTGAATAGAGTAGAGACACATCCTGGCCATGGGCCTTGTTGCCTGCTCCAGGCCAAATGCTAGTGCAATGGGACTGCCTCTGGATGCTCAAGACCCTTGACATCTTTTATCATGAGGGAAAATGAAGTTTAAACATGACCACTGATTGGGTATGTGAGGTGTACAGGCTCTGGTTAAATGTTTTGTAGATATTATTTTTACCTAATCCTCACAGCAACTCTAATGGTTTCTATTATTGTCTCCATTTTCTAAGAAAGAACTGAGGCACAGAGAAATTCAGTGACTTCCCCAAGCCACACAGTGAATAAGTGGTGCAGTCTAGATTTAGAATCTTCATTACTAACCAGGATGCTCAGTAGCCTCCCTGCATGTTGGAGCTTGTTATAGATCGCTGTTAAGTTAGGATGATGACTCTTTATTGCAGTTTACTGTGAATCCTCTGCCTCTCTGTTTAGTATATTCAACTCCACTTCAAATCTTGATTCTTGACAGGGGAAGTAGCATGGGGGCTAAATGGCAAGCTCCTGCAGGGTCCCCAGGTTCCCTGTGACCATTCTCAACCTCGATGCCAGATTCTTTTCAGTGGTGTTTCTGCTTTGTCCTTATCCCAAATTCCTCTCAACTTTGTCCTTCATGCTTGCTGCTAAATCTCTCCATGCCTCTACTGATCATCCGCCTTACCATGGCTAGAAACCTTAGTTTGACTCTCTCTGAATATTTGCTAACAACTCCCAAGTACTTCATGCTCTGGCTTCTAAGCAACCTATTAGGTCTAAACCTACCTTCAGAACAACATCACTGGCATCATTAGGATAGCAATTCATGATCCTCAATTATAGAATTCAAGTCTTGACCTACATATGCAGTTTACATGAACTACTCTCTACCAATTCTACTGCTGTGGTTATCTATTGCTGTATAACAAACCATCCGAAAACTGAATGGCTTTAATCAACAATAATTAATTCTTTGGCCAATGAATCTGCAATCTGGGCCAGACTTGGCAGAGAAAGTTCATCTCTGCTCCATACAGCATCGGCAGGGGTGGCTTAACAGCAGACAGAAGGATCTGTGTTCAAGATTGCTCTCTCATGTGACTGGCAAGTTGGTACTGGCTGGCTGCTAGCTGCTATCTGGAAGCTCAGGCAGGGCTTGGGGCAACAGTCTTTGTGCCTCTCCATGTAGACCTGTCCATGTGATCTGAGCTTGTTCACAGCATGATAGCTGGGCTCCAAGAACAAACATTCCCAGAGAGAGGGCCAGGCAGAAGCATCATCACATCTTTTGACCTACTAGTATATGGCAGAAACATCACATGGAATAACTTTTGTTCCACGCTATTAGTTGAGGCAGTCTCAAAGGTCTGCCTAAGTTGATTCCACCTTTTGATGGGGAATTGGCAAGGTTCTGGAAGAGTACATGGGACAGGAAATGTAGTTACAGCATTTTAGCAAATAGTCTGCCACATCTACTTCTCCAGACTTGCACATCCCAACTCCTCAGCCCCCTTTTCCAACAGAACCACCATTCCCTAGGTCAGTGGTTCTCAACTGGGGGTCATTTCCCCACCCAGGAAACATTTGGTGAAGCCTGAAGACATTTTTCATGGTCACAACTGGTGGCTGAGTGCTATCAGCATCTAGTGGGTAGAGGTTCAGGGATGCTGCTAAACATCCTATGGTATACTTGACAATTCCCCACAACATAGAATTATCCATCCCAAAATATCAACAGTCTCAAGGTTGGGAAATCTTGCCTCAGACTAAGTAAGAGCCATTTGATTAATCCTATTTCATCCCAAACTGCACTATGCTTTTTGTGAATTATCTCCAAATAGAAATTGGTTGAGAGTAGGCTCTTTGTGGCAATGTATCTGCATATCTGTTGGATGTTCTGAAGATACTGAGACCATATTATTGTTTTAGTGTCAAACCCATTATATTCAATTACTATGTTGAATTATAGGTATCTTGTCTCAGTCAGGAAAAGGTATGAATCAATATTCTAGAATCAATGCAGCATAAATGACTATCCAAACACTGGCCATTTACTGCCAGGAAAAAATGAGGCAAAAGCCAAGCAGGGGGCATGAGAAGCACTGCAGTGTTTCCCTGGTTGCTCACTTAACTCTTCCTGGCAGCCCATGTCAAACAGCAATTCACAGCAAATATCTGGCCTCTGATTAGAATTCCTATGAGCTCACCTTCTTCCTTCTGGTTCCAAACTTGTCCCCACATTGACTTCTCTTTTCCCATTTAGCTGCACTGAATTTGTTAACCAAGTTTCAAGCAACATATGTCGGGATTGATGAGGCAATCCCAGAGATGGTTTCTCTGGCATTTCAGGTGCACACATCACAGGCACTTATCTGGGACACTGACCCCTCAGACCCGCCCAGGTTCCCAGGTACCCACAGCCTGTCTTCCTATCCAGGAAGAAAAACTGACCAAACAGGTAGAAGTTTCCAACACAGGAGCAGGTGGTCACATCTTTATCCATACAACTACAAAAACCATGTGCCGTAAATGATCAGAGCAGGGGGCAATTCAAAGCCATCTACACTTGATTTGGAATGCATGATGATGTTATAAAAGAGTTTATATTCTTAATTATGTTGAACCAATAATTAAATTTCAGTTTCTTTCCTAGAGCGGACACTATGGGTAGTGAGATCTGCAAACATGTATAGAAAATAGAATTGAGAAAGAGAAAATATTTTAATAATCTTTACCCCAGATAATCCACCAAGTTGCTAATAATCATGCTACAAAGAGTTGACATTCCCTATAAATATGTAAGTGCTCCAAGAATTTTACAGCCCCTCAAGTCAGAAACCCTTGAGAGCATGCAGGAAGCTAGCCATTTAAAGTGAAACAGTTTTGTATAATGCTTAAGAGCTGAATTCTAATACCAGTTCTTTCAGTTACTAACTGACTTAAGGTTCTGGTACTTCAAGCCAGTTTCTTGGGATGATATTTTTAAAGCCCTGTCACTATAATACCACTGAATTCTGGGCAAATTGAAAAAGAAAAACAAACTTTTTAGTACATTAATTCATTTCCAAGAAAGAAAGAAAAATTCCCCACTGCCAAATAATAATAATAATAATAATAATAATAATAACAAAGGTGCCATCCGCAGAAGTAGTGAGTAGTCAGCACTCTGGAAGGCTGGAGTTGTGCTTGTGGCAAATGTCAATACCCCAGGCCAGGACATGGGAGACTGCAGCCACATAAGTCTGGGAGCTGGACCTGAGACTTTTGAAGTAAGCCAAAAGTGTCTACACCCTTAGTGAAAGGTTGGGCTCCAAATAATCGTCAGCAAAGGAAGCCTCGCAGAAACCTAATTTGTCTCCACAAAGGTTCTAGGTGAAAAAAGATTACTAAGAATAATAACAATAATAATAATCTCCCCAAGAATTAAAAACATCCTTTCACTTGCATCTAGAAAAAGGTTAAACCTAAAGATCTAAAAATACAGCCTAATCATCTAGAAAAACAATACAACAAAATAAATACCAAGGCACAGATGATGTATACACGTGTATAAATACACACACATTCCTAATGACTAGGGACAGTTAAAAGAAGTTCCTTTAAAGAATAGTATACTCTGGAGTCAGACCATTTGGATTCAAATTCCAAATCTGCTATTTGCCACCTGTGTGAACTTATATGAGTTTTGTTTTTTTTTTAAGCACGTCCTTTAGTTTCATTATCTGTAAATGGAATAATGATACTGTCTACCTCATGGATTATTGTGAGGATTAAATAAATATATCTAAAACCCTTAGACCCTACATAGTAAATGCTATATGAGTTCATTATTAATGTTGCCATTACCACTTCTATTCCACATTGTCCCACAGACCTAGATAGCATCTCAGGACAAGAAAAGGTGTCATTATTCACATATGATATGGCTGCTTTCACAGATCATTCAAAGAGTAAGTGAAAATTTATTAGAATTAATTTAATGTATTTATTATTATAGAATTAATATAAATTTATTAGAATTTAAAAGAGAGCTTACCATAATGGCTAGCTATAAGCATTATACAAATGGCATTGATAACTGTTAGAAAATTCAATCCAGCAATGTACATTAAAAATATTATCCATGACCAAGTTCAGTCTAACTCAGAAATACAGTTTTACTATGATAAATGATTTCACCTATATGAATTATAAATATTTATTTTTATAAGGTATCAAGTTTGGGAAATATGTCTTAGATAATTGTGGGAATTCATTAAACACGGCCTGGAGTTAATGATGGCTCATAATTGTATTTATTGTTAATCACCTCAAAATGAAATTAACTCAGTTGATTCCTTCTTTTCCTCTCTACCATTAGACTGAAATAGCATCTTGGTCTATGTTCTTCCCACTGCAGCTATACAGAAGGGCACAAATTATATAAACATGCTTCATGTACTTTCAAAATCTAAGACTCATGTTTGCTCTTCAACACTCTTAACCACAATGTCACACTGCCTCATCAGATTAGACTACTTAACTTCCCAAGGTTCTTTCCACACCATAAACTAGCTTATTCATATAACTATAAAACTACTAATGTATCCCAGGAATCATATCTCAGGAAATATTAAAGATAACATTCTTCAGAATTTAAAAATGAAATAAAATAAAAGAAGACCATTCACAGACAAATAATGGTAGTGTCCCATGAACTAAGGTCTGTGATTAATCTGCATTTGTACTATAAAAAATAAAGACATTTTAATGAGACCATAAAAATAAACTAAAACGAAAGAATGATTAATTGTAAGAAAACATTTTATACTTTATTTAATCAAAATTACACTAAAAAATTGTATTTACCAAACTCCTTGGTAAACACGTCTGCTATATACTGCAACTTCATTATATTCGGTATCACAATGTTGATTATATGGTTAATATTATTAACATAGGACTTTCAACATTTTCATCCTTATTTAAAATCTTTAGTTCAAAACTATTAGCCTAGGGACGCCTGGGTGGCTCAGTCAGTTAAGTTCTGCCTTCAGTTCAGGTCATGATCCCATGGTCCTGGGATCGAGTCCCGCATCTGGCTCCTTGCTCAGTGGGGAGCCTGCTTCTCCCTCTGCCTGATGCTCCCCCTCCTTGTGTGCTCACTCTCTCTCTTCTCTCTCTCTGACAGATAAATAAATAAAATCCTTAAAAAAAACTATTACCCTATATTACTCATATATACACCATTGAGTCCCGAGATTAATAGTTAATTTTTCTACTTAGAGTGCCATTTCAAGCTTTATTACTTAGGGGCTTACTGTAAGACAGAACTTTGAGGTCCCTTAAAATTACTAAGGGATTCTAGAACAGTAGTAAAATTACATCCACATTAACAGTCTGACACATGCATAGCTTTTCCCCTACACACAACTAAAAAACAAAAGTAAAATATAAGCCAAAATACAATTTCTAACATAATAAATGCAAATGCTGGTTATCAGAATGGACATACTATTTGCATCTCAGTGGCCATCCTAATCAATACAGGACTTTACGAATATAATAATGTTAGCATTAACCCTTGCCTAGTTTCAAATTGCCACACAGTACAAACATTTTGGGGAACATAAAGGTTTGTTAACTTGGTATGCATATTAGTAATTTCTATTTATCCATCTCATTCAGATCAGCTCTAAAATGTAAATATATTAATAACTATTGCAGGTTGATTTGAAGAATATCTAATTGAAAAAGCTAACCTCAAAAGACTTAAAAAGAAAACTGAGAACCAATATGCAAATTAGTTTTTAAAAAAGGACAATTAATAGAAATTAATCATTTGGAAAATGATTACTTCACCCATGTATTTAAATTATTGAAGGGAAAAAACATTTGGGGCTAAAGTTTCTTATGTTTGTTTCTTTATAAATCAAACCATAATATAATGCCTGTTCCTACACTCATTTTAAATATTTTTGGATCAATAGTTTAAACTCAGTAAGAATATACTAAAAAATGTATAAGGCAGGTAATCTTGAAACAGAAATAGATCATTTCAGATGATTAGAAGATGAAAAGCGGCAACAACATTTACCAGTTGCTTCCTCTTGTATTTTAGGTTGATGATTTATTTGCATTTCTGCAAAAATAAAAGTGAAGTGCAGTTAATAATAGATCTGAGACATTATAAGTGGGAGAGAAAGAAGTGTGAGTTAACTATTTAATGGTAGCATGGGGCACTTGGGTGGCTCAGATGGTTGTGTCTGCCTTTGGTTCAGGTCATGATCTCAGGATCCTGGGATCAAGTCCCACATCAGGCTCCCCGCTCAGTAGGGAATCTGTGTCTTCCTCTGCTCCTCCCCCCCACACTTGTACTCTCTCTCTCAAATAAATAAATAAAATCTTTAAAAAAATACTTTAATGGTAGCAAAGCCTTAGGCTTATTTTTAACCTACAGTAGGGCATATAATGTTGCCAAGACACATCTTTACACCTGCTTTTATTTTCACTGTGAGGAATAATGATAAATCTGATGCAAAGGTTAAACTATCAAAAGGGACATTCTGGGGGCAAATGGCTAATGTTCCATGACACCCAGTTGTATCAAAATCATCTCATAATATTCCATTGTGTGTGTGTGTGTGTGTGTGTGCGTGTATATACCACATCTTCTTTATCTATTCATCAGTTAATGAACACTTGGGCTGTTTCCATAAAGAGAGAGAGAGGGACAAACCAAGAAACAGACTCTTAACTATAGAGAACAAACTGATGGTTACCAGAGAGGTGATGGGTAGGGGGAATGGGTTAAGTAGGTGGGGGTTAAGTAAGTGGTGGGGATTAAGGAGCGCACTTGCTATGATGAGCACCAAGTGATGTATGGAAGTGTTGAATCACTATACTGTACATCTGAAACTAATATTATACTGTATGTTAACTAAACAGAACTTAAATAAAACCTTTAAAAAATCATCTTGTATTCTACTGAAGATTTCATTAATCCTCACCTTGAAGATAAAGTTCCATTTCTGAATGAATTATGCCCTGAGACATAAAGGGAAGCCATCTGAGGAAAAGAGAGAAAAAAGAGAGAAGAAAAAAGAAGAGAAAATTAATTTTTGCTTTTATCAATTTTTACAATAAGCTCAATTCTGCACTAATTTTGAACATTAAAAGGTAACTATAAAAACAGCTTTTTATAAAGTCAAACAATCCAATTTACTGTGAACTCATGATTGTGGTAGGAATGATGTTATAACTCTGGCTTGAATAATAAAACACATAAACTACTAAACCTGCTAACCATCTACCTCTCCAAATTCATCAGTCCTCAGTCACTAACACTCATAAATGTACCTGGGCTTCCAGCAGAGCACTGCCCTACCAAGCTGTAATGAGGCAAGGGCTGGTCTCAGACTTTGAGCCTGATACCTGGGCTAGGCTAGAAAGTGTCACTCACCTGTTGGCACAGAAAAATAAGTTCCCTCATTTTAATACATCCTCTACAGAGGTCTCTACCTTGCTTTCACATAACTTCCTTTAATATCTCTTCCTCAGTGTCTCCAAAATAGTGGTAGTACCTTAAAATTTGATGAAAATATTACCACCTTGGAAAATGTGCTTATGCTAAGTAGTAGCTCATCCTGGCAGTTTCCCTCTAAATCAGCCAAACTTCTGTGTTAGAAGCTCCATGTTGTAGAAAAAGCCAAGGCTGAACTCAGAAAACCAATGTTATCACTTTCAGCTTTGGGATATTACCCTCTTGAAGCTTATTTCCTTGACTAAATTATCTCCTTACAGAGCTGCTGTAAAGTTGAAATGAATAGTCACATGGTACATAAATGTTATTATTATATCACAATAAACAGTTACTGTTATCCCATATTCAAACACACTTCCATTCCTTCTATCCATCCATCCATCCATCCATCCATCCATCCATATATTCAATAAACATTTAGAAAATGCCTTCTGTGTGCCAGGCCCTTTGCTAAGTGCTGGGGATTCGGAAAGAACAGTAGAGACCAGGAACCTGAGCTGAAGGAGCTTTCAGTGTAAAATGCGGAAATAGATGTGTAAAGGTATAAATGTACAGAGTCGTAGGTGATGTAAGAAATATTTACAGATATTGCAGGAACAGAAAGGAGACTGACCAACTCTGAATGGCAAGAATGAGGAAGTACAAAGGAATAAAGAACAAACAAATGTCAACAAAGAGGTGACACTTAATCCGAAGTTTGGGCAGTAGGTAAGATGTCTGTTAGGCAAACGAGAGATGGGAAGGGCATCACAGGGAGAAAAAATAGCATTGGTAAGAGTACAGAGACGAGGTTCTACATGGATGAAGCACAGGAGGCTGCTGGGAAAGACTTGGGGGCAGGGTGGGGGACCCTGAGAGGAAGGACACTGAAGGGGAGGTCACTGGATCTGAGAATGTCAAGTGACTCAGGTGGAGCTATGGGATTTACTCCACCACAATAGCCTTGGAATCACCAGATGATGCTAATAGGTGAGGTATAAAGGTGAACTATGTCAGCTCATGCTGTTCTGCTCAGCTCTCAGGACAGTTCATCTCTCTATTTTTCAAAAGCTTTGAGAGATCCCATTTCCTTCTAACCACTTCTGCCCGTGCTTTGCAAGTGTGCTATAGACAGGGAGGCCTTGAACAGTAAGGTTTGTACCAGAGGACCTGCCTCTTGTCCTAGCTGATTGGGGCAGATATGGACACCTGATCTACACTTGGTCAATCAGTCTTAATATCTTTACATAGAGATATAGAAACTGTGATCAGATGGCACTGCTCATGGAGATTTCACAGTACCTCTATTGTTAAGGCCAGGTGATATTTTGGAGTGCAAAGCTAGCTGCAAGCCAAAGATATGGGAGAGAAAAGCCTGTGTACAAAGAGAAGCAGCTGTTGTACAGAGAGAAGAATAGAGATTTTCAATGAAGAGACACCTTCAAAATCCAAAGAGAGTGACTGGCTTTCTGATGACTCTCTAGTTTATAATGTCTAGCTTTATTTCTTAAAGCTGGGTTCTATAAGAGTCACCTTCAAAGTTGCCCTTTTAACATTAATCTTAGTGAATTCCTCATCCTTGCAAACAAACCAGAGTTTATTGACTGAACAACTGAAATTTTAAAAATCATACTCTCATCTTGTCTTTTGTTTAGTCCGTTTATGGAAGGTCCCTTCTATGGTTTCTCTTTTTTTAGAAGATACTGGATTAATGCAGGGCTGTGGCCCTGAAAGCCACTGAGACTTCTGAGTACTGGATACCTACTAAAAATAACTCCCTCTAAATTGCTCCAGGTTCAGATTTCTTAATGTGGAATCATCAAGACAAGTTGATAAACTCTCAATTCCAGAGTGGTCATAATTTCTATGAATTTTTTTTAAAATAGTTTTATAGTGCCATTACATATTTATTCATGAACCATTTCTAATTAATAGAACAGGATAGATCTTAGTTGCTGCAGATGATAGTTATTTGCAGCACACACATATTTTCTGCTGTATATATGCCTCTACCTACCTGCCTAGACCTGTATCCACCCCCATCCTTTAATTTCTATCCCAGAATGAGCTGCAAAAAAAAAAAAAAAAAAAAACTGAGAGAATCAGCCAAGACTAGTTGTTGAAGATTGGGAACCATTGTTTTACGTGAGGACATGAAAATTCCCCCAGATCCAGCGAACAGATGAAAAGAATTGGAGCAGTATGGCTTGAGAGGAGCATGGTGATATTAAAGAAACAGAATAAAAAGTAAGCAGGAGGAGCCTGCTTGCCTAAGATCACCATACACATTATGCAGTCACCAGCAGAAACATTCTTCAAAACCCCAGGTCAAGAGGGGGTTCCCTTTCACTGGGCTAACTAGGAAACACAAACACAGAAACAAAATAAATTTGCTCTAGTCTTTTAAGGTTAAAGTAGACAACCATGGAATGCATTTGAGTGACTTTGCCCTCGAATATATGGGCTGTTTTTGGTGGGGAAGGGGCCTAAGAAGGTGACACTCTTTATTAGTCTTTCCTTCCCTCCCTTCCTCTCCCCTTCCCTTGCTCCCATTCCTGTCTTCCTTCCTTCCTTCCTTCCTTCCTTCCTTCCTTCCTTCCTTCCTTCCTTCCTTCCTTCTTTAAGTATTGGCCAAGTCTGTACTTGGAATAAGAAACCATGTTGGACAATAAAAACAAATGTATGAGACCCTACCCTTAAGAAGTTTATCATCTAGCACATGAGACAAACACATTCATAAACAATGACAGTGGATGACATGGTGTGGTGAGTAGCATATAGAGGTCTAAGTAAAGCACTAGAGAATTTTATTTTTTTTTAAGATTTTTTATTTACTCATTTGAGACACAGAGATACAGAGAGAGAGAGAGCATGAGTGGGGGGAAGGCAGAGGGAGAGGGAGAAGCAGGCTCCCCCCTGAGCCAGGAGTCTGATGTGGGGCTCAATCCCAGGACCCTGGAATCATGAGCCGAAGGCAGACGCTTAACCATCTGAGCCACCCAGGCACCCAGCACTAGAGAATTTTAAAGAAAGTAAACTCACTTCTGGTTGGGCAAGCAGAGAAAGCTTCATGGCATGGATAGCATTTTATCCTGGGCCTTGAAGGCTAAGGATTTCACTAAGCAGAGGAAAGAATAAAATGCTGAGACATGTGAGGTAAGAGAGTATTAATGTTCCTGAAGAATGTCTAGGGAAGGGAGCAAAACATACTTTGTTAGGGAGAATTGGAAGAGAAGCCTAAAAGATTGACGGGGAGACAGGAGGGGTCAACTCATTTTGCATCTGGCACCACAAACTAAGACCTTACACATAGTGGGCCTGGTTGTGACACTTCCCTTGTCCACTGTGGTTATGCAAAAGAAGGGTGCTGTTTCAGCTGGGCTGCACTGGTTCCTTTCCTGACCCTCTCCACAAATTAAGTCCTGCTCTGTATATGACTTAGTTTACGGTTTATTCACAAATTTGCCAAATTTAGCACACACTTCCTGAGCACCTACAACATTTTACGATCAGTTTGTCCTATGGATACTGAAGGTCTTGATTTCCACTTTCTAGGGGCATGGACCTTCACATGTGATTTCCTTGGAACGAACACCAGAGCTGGCGTGAAGCAGTTAAGTAAGGAAAATGCTTTGTGAATGAGAACAATGGAACGGTGGAGAGGTGATCATTAGCCTTGCTTCTGTTTAAGAATCTCTTGCATCAAAGGCAGCCCTGCCAGTGCCTGAAGCCACAGAGAGGAAACCATAGAAAATGCACCCCTCTCTGCCAGACAGTGAAGGCAGAAAAGTCCCTGTTGTGGCTGATCCGCCAGTAAACTTCAGCTTTTCAAGACTGAGATATCCTGAGACAAATAAACCATTTATTGGCATAAAAACCAGTGGAATATTAGACTTTCTTTTTAACTCCTGTGTTCATTCTAAGAATCCCCCACTCTTTGGTATTGTATTAATACTTCAAATTAATATTAAGTGATAATTTTGTTTATACATGTCTTAGTGAGACTAAGACATATTTAAACCTTTTAGATTCCATGTTCTAATTCCAAATCTTCATTTAATGTGATTTCCCTTAGGGCTTATGGTGTCTCCATTAATATATGCCCTTTGGTTCAGTTGAATACACATGTAATTTTAAGCTGTATTATTTTACTGTGGGATACATGGTAGGGGTTGAAAGTAGAAATATAAGACATCAGCCTGACCTTGAGGAACGTCTTGTGAGAGCTGGGAAAAGTTGGAGAGACATAAACACATAAATACAATTACAGGTAATAAGTGCTGAGTTAACATTGTGTGCTTTGGTAAAGGTATGGAAGGGACAGTTGGCCCAACCTGAAGGTTTAGGAATGCCTCCCTAGCAGAGGGGACACAACCTCTTGTTAATTCACCAGTCAGCAGAGTGAGAGCCCACCAGACTCTAGGCACCAGGAGAGGATCAGGAGTTGGGCTAACTCCGACAGGACAGCACCAGCGGAAAGGAGCACTGAGGGCTAACCGGGAGCAGAGAAGAGCCAAGTCTACCCCAGTCTGTGCAAGGCTGGCGTCAGCTGCCAGTGGGGCTATCTCAAGGGTATGAGGAAGGCCTCTTACCTGCTCTGTTCAAATGCCTGCCTCACATGCCTATGGGGCTCACACTTATTTTAATGGAGCAACAGACCCTCTTTTCAACAATTAGTAAGAAGATGTTGGAGATTATGAAATGGTGAGCATGGACCTTGAGTGGAGGTGGCATTCCATGTGTAAAAAGTACCCAGGATTTGCTGACAGTCTATTCTATCCAAAGTGGAGACTTTTAAAAGTGTTTGTTCTTCCACTTTTACACAAAAGAAATGATCTCAACCTTTCTCAAAAAAAAAATAAAATAAAATAAAGATTATTGAATAGAAATGAGGCTGGAACAGTTTAAAAGTATTAGTTGCAATATCAACTCTAAGGAACGCTGTGCAGCGTCTTGTCCTTCTTCCCTAGGATAATATGCTTCAGGGTCACTCCACCTATCTGACCATGGTTTGGTTTTGAGAGGACAAAGCAGGTCATGCTGTTCTGCTTTGACAAGTCAAGTTAGATAGTTTTTTAAAACATCATTTATTTGTATTTAACTTTTCAATTTCTCATCCATAAATCACCTTCTATTTAGAAGTCCCCTTAGGTGGATCTTTATTTCAAATAAGCTGCTCCCACAAGCTAATGCCAATTTCAATTCCCAAACCAGTTAGGAATAATGGAAGGCAACACGGAGAGATTCCTGGCCCTCCTTGTCCTCAGGCTGAAGAACTTTGCTATTAATTGTCTGCGAATCTAGACCCCCCTGGGTCATATGGGTTAACAAATATATTCATAAATGACACTGTGTCTTCTAAAAGGTAGATACTAACTTTTTTCCAGTGATTTCATTATTAAAAGTCTACACACATGCACATATATATACACACACATGTACACAACATGTACAAGTTTGGTAATATACAGAAAAGTCTAGAAATCTCTAATTTAATGCTAATAAACCCTGCAGTGGCTAGTACATTGTGAGATCCCCTCAAATAGTGTACTGGATTAAATAGTGTCCCCCAAATATTCATGTTCAAACAGAACTTCAGAATGTGACCTATTTGAAAACAGGCTCTTTGCAGATGTAAAGTGGAGTGAGCCCTAGTCTAATGACCAGTGTCCGTATAAGAAGAGGAGAAGTGACACAGAGACACATACATAAAGGAAAAGCACAGCCATGTGACAGCAGAGGCAAACACTGGAGTGATGCAGCTGTACACCAAAGCACACCCAAGACTGCAGGCAACCACCCAGCCACCAGATGCACTAGAAGAGACAGGGAAAGATCGTTCCCCAGAGACTTGAGAGGGAGCCTGACCTTGCTGATACCAGAGTTTCAGACTTCTGGCCTCCGGGACTATGAGAGAATAAGTTTCTCTTGTTTTAAGCTACCAAACTCATGGTGATTTGTTATGGCAGTCGTAGGAAACTAATACAAAGAGTAAATAAGAATATTTACTTCATTTCATGGTCAGGGGAATGCTTGTCTGCTTTAAATACAAATTTTGCTTGCTCCAAACCTCAAATAGCCAAACTTTATGTGTAAGTGGTAGAAATTCAGTGGTGTGTACTCTATCTACATTAAATGTACAAAAAGTAGAAAAATAAAATCTTCAGGTATAGAAATAAAATAAAACCATAAGGATGTGGGTGTTGAAGAGGAGAAAAGAAAAAAAAAGAAAAGGAGATGCGGATCCTCACGGGAAGCATCTGTGATCACAAAAGCATCTTCTTCCTGTAGCTGTGCTTTATATTTCACTTTTTCCCGCTTAACTTATAAAAGGAATGAACACTTGGTGGTCTTTTTCTCTGTCCTAATTCAGCTGTGCTGTAAATTCTTGCCCCATAAGGAAGCATCAAGGAGCATACTGAGATTTTCTTTCCTTTTCCCCTGTGATGTATATACTTGAGCATTTCTGCTGCCTACACCCCCGAACTCATTAGCCGTCATAAATGCACCCAGCACCCCACCTTGGCCAGCTCCCTGTCAGGTCTGAGAAGAGGATAGGCAGTCCAGAAAGAGGTCTGTCCGGCTCCTATGTGCAGCGTGGGTCTCCTTTCCTATCAGAGGGGCCATCCAGACTCACACCTGCCTTACAGTAAGTTGTCCTTGCCCTTTCACATGCAGAGAGAAGGCGCTCATAGCACAGAAGCAACCACCAACAGCTTCTGAGTGGTCTTCTATTGTAGAAAGGAACCTGCTGTGCCCGAGTTCTATTCCTGGGGCCACTACTCTTCTGCTTCTTTAAGAGCTAAAAAGGCAGGATCTGCCTTATCTCTTCAGACCCACGGATAGGAAGGAATGATTTTTGCAACTTACTTTCCTCATCAGGGTATTGTGTGAATGAGTATTGGCTCCCATTGCTTCAGGACCTATTACTATGTGCAGAACATCAAATATTAACATTCACTATGTCAGGACAGTGCATATCTATTATATTACCTTTGGTCACTTAACGTATTTTGTAATCAAAATTTTTCAGCTCTTCTGATGTAAGGAATAAAATACAGCCTCCCCTCTGCCCCAAAGATGGGTGTGTGCTGTGGGTGGGAGAGGCTGGGAGGGGATGCCCAGTCCTCTTCATCACGACTTGTCACTTAGCCAGTGGGGGGTTCTGTGTTATGCTAAGTTCAGAGAAAGCACTAGGAGAAGGAAAAATATTTCCAGCTGGGCCAATTAGCTCATGCTAGCGGCAGAATTTGAATGGGAACTTAAAGGAAGAGGAAGAACAGTAGAGTAAGGAAGGGCATTCTTGAGTGAAGAATAGCACAGTCCAAGGGACAGAAGCAAATGGAACAGAACTTGTTCTGGCAATAATAGATGGTCTAGGGCGCCTGGGTGGCTCAGTTGGTTAAGCGACTGCCTTCGGCTCAGGTCATGATCCTGGAGTCCCAGCATCGAGTCCTGCATGGGGCTCCCTGCTCAGCAGGGAGTCTGCTTCTCCCTCTGACCCTCTCCCCTCTCATGTGCTCTTTCTCTCTCTCAAATAAATAAATAAAATCTTTAAAAAAAAATAATAGATGGTCTAATTTCACTAAGATCTTGCAAGAGGACAATTAAAAAACAAATTGGAAGGGGGTAATGGAGTCAAATTCTTCAATGGAAAGATCATATATTGTTTTTGGTTTATGGTATTCAACAGAGATTAATGAAGATTTTTGAACAGGGAAAAGATGCAATTAAAATACTGCCTTAGGAATAAGGGAACAATGTTTTCCCCATATTTTTTTCTTGAAAAAATTTAGGACAAAACTATACAACAAAATACTAAGGAATTTATTCTTCAAAAAGAGCAAAAGAAAAATGAAAGAAAAGATAAGCTAAAGTCAGAATGATGTTTGTAAATGTCAAGAGTCAGATTAGCTAGATGCTGCCCTCTTAGCACAGAGTCAAATTAGCTAGAAAGTGGTGAGCAGGGAGGACCGGAGAAGGAGGAATCCAGACAGTCCAGAGACTACCGCAGTAATCTGGTAGAGAACACAACTGGAGTAGAGGGAGTGAGAACAGAAAAGAAGGGATGAGTTAAACAGGTACTCTGAGAAGGAATTGACTCAATTTAAGATCTCAAAAGGTAGAAAAGAGGGAGAGCCTACTGTGGTTCCCACTGCTCCTTCTCCATTAGGGTCACCCCCAGTCATCCCTGGCCAGTGGTTTTTAGTGCCATGCATTTAGGATTTTTACTTGAATTGGTTCATTATTTTCTGTTCTACTTTTTGCTTAGTAATTAAAGATGTAATTGTTTTGACATCTCCAAATCTGTATGCCTGCATTTTCCAGTGTCATTTTTGTCTATATTTTTTTTTTGCCTTATTTCCTATTGATTATCTATTTGGAAAGAAGGCTGAAGGGTCCCAACATTGAGGATTCAAAATTTCAAAATAGAGCCTCAAGTTTATTACTCCATGTCCACAATAGATTGGGTTTTTGTGTAGAACCCTGCTCTAATTCAATCCCATTCATGGGTCTGAATCATTTTCCCTGGGGTGAGAACCAAGCAACAATAAGCATCAATGCCTAGCTGGCAAAAGCTGGGAGCTTCTTTGAGAGAGGACTCAGCAAAGGTCTAGAGAGCAAGGCTTAAACCTGGAGGCAATAGGGCCAAGTCAGAAATGGTTGCCAAAGGATAGGGAGGATAAGACTGATGGTGTTTAAGAGTACAAACTTGCAAGGAGTAGTAAATAGTCCATGGACATCTAATGCACAGTGTAATGAATATACTGTACTATAATTATAATTATATAATGTGTAAATATTGCTACAAAGGCAATGATATTATAAGATATGAATGTATCAAAATAACACATTGTATACCTTAAATTTACACAATGTTGTATGTCATGGAGTTCAAGGGAAAGCCTAAGTTACCTAGATTTTAACCTTTGTCTTTCTTGGGTTCTATTCTGAGAGTTCTCGCTAAAATTCTTCTTGCTTAATTCCCTTATGAAATTGTTATAACTATAACTGTTATAATTATAACTATAATTTTAAGTAATGTAAAGAAACCAACATTTAAACAAATATTCCCATGACTGATGTAAAATTCTCCAGTATTAAACATCTGATCCTTTTGTGACATATAGCACATTGAAATAATAAGAAATTGTAAGATAAGATTCCTTTACAATGTTTAGCAATAGATTATTTATTCAAGCAATCAATGAGTGAAGATGATGTGGAATACTGAATAAATGACACAAAAACACACATGCACCTAAAATACACAGACACTCACACACACCCAGCATTATCCACATTGCAACACAGTCTTTGAAGTACTACAGGGACCAGTACTACCTTTCACAGGTGAAGACGGACTCAGTTGCAGTGCCAGGTTCTCTGACCACGACCTTCTCACAATACCAGTACTGGGATTCCTCACTGGCCTCGCAGCGCAACAGCACCTTCTGCAGTTTTCCAAGTGACACTGCTTCCACTTGAAATGTATCGGTCTGGTGCAGGAGACAGAGACAAACCCCACAGAAATAACAGGAGTCCAGCGCATGACAAATGCAGGCAATAATAATAGCCCAATACTTTAAAAGAGATAACGTTACTACAGTTAGCATCAAAAGGGGTAAGAAGGAAAGAAAAATAAGCAAATTACTTTGATCTATTCAAAATACATCTCTGTGCTCTTTTCTCTTGGAGTTTTATTTTCTCCGTTTATAACAGTATCCAGTGTAAGAAATAAACCCTAATACAAAGACTTCCAGTTTGTGGCTTTTCTCTCACTCAGATTCCTGCTCCTGTGACAAAGTTTAGTAGGTGGACAGGTTGAAAACCATGAGCCCTAATATGCAAAATATTTAGTTTCCATGGATATTGATATATTTTGAGGCATGTAGGAACAAATTTTTCCTTCTTTCCTCCCTCCTTCCCTCCTTCCTTCCTTTCTCCTATGCTTCAGGAATACACACCACCTGCTGTAGCAGATGTGCTTGATGCCCCACCCCTGTCTTCTAGGTCCCTTTCAGAGTTCACCTCCTGCTTTTGTAGATAATTTAGGCATGCTGAAGGCTTTCTGTCTCAACCCTCTAGGTCTCACTGCCTCTTTGTCTGAGGGCTTCCCTCTTGTGGGAGAGTTTTGAGGGGTGTTCTGCTGGGTTTCTTAAGGTTCCTAGCAAGAAGGAGTTCCAGCTCCTTAATGTCCCTATATTGCTTTTCTCCCTTTCCTGACTCATTTTCCCAACTCCTTCACTCCAAAGGTAGTTACTGGGATCAACTCCCAAATAAATTACTTGTATCCCGGTCTTTGTCTTATGGTCTGCTTTGAAGCAAATCCAAACTACGATACTTCAAGGTCCAGAAAGATTGCCTAAATCAGCTTCCTGGTTACTTCTTATTTCTTCAAGTAACCTTAGTTTGGAAAATAGAATTAAATTAGGTCTATTACATATGATACTGCATTTTGATTATACCACTGGACACTCTGTAGAGAAAAATGGCAATAAAAGCTGAATCAGTGGTTAAGGATGTGAGCTGTGGCTGGTGTAAAATCATTCTGGTAATAAACTAAAAGGTTGTTATCACAGTTTCTCAACTGCAAAACTCTTGAAATCATTTTGCATTCCCATTATATTCCATGCATTGAGGAAAATAATAGAAAAATCTGAAATGAGCCAGGGAAGAAAAATACTTTTGTATCTCTGATTCTGAACCTCAAAACATACCAGTAAACCCACATTTTTACTTCTGTCTATACATTGATTGCAATTATACCTCCTGCCCAATTTAATTTCATCTATAATGCACCCTCCCCATTCTCTGGTAAATACTATACACCGTAATGAACTGAAGATTAACCATGAAGATGACTTGTGAAATCTTAGCATGTAACCTCACATGATGCTACACACCAATAGACCAACTAGCAGACAACCAGCAAAGACGGAGCCTCCACCATCAGATATATCATAAAATGTCAGGGTGAATGAATCTGGGACTGAAGGAAAGCTAGGAGGATTCCTTAGGGGATAACATCACTGATCACTTGGTGTAATAATAGTAATAAGATTATGACATATAAAACTCACTCAAAATTTCTACTCAAAATTAATTCACTTGTGATGACAAAAACTAGGCACAATTTTGCTTATTCCCTTATCCAAAGCAGACCCAGCTTTCTTCTTCATTCTGATGAAAGCATCTATGTAATCTGCTGTGACAATACAAGCTTAGGTGGTCTTTAAGATCTGTCTCAAAATAATTCATGAACTCCAACTACAAGAAAATTTGAGAAATAGCACTCCCAAACTGGTTTGAGAGCTTTCTTTCTTAAAAATATATCCTAGGGTTACATAATCCTTATTTTTAGTTACAGACCCCAAATAGTATTTTCTTTCTATATATAACAAAATAACATTAAAAATTAACTGGGTTGGGTGCCTGGACAGCTCAGTTGGTTAAGCGACTGCCTTCGGCTTAGGTCATGATCCTGGAGTCCCGGGATCGAGTCCCCCATCGGGCTCCCTGCTCAGCGGGGAATCTGCTTCTCCCTCTGACCCTCCTCCCTCTCATGCTCTCTGTCTCTCAAATAAATAAATAAAATCTTAAAAAAAAATTAACTGGGTTGATCATATATCTCACTGCCACTCCTCAAACATCTAATATATAGAAGACTCATGCATACACACACACACACACACACACACACACACACAGGACAAAAGAGGAATAATGAAGGGCTTAAGGTGTGAAAATAATTTAGTTGGTTCCATTCAAGACGTTTTAAAGAAAGGCTACTGTGTTCCTATGTGAAATATACTATAATGGCCCTTCTATGACCTGACCTTTTAGAATAATACTTTGTACTTTTCAGTCCTAACAGGGTATGTTCATATATATTTTTCCCTGATATCATCTCATTTTTTTATTATACTATCACTAATTTTTAATGTAATTTTTATTTGTTCTATTATTCACTGCTAGTAGAGTGTGTCCCATTTTTCTTTCAAGAACTTCTAAAACAAAGGATATTAGGAAGTCTGGTCAGGAAATCCTGTGTTAAAGATGTCCTAAAACGAAAACTTGAAGGCTGTCAAGCACTTTTCAGTTTTCAATTAGAAGTGTTCACCTTCAGGGTAATTGCTAAACACAGTGGGAAGGTTATTTGTGTGGACTCACCTGTCCTCTTCGAAATTTTACTGGCATGTTAGATTTGTCCAGCAGTCTAAGACCAGAGTCTCCCCTCTCTCCACAGAGACACAGGGAAACTTCAGACTCTGTTTCTGCTCGCTTCAATTGCCCAGTATGGACATCAACATGGTATCTCACTACTGGCAAAGCAAAGGGCAGAGAAACAAAAGAAAATTCATTACCTGGGAATTCGTACAAACAGAATCCAGATCCATGGGTTAAGCTACAGTAAAAAGCAGTTTATGAGAATTCCTCTAATCTGGACTTTCTATAACTATTGAGAGATTTTTAACTTTTTTTTTTTATTATTAACTTTAATTGTGAATGGGCATTTTTATACCATGAACTAGTGCCTTGAAGACTTGTAGCTTTTTCAAAAAGAGGAATAGAAGAATTTTTTAAAAGGTTATTTTTAACCTGGGCTCCTGGGTGGCACAGTTGGTTAACTGACTCTTGATTTTGCCTCAGAATGTGATCTCAGGGTGTTGAGATGGAGCCCCATGTTGAGCTCCACACTCAGCACAGAGTCTGCTTAACACTCTCTCTCTCTCTCTGCCCCCTCCCCTGCTCTTTCTCCCTCTCTCTCTGTCTCTCAAATAAATAAATAAATCTTTTTTTTTATGTTCTGTTAGTCACCATACAATATATCATTAGTTTTTGATGTAGTGTTCCATGATTCATTGTTTGTGTATAACACCCAGTGCTCCATGCAATATGTGCCCTCCTTAATACCCATCACCGGGCTAAACCATCCCCCACACCCTCCCCTCTAAAACCTTCAGATTGTTTCTCGGAGTCCATAATCTCTCATGGTTCATCTCCTCCTCTGATTTCCCCCTCTTCATTTTTCCCTTCCGTCTCCTAATGTCCTCCATGCTATTCCTTATGTTCCACAAATAAGTGAAACCATATGATAATTGACTTCCTCTGCTTGACTTATTTCACTTAGCATAATCTCCTCCAGTCCCATCCATGTTGATGTAAAAGTTGGGCATTCATCCTTTCTGATGGCTGAGTAATATTCCATTGTATAAATGGACCACATCTTCTTTATCCATTTGTCTATTGAAGGGCATCTCCGCTCTTTCCAGTTTGGCTATTGTGGACATTGCTGCTGTGAACATTGGGGTGCATGTGGCCCTTCTTTTCACTACATCTGTATTTTTGGGTTAAATGCCCAGGAGTGCAATTGCTGAGTCATAGCTCTATTTTTAATTTTTTGAGGCACCTCCACACTGTTTTCCAAAGTGGCTGTACCAACTTGCATTCCCACCAACAGTATAAGAGGGTTCCCCTTTCTCCAAACCTCTCCAACATTTGCTGTTTTCTGCCTTGTTAATTTTTGCCATTCTAACTGGTATAAGGTGGTATCTCAAATAAATCTTTAAAAAAAAAAGCCTGTTCTATGTATGACATAGGAGGACATTCCATGCTTAGTATTTTAGTGGCAAGGGTGGCAATGTTATTGTACATAAAATGCTTAAAGTTTAAACTGATGTAAGTGTTAATGAGGAAATACATCCAAAATGAGGTGATGGCATGAGGTGGCCAACTGGCCCCAGGCAGAGCCAGATGAGGCCCAGACCTGACATTATGTCTTTCTCATAGCCTCAGCCCCTGAGACTATAGCTGAACTGTAGCTGAACCATAGGAACCTCTTTGAGATTACACTTAATCCCAGCTCCACCAGTGAACCATGCTGTGAAACAGAACAAGTCACTTCTCAATGGGTAAACAACCCTCTTAGAAGTAGAAAAAATAGGGGCGCCTGGGCAGCTCAGGCAGTTAGGCATCTGCCTTCAGCTCAGGTCATGATCCCAGGGTCCTGAGATGAGAGATCGAGCCCCAAGTCCAGCTCTCTGCTCAGTGGGGAATCTGATTCTCCCTCTGCCCCTCCCCCTCCCTGCTCAGGCGTGTGCGTGCTCTCTCTTTCTCTCTAATAAATAAATAAAATCTTTAAAAAATGAATAAATAATAAAAAAGAAGTAGAAAAAATATTCTGTAACTAAATAGTTCAGGAGTAAATTTAAGCAACTATAAAACAATTTGTGTACACAATATATGGTACTAAAAATTAATAACACACATGGAAAAATGGCTTGTCCTTGTTGTACTACAGGAAGCTCACAGATAACATCCCCCTCAGCTTGCATTTGAAAGAACCATGCATTTGCTGCAAAATCTAGGGTCTTCTTGCTCTTCATGTGTTGGATGGTCACCTGGATTTAGAAGAAACAGTGACCAAATTGTGTGATTTCCAATTCTCATAGAACTTCAAAATGCACCCCAGGAATTGCTAAAACGTACTTCATACTCTGACATTTGTTGGTAGTAGTAGTAGTAGTAGTAGTAGTAGGGGCTGTTGCTTATTATTTGACAGTTATTATGCTAAGTGATTTGTTTTATTTTTTATTTATATTTTTTTAAAGATTTTATTTATTTGACAGAGAGAGCACAAGCAGAAGGAGAGAGGGAGAAGCAGACTCCCTGCTGGGCAAGGAGCCCGATGTGGGACTCAATCCCAGGACCCTGGGATCATGTCCCGGGCCAAAGGCAGCCGCTTAACCGACTGAGCCACCCAGGCATCCCTAAGTGATTTGTTTTAATTAACTCTTTTAACCATCACCAATTAGATTGTAAAAATTCTTATAATTTTATAGATAAGAAAATGGACTCTTGGAGATTTAAAATGGAATCCATCTGATTCAAAGCTCTCAATTTCACTGTAGCAGTTGCTAAAGAAGCAATCTATAGGAAGAGCTCCAAAAGAGATTTTGCGTTCATTTTAGTCACCAAAGCAGGCACACCCCAGAATTTTGAAAAACTGCTAATGTTTTTTAAATGCATTTCAATAGCCGTAGGCTGTGACTAGCCCTCAGCTGCCACAGTCAAAGTGCCTCACTTCCCAGCAGGCAGCGGCGAGCTGCCTCTGCCTCCCAGCCTGGTGAACTCTCAACAAACTCCTCACTGCCTCTTGCTCTTTGGTGGCCATTTCACAAGAAGGTTCTCTTTTTTTTTTTTTTTTCACAAAGATGTTGACTTTATTGCAGGAACTCTTAGCTTGTGGCTGAGGCACTGTTAAAAACTATTGAAATTCCATACATAAAACCATACTCCTAGTTTCCCCAACACATTCAAATATTTT
>NC_138372.1:102810370-102823728 GCF_054177405.1 Leptonychotes weddellii | reverse complement strand
TTTTTTCTTAACATATCTCACAAGAAGGTTCTCTTTGCTTTATCTTCCCCTTAACATCTCAGCAAAAGACTTCCAGAAGGAATGTCACAATTGCCTGCCTTTCCTCCAATCACAGTGTATGAACTGCCCCCCTCCTTTGAAGATGCTAGTTCATCTTCTAAATAAGTCTCCGGCCTCCTGAATTTCCTCTGCCTCCTAGCCTTGGGAGCAGGCCCCACCATTTCCCAGGTGGCTTATCCTCACATAACCTGATGGCTGCCATTTTGGCTCCCTTCAAACCCTGCTTTTCAGCTGTTTCAACAGAAAGCATTCTAAAATGGAAATCTGATCATTGTGTATACTGCTCGCAACTTTTTCAATAGTCCTACCTATAGCATAAGATCCCAAATCCTCAGCACGATGAGCAATTCATAATCAGGCCCTGCCGAACTTGATGGAGAATTCTCCCTCAAATCCCAAATCCAGTCATACTAATCTGTTATGGTTCCACAACTGGCCACATTCCTTCTCACCCCACAGTTTCCGTGCACACTTTTATCTCTACATAGAACAGCTTTCATCTGACTCATTACCCGCTGAATCTGCCCATCCTGCATTACATGGCTCAGATAGAACCTCTTCTGAGAAGGCTTCTGTGAGTCTCTGGTCTGGGTTAGGTAACCCTATATTGTGATGCATGGCAACCTACCCATTCATGACTATGACTTAACACCTAATATTTGGCTGACTTGATGGAAGGGACCATGTCCTATTCATCTTGGTTCTTCCACAAGCTCTCACAAGGCAATCCTCAGGTTGTTTTTTGAATGAATGATTAAATAAACAACTAAGTGAAATGGGTATTTGTCAACATAAGTAATAAAACTAAATCAGTACATCTGTCACTAATGCCTGATTCTGTCTTTACTGCTCAAGGCAAGATGCCATGAAAAGAACGCTGGATTTGGAGACAGAAAAATTGGGACCAAAATCTAGATCTACCATTTTACAACTCATTTACCATTTCTCATTTGACCATGAGAAACTTATGTAACCACTTTAAGTATTAGTTTTTTCATCCATGCAATAGCTCACATGGTTGTTGTGAAGATTAGATAAAATTATGTCTAAGAAATGTGCAAAACTTTTTACAAGCTGCACAAATAAGTCATAGCCTACATTAGCCATCTTTATATACGAATATATCAATAAATATAAAAGTGATTAATAGAACATATTCCACTAAATTTGGAAATATCCCTCTCTCTGAACTATATCATGCTTTATTTTTATAGCAATAAGATGAAAAGTTCAGGAATACTAAGAGAAAGAGACTAGTCATGAAGATTCATATGTTTTTTAACCCAAAGCAGATACAATGCTCAAATAAAATTATTTTTGCCATCGGTCTGAAGTTTTAAAACTTCAGTTGCCCCAGTGGTCCTGAAATTCAGAGGCTGGGCTGTTTACTTGGCAATTGGACAGACAGAGTGGTGGACAAATAAAGAAGTGTAGCCCACATCCCACAGCTGAGGATCTGTATTATGAGCCATCTTGTTGCTAACGTCCTAGCAAGTGAGAAATGATGTTTAATCTTTTTATTTCCCTTCCTAAATCCCATTATGATATTTTTTCTTCATTGGGGACAAAAAGAGATATTACTTCCTGAATTATATAAATGAACATGTTCCTCAAAAGAGCAAGCAAACAGAATTCCTAAACAAAAAGAGCTAACCAAGGGTACCCCAAGTGTTTGCATGCAGAGGACCCCAAGAAGTGGCACACAGACCCTTGGCCTCCTCACAGTGATGTTTCTTACAGTGATAATCACAGCACTGCACTGGCTATAATTGGGAGTTTAACTAAAAATCCCTCTAACATCAAGGAGAGTATATAGATTATATGTGAAGTATGAACTAAAATATTTAAATAACACAAGACTGCATTAAAGCAGCATATCGATAAACACTTTTTTTTCAATAAACACTTATTAAAAGAAACTAAGTTCTGTGAGGATATCTGTTAAGGATAATGTGAAGATTAGGATACAATAAGAATAATTTCAGATGGAATCTAGCGGATGCTTCAGATAAATGAGGGTCATAAGCAGGTGAATGGGAGTCTTCTGGATTCTGCATTTGAAACCTTCCCCATGAAGCATAAGGTTTTTACAAAATCATTCTATCTAAAACTCCAACCAGCTCTTCCTCTACGCAGTCTCCGTGGAACTGGCAAGAAGCCTCTGGTTTCCAAGGCACCACCACCATCCCTCATCCTTAGAAGTACCCACTGTTGAGAGAGTCTTAATCATTTTACTTAATTGAGCACAATCCCACTAACTCCACTGAAAAGCCTTTGGGGGTGAGGGCTCTGAACGAGTTTCATTTACTTTCAAAGTAATGATGCCACAACATAAAAAACAACAAATCTACGTTAATTTGTTTTGTTAAGCAGTATGGAGTTATAGCAGTAGTTCTTGACTGGGTGAGAGTTTGCCCTCCTAGGGACATGTGGCAGCATCTGGAGACATTTTTGGTTGTCACGATTGGGGGTTGGGAAGGTGCTACTGGTACCTAGTGTGTAGAGGCCACGGATGTTGTTAGACATTCTACGATGCACAGGACAGACCCCACGACAAAGAATTATCCAGCCCCAAATGTCAAAGTGCTAAGGTCAAAAAATGCTGGGATAGAAAGATAAAAATTTGATGATAGATAACTCAATAATTAAACAGAATGATTTAGGTAAATAAAGAGAGAGACATACGTCAATAGATATTATTTCCAGTTGTGTTTATTTCTGTTTTTATTGTCATAAGTTTTTCTATTATTAAGGTAATAAAATAGTTTTTAAATTATTAAAGTATTAAAATGAGTAATAAACTTTAATTATGAAAGTATAAAGGTCAAAATTCCTGGATGATCACAATGCCTAAACTCAGTCATACAGTAGCTAATGGCAGGACATGGTGAAGGACATATGTCAAGTGGGACAAACCTGAGCTGGGATCACAAGACCTCCATTTATGTCCTGGCCCTGCTACTTCCTAGGTTTACGGCCATGGGTAGAAGTTCCACATGACCTGTGGGCTTCAGGTTCTCTTTACAAACCTGGCATACTTCTGTCTTGCCAGGTTGAAGAATGAATGTTTTAGAGCCAGAGTGCTTTATGTAATAAAGTGAGATAAAATTACCTTGTAGAAAAGAGAAATAGAAAGTTATTTTCCAAAGCAGAGCTTTCTCAAGTGTGGGTTACTATATCTAGGAATATTGAAAGACATATTCATTTGGAACATCTGATTTGCCCAGTTGGCAGTAAGAAAGTGGTACATGTACTTAAGAGTCAGATCACTTGTTTCCAAATCCATGTGCTAGGTCTGTGATATAGGGAATTGCTTATTGTCAATTCAAAAAACTCAACATCCTCAATTGGGATAATAATATTATCTACCTTGTTATGGTACGAACATTAAAAGTGATTATCTATACACTGAGGGCTCAATAAATGTTTAGTGGTGCAGGTGGTGCTAGGAGGAGGAGGAGGAGAATCACAATTAATCACAGATATTAGAGATCAAAATTCTTAACTGTTATTTCGGATTATTTGTGGTTGCTCCTCTCTAACATCCTCTTAGAGACTGCATAAGGAAAACTTCTTCAGCCAAATGCTCAGCTCTTTATTATCAGAAAGAAATTTCTATTCTAAATCCCTGACTCCGGCTCTACTTGGATGAGCTGACCAGGATTATTTGGGAAGACAGATAAAGGCCTCCTTTACCTCTACTCCCCTAAGCCAATCTAAAGTAGCTTCTCATTCTTCCTCTCTTCAGGGCCCTACCCTGAATTTTCTAGCTCATCAGTCAAGAGGTCTATACACAGAAATACAATCCCTAACTTGGAGAGAATTCCAAAGCTATCCTCTCAGCCCCTCTTTCACTCATCCTATCCCTCCAGTAAAACTCCTCAGTACTTCTAGTCTCCTGGATTCCTACTTATATAATCCTTGCATGCTTTCTCTGAGGTGGTTCCCATTCTGGTCTTCTGTAACACCAGGCAGGAGCACAAAAGAAAAAGGACACTCATTTCCCTAAAACAGCAGGGCCTGCCCTAACCTCTCCACGGGTTTACCTCTTCCACTAAAGTCATACCTATTCAGCCCTTCGGAGATGGCCCAGTAGCCTTTTCCCTACCTGTCCTTCGTGCCTATCTTTAATGCCAACCAGGACACCCAGTGGAGTAAGAGTCGGGTCTAAGTGGGGTGGGGGTAGGGCCACCACTCTGGCTGGAACACACTGGATCATGAGGGCAGACAGAGCAGCCACCCCCTTTCCCAAGCTCCATATCATTCTTTCTTGCCTGCCAGGATTGAAATTAAATGCAATTCATAACCAACAAAAATTACCACCATCTATATTTATACTTTACTTTGTTTTATGAAATACTCTTCACATATATTATGTAACCCTAAATTTAATCCTATCTTTTCTTGAAGGAGAAATGACATACAACCAGTGTCAACCCTTTCTGAGAACTAAACTTGTGGCTAGTTGTCTGCTAGACCCTGGAAACAAAATAAAGATGTTTTAGGATGACAGAAGTTAAGAAAAATGCTTTTAGAAATCCTACTCTGAAGTGTCATAAACCTGTCATAAAACAAAAAATGTCAAAAACTAATGATGTAATGTATGGTGATTAACATAACATAATAAAATTTAAAAAAATAAAATAAATAGGGGCGCCTGGGTGGCTCAGATGGTTAAACAGGAGCTCAGGTCATGATCCCAAGGTCCTGGGATCGAGCCCCACATCAGGCTCCTGACTCAGTGGGGAGCTTGCTTCTCCCTCTCCCTTTGCCTCTCCCCCTGCTCGTGCTCTCTCTCTATCTCTGTGTCTCAGATGAATAAATAAAATCTTTAAAAATAATAAAATAAAATAAATAAAATGCCCATTAAAAAAACAAAAAATGTGTAATACCAATACTCTTATTACATATTCAATTTAGACAATGCTTCTTAAAAAAATAAAGCAAATAGTCACTGACATACTTTTTGGGCACTTGAAGTGTTTATAGTATTATATTAGATCTGGTCCTGGGGGCAGGAGAGCAAGTACTGATGTCAGTCATTAGTATTTCCTTTTTGGAGTTGGAAATATGAAAATAGAATAATGTTTAAATGTGTTCTCAAAGAAGAACTCTAAGTGTTCTTGCAAATCAGACACAAAGTTAAGCTTGACTCTAAGCCTCCTTATTTCTGGTACTGTTCCTTGTGATAACACCCTATTTGTTACAAGGACTGTACAAGAAGGATCAACTATGGTATTTACAACTGACTGAAGGACTATCAAATATATGAATTATCTTTGGTTCAAATAAGCTGGCACAACTTTTAGGATGTTTCTATAAACTGCTGGAGTCTTTTGAGATGAAACATTTGACTGGAGATTTTGTGAGAAGAGAAAGCTGGTGCTTCCTGCTGTTCATTGAACTAGAAAATCCCCAAAAACAACCATTTTTCTTGCTGCATTTTAGGATTTGCTCATTCTCTTCTTTGGCTCTTTCTAGAACCCTGAAGTGAAAAACTAACTAAAAATGGAAAAGAACTGGAAATATTTACAAGATGCTTTAAACTTTAAAAAAATAAAGCGATTTTTACCGAGTTTAACTCATCCCAGTACTGCCTGGCGCTCATATCAAGTTATCATAACTTACGAAGAAGTAGTAGTATAAAAATAACAACAAATACACCTAAACCTATGACCCATTTCAATTCAAAGGCATAGAAGAATCAAGAAGTGTCAAGAGAGTTTCTATTCTATTTGAGCCAGTTTATCCAAGTCAAATATGTAGCACATGCTGCAGAGGTAGCCTAACACTTGGAGAGAAAGTAGTGGGCCAAGAGTCAGGAGGAGGGCCTTTGGCCCTGACTGGGCTACTAACTCTGTGAGAACTGGCCAAGCCTCTGACACTCTCCAGGATTTGTTTCTTCATCTGGCCCTCACACATGCCAAGGCTCTGCCATACAAGATTATTTCCCATTCCTTAAACACCAAGCAAGATTGAATGACTTCTGTTTATTTCGTATATAAAATCTACAAAGGATTCTGCATGCATTATAAATATTTGTTACATAAACCCAAAATGTGTTTTATTAATTCATTCATTTCACAAATATTTATCCAACATCTACTACACTGTAGGTACTATTCAAGTAGTTGTGGTTATAACATTAAATAATACAAAGTTCCTGTTCTTATGTTGCTCAGTTTCTAGTGGACAAGCAGTAAGCAAATAAATTTTAAAAATCAGATAAGTTATGTGTCATAAAGAAGATAAGTCAGGCTCATATGATTGAGGGCAACTGTGGGTTTACCTTGGACTGTGGCAAAGGCCACTCTGAGGCAGAAGAGCAATATGGCTTGAACATAATGAGCAAGAGCAGAGTACTCTGAAAAGGGGTCAGAGAGGGAGGCAACAGCCAGATTAAACAGGGGGAACAGAGGATCTGATTGATGTTTCTAAAAGCCCACTCTGGCTGCTCTTTGGAAGCAGGGTATCAGGGGGAAAAAGAGAAGAAGCTGAAAAGCTATTTTAGGTTTCTGCAGTGAAAAGGAGAGAAAATATGGCAGCACAGACTAAAGTGACAATAATAGGGATGACTGGGTGGCTCAGTCGGTTAAGTGTGTGCCTTAGGCTCAGGTCATGATCCTAGGGTCCTGGGATCGAGTCCCACATCGGGCTCCTTGCTCAGCAGGGAGCCTGCTTCTCCCTCTGCCTGTTCTGCCTGCCGCCCCACCCCCCCCCACTTGTGCTCTCTCTCTCTGACAAATAAATAAATAAAAAAAATCTTTAAAAAATAAATAAAGTGATAATAATAAGATGTAGAAAAATAGACAAACTTAAGACATGTTTTAGCAACAGAGGCAATAGGGGATTTTTCAGGGATTGGATTCTGGAAGCTAAAGAAATAAAACAATCCAGAAAAACGTGTAGAGTTCTGGTTTGGATAACTACGTGGATGGTAACACCATCTACTAAGATGAGTAAGACTGAGGGAGAAGCAATCTGGGTGTGGAATGAAAAGCTCTGATTAAGCTTTGCTTCATTTTTTTCACTTGATATTCATAGCTTGTGAGATAGTCAGGGTAAGTATTTCTGAGCCCTATATTACCACAGGGAAAACTCAGATAAAAAGCAAACAAAAGACTTTTTAGAAATTAAACATCTTTCAAGTCTTTGGACTCCACATCTAAGATTTCTTACTTCAATTTTAAATAGTCAAAGTCAATTCCAGAGAATAAAAATAGAAACCCCAAGATTCAAAAATAATTATTTTTACATGGTAGTATTTCCTAAAATAAATTCTTATTTTTATTTTTTTCAATATTCAAAGTTAATTACTATATGATTATGTTCAGTTATAGCCATCCTATTTGGGGGTTAAGCTATCTGTTACCTGGAATCAATCTGGTGACTTGGTTTAATATTTTACACCAGTATTTTGGAAGCTAAATAGCACAACTGGTTAATGTGTACTAATATGCCTGACATAGCAAGTCAGACCTCCAAAAAGGTACCTAAAGTATGATCAAGGGGAAAAAAAATACTTTCATACCCTGAATGGTATAAAAATGTACCACAGACTAACAGCCCCAAACTGCTAGAGCATCATGAAATGGGGCAGCCAGACCCTGCTAAAAATCTAAATGTTGGGGCGCCTGGGTGGCTCAGTCGTCAAGCGTCTGCCTTCAGCTCAGGTCATGATCCCAGGTTCCTGGGATCAAGCCCCGCATCTGGCTCCCTGCTCTGTGGGAAGCCTGCTTCTCCCTCTCCCACTCCCTTTGCTTGTGTTCCTGCTCTTGCTATCTCTCTCACTGTCAAATCAATAAATAAAATCTTTAAAAAAAATCTAAATTTTAAGCCAAAAAGCATGTTTTCACCCATTTTAACTTGGGACACCAGGAATAATTTCAACAAACACTTGCTAAAAGCACTGGCTTCCCCAAACAATAGTATCCCATAAGTTCTCTCATTGTTCATCCCATAAGTTCCCTCATTGAAACTATTGGCTATAAACAGTGCATCCTTATCAATGGGGTAAAACCTTCATGGCATACACCCTAATAATGGCAGACTTTCAGATTTCTCAGTCCACAGAAGATAGACTTTGATTATGATAGAACTAATTTTTTTTTGAAAACAGTATTTTCTTTTTGGCTTTCAGATTAGGGCATCATCTACTATACTTCTACCTATACTAAAAAGACCCAAAGCCCCAACTTTTGCTTTAGCTCTGATACAGAGCTGCCAAATGTGAGTACTATAAAAATGTCAGTATAGCTGAGGGGAAAAAATGCACTGATATTAAACCTCAAAACCAAACCTTATTTTAGGATAAATGTGGGAAAAGAAAAAGGGTGAGTTCCCAAAAATATTATTTCAAAGGAACATACTCTCATTTCCTTTTAAAACAAACAAAGTGCTTAAGGAATGACAGTATCTTTATCATATAAAATCTTCAGCATTTGTCTTAATTTCCTAAATGAATAAAAACAATTTTACAAAATTCACAGTGCTCACCATAGCACATACCCTCCCCAATGTCTATTTTTTATGTACTTAAACAATAATAAAAAAATCATATATTAAAAAAAAAATTTTAGTAATGGCCTCAGTAGAAACTAAGGTTCATTTGCTGAGCTCCACCTGCTGATTTACAGCAGCAAATATTAGTTGTTTCACACGAAAACATTAACATAAAACTCACTCTTGGTTTCTTAGAAACCTAAAATTCCTGGATTACTTTAACAAATTTCAACTAAGTAGTTAAATACATGTCCTAAAAATACCCCTGTATGTCTGACTAGCACAGACATACAGGGGTATTTACAATGTCTCAATTAACACATCAGAGTTCAATACTGAGGTTATAACACCTCAGTCAGGTAACCCAACCTTTCTGCTCAGAACCTGAGAGGTGGGAGAAATCAATTTAGCTCCTTCAATAAATCTTTTGGAAGACAAATGCAGTGAGAGGAGCATTTTCACTCAGTTAGACATGAGTGATTTGAGATATTTAATTAAAATTAAAACTCTAAGAAGAACAAAACCACAATCTGGTTTATAGTTGGGTTAATTATGGAATAAACTCTTTAAAGACCAGTATTACATCTTAGTCAGGTGGACTTGCTCAAACTTCTAGCAGAGCCCCTTGCACGTAGTGGGTGTTCTAACAGTACTTCATGAAGTACTTTGAATATAAGTACAATTGTATATGCCTTTAGGCATCTCTCTTATTATTTATTTTAACACCAAAGTCCAAAAAAGACAGACCTGTCACTCTTTTCCTCCCACTCAGACACATTGAAATATAAAAGGAAAATTACCTTGGTCCTGATCTGTCCTAAAATACAGAGTTAATTTAACTAGGACTATGCTAGTACTGGTAAGAAAAAGGGAAAAGTCCTTTAAGAAAAGGGAAATATTGATTAAGAGGAATATATAGAAGATATAAAGATTACTAAATTGTTTCACAGGGCAATGCATGCAGTTGAATAAAACTTTATGTTGCATAGGGATAAACTTCCATTGCAATTGTGAAATACTGAGAAAACAGATATTGCCTAAGGTTTAATTATCAGACAGAAGATGGTAGTCATGCACACAGCATTCTTTGTACATGCATGAGTAGGAATGCAAGACATGATGATGAAAGATCTGTAGGTCAATGCATTTATCAACTGACTCTACCTAAACTAGGTCAAGCAACTTGTGTCTGACAAAATGCAAGCTGTTTAAAAACCATTCAAACACAAAATACTTCAGCTTTGCAAATAGACACTTTCCCTCTCATTGGGGAAAAGTCATTTGACATATATATGTAGTTATGCAATATTTCATGATCATCCACGTGCAGCACTGATACCTGAAATAGGCAATCACCAAATACCTTTCCACTAACCATCTCTCCCTGCTCTGCCCTTACTCATACCTCTCCACTCTTCAAGGGCCTCTTGTTCACAAAACCTTCCTGGTTCCTCTAGGGCACATATCTTTCTTACTGGAAATTTATGGCTGTTAGGTCCTGTACACTGTTGGACATTTAACTGCCCTCTAATTAATGTATGGTTGCTACTTGATCTTGCTTCTCCACCCAGATTGAAAGCAGAACCTATGGTTTATTCTAGTTTGTATCATGGCAATGGCTAAAGCCAGACCTATAGTGAGTTCACCATTTTCTCTTAGATATGCCATCATAATCCAATAATTCACCTAGCTGCTTCTAGGTTGAAAGCAGTTCCTTGGGATTTCCCATTGATCACCTCCCCCAGAACTCTCTGTAGCTTGGAGATTTCAAAAGAGTGGATTCGCACATTGGCTAGTCATCTTCTATATCATATAAATTATAAACCCCTATTTATTATTAACTATGATTGGATTCATACAAACATAAGTCATACATCTCAGTGTGCAATTGTTATATCTCTCAGTCAAAGATGCCCTCTGTATATTGATCCCTAGATTGTTCATTTCTTCACTGCGGGCTAAGACTCATTAGCTCAAAAGCCTACTGGTGGCAAACTCGAATTTTCTAAGTTTAAAAATAGCCCAAACAATTTTACCACACACACACACACACACGCACACAAAAGATAGCCCAAACAAGCAAGTCTTTAGCCATTTAGAGCCTGCCTGCTTTGCATACCCCATAAAAACCTCACCCAAAAGCTGTTACCTATTGCTAATATAGGGCCTTGTGGTGATGAGGCCCCAAGCTGCTTCTGCTGTCCTTTGGAGCTCTGTGACAGAGACTCCCCCACTCTGCTGCTGAGAAACCTAGACACATAAGCCCCCTCTCCTCAGATCTTGCTCTCCCTGGGAGTTTCTTTACCCTCCTTCCCTACTGAGTAGCAACCCCACACCCTAGGCTCTGCACAGACTCCTGCTATGAGGGGCTTTCCCTGCATGCAAACCTGTCAAGGGCTCGCACAATGAAATATGTGTGTCCTACTGTTGCTGCCTCCTGGTTATATCTTTTTCCTCAATTGTCCCCAAAATGCCTCAAATCTCTATAGTAATGTACACTATTCATTTCAAGGAATGTTAATAGATTTTACCTGAAAATATGGGTTCCATGGTGATTTTAGTTTGGAAATGCTGTTAAACAGTTTTCTTTACCACAGGGCATTTCAGAGCCTTCAATAGTTATATGCGTCACAAATCTCCAAGAGAGGAATGAAAAAGTCAGTGTCTTACAAACTCATTTCACCACAGAACTATTTCCTGGGAGCATCTTGTGAAAGCAGAAGCATGGTCAGGCTCTCACACCAGAAGTGGCCCCTGGGCTGAGGTAGGTGGGCATTCGAGAGGAAAGTAACTTCTCTGTTGTCTCGCACAAATACTAGTTCATGAATGTCATTATCCACTAAAACAAACCAGGGCTAGAGAGAAGGAAGTATTAGATGAGCCTGGAATATCTTTTTGTGCCAGAAAAGTAAAGAAGTGCTCAGAGTATGGATGGTGACAGGAAAGGAAATAGAAAATAGAAGCTTGAATGGTCTCCCACTAGACAAATGTAGGATGATTTTAGCATCCAAATAAAGGATGATAAAAACAGATTAAACCCATCAAACAAAATAAGAATCCATTAAGTTCATGCTGGTACAAATTGAATAAAAATTTTAGGTGAGGGAGAAAAGAAAGTTCTACCTTGTAGTAGAATGCCAAATAATAAATAGAAAAGTAATGATATAATCAGAAAAATCCCCATTTGGCAAGCATTCTAGCAATAATTGATTCTGGCAAGGATCATCAATAGATGCTAAAATTAGCAGGTGAAAATTTTATGAGAACAATGTGTCTCCCCCCAGAATACTATTAATCATTAATTAATAAGTACAAAATACATAGGATTTTACATTGAAGAATTGTGCTAGACACCACTCTAATCAACTGCTCCAAGTGAGCATCACCAGGCATGGAAAGAAGGGATACTATGTACCTCTAGATATGAGGCACTGAATGGAACACACCATCCCTTCTGTGGAATTTCTGCCAGAAATGAACAATTTGAGTCTAATCATGACAAACATAAATTGAAAGCATTTTACAAAGTAATAGGCCTATACTCTTCAAATAGATCAAGGTTATGACAGACAAGGAAAGACAGAGAATCTTTCCACATTGAAGGAGATTAAGGAAACATGACAATTAAACATAACTCACTATCCTGGATCGAATCCTTGTTTTGGGGAAATAAACATTGAAAAAATTAATGGACAATGGGCAGTGTATCTGTAACTATCACTCAAATGATTGAGAAATATGCACAGGGACACACACACACACACACACAGCTATTTTAATAGAGAATGATAAAGTAAATGGGGTACAATGTTAACTGGGTTCTGGGTAAAAATTTTTTTTATTCCAGTCCCATAATACTTTTACGAATTTGAAATTAATTTAAAATGAAAAAATTTAAAAAATTAAGCCATAGGAAAAGTCCCTTTTTCCCCATCACTTTGGTGATTTAATCATAGTTCTAGTTACTCAATTCATTTGTTGATTTGACTAATTTGTTCTTCACAGAAACCTATGCCTCCAACTCAAAGATGGATGATGCATCCTTTGGTTCCAAGAACTGAGCACTCTCTCCTCAGAGTGCTCTTCTTGGGGCTGTTTTCCATGCCCCTTGGAGGATCACCACATAGTGACATTGCTGCCCCTCTGAATACTCTTCTCACTTAGGCCCCAGAGAAAGCACCAGCTGTGCTAGTGACTATAGGCCAATAAGGGGAGCCTTACTGGGGAGCTCCTTCCTAAAACGTCTGACTCGTCTTTCCCAGTAACTCACAAGTATAGAGTTTATAATTTTGCTAAACTTTGCAGGTTCCATGGGTGTTGCATCCTCCTAAAGGGTCACTTTCTGTCTCTCCTCTGAATGCTTCTAAATAGAGAAACTTTAAAGCCAACATACAGTTTCTTCCCATTCTCTACAGCATTTGGCACAACGGAGGGCATTTATTAGGTGCTCAGAAAATACCTCTTGTCTAACTGACTGAAACACACTTATCTGTTCTTGTATTAGAACACTAGTTTTCATTGTATTAGTTATGTGCTAAGAAATGCTGCAATATACATTTCAGCAAATTTAACATTTTCTCATTTACGTTCATTATACAATCAAGGATACAATAATAAAAATCACAGATAAGAATTAAGAAACCTTTTAAATGGAAAAATGATAAATTTGTTAGATTCTCAAACTTATTAAAAATTTTAAACCTCAAACATGTTAAAATAACATACCATGTACTATAAAGGAATCAGTCAATGACAGACATGGTATTTAAAGCTAGAAAGCAGAGATGTTCTAGAAA
>NC_138372.1:102795614-102810270 GCF_054177405.1 Leptonychotes weddellii | reverse complement strand
TACATTATATGTTAAAAAAAAAAAAAAAGAAGATAGTAGGAAGAGAGAAATGAAGGGGGGGAGAATTGGAGGGGGAGACAAACCATGAGAGACTATGGACTCTGAGAAACAAACTGAGGGTTCTAGAGGGGAGGGGGGGATGGGTTAGCCTGGTGATGGGTATTAAAGAGGGCACGTACTTAATGGAGCACTGGGTGTTATACGCAAACAATGAATCTGGGTGTTATACGCAAACAATGAACACTACATCAAAAACTAATGATGTAATGTATGGTGATTAACATAACATAAAAAAATTTTTAAAAATGGAAAAAAAATTTAATTGCCATCTGTTTTTGAAAACAAACTTAAGGCCCAGTGATAGTGCTTAAGATCTCAGTAATATTATGTATCAACTATACTCAAATAGAATTTTAATTAAAAAAAATCTCAGTCCTTGGAGTCTAACACACAATACGACCTTTATTAAGTGATCTTAGCCAAATCAATTAAGTTTATTGAGCCCCCGTTTTCTCATCTATACAAATGGATACTCATGGTACCTAAATCAAAGAGTTGCTTAGGTAACAAAAATATGGTTGTATTTGTAAGGCAGTTAGCATATGTTAAGAACTTAGCAAACACATTATTATTGCTATTGTTATTGCCATGATTAAATAAAAAATAAAGAAAAGGCAGGACCAAAGTACATACATAGCATGATTCAATTTCATTAAAGGGGTGAAATATATATAAATGAGTGTGTATATATGTGAATGTGTAAATGTGCATATAATATATTCACATCTTTATATACATTTATATGTATAAATATGTAATATATACATTTATATATAAACACATGTGTGTGTATGTGTATGTAGAGAGAAAGAAAGTGAGTTCAAGAGAATGATTCATAGAAAAAACTGGAAGAAAGTGAACAACCCCAGTGGTCATTGAATGATCAATGAGTAACAACTCATTTTTTTCTTATACCTGACTGTATTCTTCAGATCTTCCTCCATGAACACAGATTACCTTTATAAATATGACTATAAAAATGCTATTTTTAAGAACCTCACAAAGATGAACCCTATTTGTTTAGAATGTTATAACCCAAAAACTATGTTCACATTATTTACAACAATTAGGAAAATATGTTCTCTTTCTCATTGCTTTAAAAAGCCTGCTTCCTTCTTTTCATAATAGAGTAAATATGAAACACAAAATAAAAACCATTACCCTCTGTAAGCTCCACTCAGGCTGCTTGCTAGTCCCATCATGTCCTAGCCTGATCTTATATATTTTTCCAATGCTTCATATTTCAACCTGAATGACATGCAAAGAAGAAACAATTAGCAGAGTGTTTAAAATTAAGCACATTAAAAGATTCATTCTCTTCTTCTTACTAAATGCATTTTTTTTGTTGCTAATAATTGGAAAGCTCTCAGGGAACCTCTCAGAGTCTAGCAATGAAGTCTTCTCAAGAATCCACTAGTGGACTCCACAGACAGAATATGAAACAGAAAAATCACGAGACTTGACTAAAAATATGCAGGAGTCAGATGAAAGAATAAGATAAAGAACATACATATGCTCAGCTTTCTGATTACCACACATTTCTCACTGGAAGCCAACATCTTCTGAGCTGCTCCCAAAGATGGGCTCTTATTTTAAAAAGAAAAAAAAAAGCAATTTTCATCAAAGCTAAATATAGCTATTTCTACAAGCTTAAGGAAAAGCGCCAGTGAGTCTAGAACTTGCTTCTACTCTGAAAATCCTCTCTTGTTTGATTATAAACTACCACATAGATTTCAAAGTTCAAGGACAAGAAACAAACCTGCCCGCAGAGTATGTATATTTGGTTAGTTTTTGAAATGTCCCAAGAGTATTTGTTAATCCAGGTAGCATTTTAGAGAACTGGCTTGGGAATCATTTTGACTTCAATTGGTATCCTGGCTATTGCAACCTGAATAAAATATGGTATTGTACAACCCTGGATCTCAATTTCTTTATCTGTTGGATGGACATAATGTCTATTGCACACAATTTTCAGTTTAACTAAATAAATGTTTATTTAGCTCAATAATGTAAGCATTATGCAAGGCTAAAAGGTATACAAAGATAAAAATGATGGTATAGTCCTTATCATAGAGAAATTTATAATCTGGTAAGGGAGACAGATTTATAAGCAGACATTTTCAGTATAATAAGAGAAGTGTGAGGATTAAAAAAGGCAGTATACCACCTGGCTATTTAATAGCTTAAGTAACATCCATTATCATTATTTCTACTACAGGTACTCATCTATCTCCACAGACTAGAGATATGAATATAGATAGGCACTTGCATATTATATTTGACTTATATCACTGCCTACCTATAAACTAGACCCCAAAAGAGCTGGGACAGTCAAGTGACCCAGAAGCCATCAGAATTCTTCTTGCATACCCATTTCCCACACTTAGAAATTCTCTTTTTTTTAAAGATTTTATTTATTTTAGAGCAAGAGAGAGAGAGAGCAGCGGGAGGAGCAGAGGAAGAGGGACAAGCAGATTCTGCACTAAGCGCAGAGCCCGACACAGAGCTTGATCCCATGACCTTGACATCATGACCTGAGCTGAAATCAAGAGTCAGACACTCAACCAACTGAGCCACCCAGGTGCCCCAGAAATTCTCTTTTTTTAAGGGTCCATCACCATTACTACTTTCCCCCATAAACTGTAGCAGCTAGACCAACTAGCTGATGGGGCTATTATATCACCAGGCCAAGAAAGACTATGCTGGCATTGACTGAGAGGGAGGAAAAGAGGCTGTTAATGCCCCACAACACTTCCCCCACTTTCTTATTCCCAGAGCTGATCTTGGTGGCAGAACTCAAAAGCTAGCTCTTCCCAGCAGAGGAAGTAAGAAGTTATCTTGCAGTGTGGGCCTAGTTTCTCTCTGAAAGTTAAGCCAGCCATTAGAGATCTTTTCGGAAGTGTAAACTTTCTCTTTACACACATTCTAAGTGAAAAAATAAAGGGCTAACTGAACAGTCAGGTTATAGTGTACATGACTTCATGACTGTCCTCCTGTTATTTCTGGAGAATGTAACTACCAGGCAATGAGCTCAGCTATGTGGCAGCCAGGGAGCAAGTGCTTGGCATATATGGTCTCTTCCAATCTGTACATAGCCCTGTGAAGAGTAAAGCTCTTTAAAGACTCAAAGAGGCTAAGTAATTTATCTAAGGATACATAGCAGGATACACAGCAGGATACACAGGTCCAAAAGTAAAATTCAGACCCAAGCCTGTTTGATCAGAAATGCCACACTGTGCTAAAAAAAAAAAAAAAAAAAAAAAAAAAAAAAAAAAGTTATGTGTTCACTTTGGGATTGGAAGGCAGGGAAAAAGAATAAAAGACAATGCAAAAGTTGCAGATGATGTCAGTGAAGAAGAACAAGGGAGCCAATGCCCACAAAAGTGAAAGCTTATAGGGATGAGCTGCCTCATCCTGATTTAAGGTTTTCAGACTACCAAGAGGCCCATTGCTCCTTAAAACTCTAGACCAGTGCTTTTCAAACATTAGTGTATACACAGGTTACCTGGGAATCTTGTTAAAATACAGACTCTGATTCAGTAGATCTGGGGTAGGGCCTAAGATTCTGCATGTCTAACCAGCTTCCAGGTGATGCCCATGCTGCTGGTCTGGGTCTATAAGGCCTTAGACTCCTGGGGGGGAACATACCCAGCCCTGAGTCTCTGCCACTGAGGTAGTAGCTTGGAGCTGGGAAAGTCCCTGATCTCACTTCACAGTAAATAGAAGCTAGAAGCTAGAAACAACCATGCTAATGCTATTGACCAGGAGAGAAAGGGTCCTTAGTAACTGCGACATCTGTAGTTAGCAGACCACTTCCCATCTCCCCATCTGTAACTGCAACATCTGTACTTAGTAGAGCACTTCCCATCTACCCATCTGGTAACTGCAACATCTGTGATTAGTAGAGCATTTCCCATCTACCCACCTGGTAACTGCAACATCTGTGGTCAGTAGAGCACTTCCCATCTACCAGAGGCAATGTGTGAGGCACACATTCCCAAACATTTTTTACAACTAGCCATTTAAGTTAGTATTATTACCTGCCTCTCACTCCTTACTAAGAAGGAAATTAAAGATTAATGAGGATAAGCAATCTGTTCACGGTCACAGAACTAATGAGTGGTCAGTCTGGCTTTGAACCTGGTCTGCATGATTCCAAGACCTCTGTTCTTCACTAATTAACTACATTTCTTATATGTCAATAGAATTTTTAAAATGTATATGTATTTTCTCTCTCTTATAAATTGCAGACTACCCTGAAATTTAGAAAAAAAAATAGATATCATTGCCTCCACTCTATATGTAAAAATAATGCTGGCCTGGAGAAAATAACTGATATAGCCAAGGTCACATGGTGAATATATGGTAAGCTAGGTCTCTAATGCAGCTCACCAGATTTGCAGTCTAGTACTAGAACTGGGATTCTCAGCCTCGGTTGCACTTTAGAATCATTTGGGGAGCTTCTAAAAGCCTCAATGCCCAGACTGCTCCCTAAACTAAATAAACCAGAGCCTCTGGAGGTGGAACTGGGCATCAGTAGTTTTTAAAGCTCCCAGGTGATTGAATGTGCAATCTATATCATTCGTTCTAAGACTGTAACCTGAGTAAATGTTTCCAGAAAAACATTGACAGGATTTGTCCGAATATACATACACATGCCACAGGTATATTATGGGTAATAATAGACTTTTGTGGGGTAGCCTAAGGATCAAACCACACAAGCCTCTGAGTTCTGAACAATCGCCTTCAAATAATCTTTTGAAATGCATATGTTGTATAAGGTATGACTGCCCGTGCATTGAGCCAACGTGCTCCTTCATGACTGCATGACTGCTTTTCTTCACTACAGGTTTAATGATTGTAAAAGTGGAATGGCAGGCTCAGGTCTGAAGATGTGAAAACACTTTGGGATTAGTGTTTGCTAGGTACTGAGACCTCAAACGGCCTTGGTTTCCTGGTGACTCGAGATGGCCTCAATCATTCGCTATTCTCTATGCAGCCTACAAAACAAATATTCTCCAAGGAGAACAACTGCTGTTTAACAGTGCGCTCTGTGGGGCTGAGGGTGAATTAGTGAAGTGGAATGTAATTGTCCTAATTGAAATTTGTCCAAAGCCCTGAGGGACTAGGAGAGGCAACCAGTGATACTCAAAATAAATCAGCCCAGTGTTCTCTGATGCTAAGAAGAGAGATATTCGAATGGGCATGGGCAGAGCTTCAAAATATGGCGTCTGAAGATGCCAAGAAAATGATCTCACGCTCATACTGCTCTGCTGAGCAACATCTCATATACTTGTATATGCAAGAATACAAAAGAAGGGCTTTCATTTCCAGAAGAATTTCTAAATGGCTTATAATCTGGTGATAATTTGAGTTGAGGTTGATGGTTTATGGGGCCAGTTTCAAACCAATGGCCTAAAACTAATTGCTTTAAAGAAAGCAATTTTCTTCTACAGCTTTCTTTGCTTATATAAGATATGTGAAGAAAAACACCCTGTTTCCTGTGATGATTACAATAGGCATTAGGGTAACTTGTGGGGATTTTAGCAGACCAGAGATTTATTTTATACAGGACATACCCATTCCTACACACACACACATATACACACAAACACACACACACAGCCACACCCTTCTGTATTACAGAAATAAATTTGGGATGTTCAAAAAACAATATTACTGCAATATTGTTTGCCCGAAACTCATCCTCCTGTCTTGGAAGGAAAAGCCGCTCTGGGCTGTCCTTGCTAAGACTTATTGGTCCAGTGACCCCTTCATCTCCAAACACCCAGAGTGTGACATTGGCTTGAGTCCTTGTATTCTCCATCAGCACTAACGCCTTCCATTCATCTTCTGAGAGAAGAGTCTTACTGCTTTGGGAAGCAGACCTTTGGGAAGGTCTGATTTCTTCGATGGGGGAAAAAAGGCATTAGTGGCAGATCAGATGCAACATCAGGCTGACAGAATCCTTTGTCACATGGAGCCCAAGGACATCAAAACAGAGGAAGGGAGGGGCAGGGCAGGGAAGCACTGAACTGCTGTAACTCCAGGGAGTTGATTTGTGCTTGTCTCCTCATAGCAAGGTTCTGGTCAACTGAAATTGAACTACTGAAGTAAATTAAATTAGAACAATAAGCATCTGAAATACCTGGCAATCTTTCACTTGTCCTCAACACTCCAACATGGATGGGAGCTAGAATTTGCAGTTCTGTCTCCATAAATTCTTCATAAAGTTGCCTGCCTGGCTTATGGATTTTTAGACAGGATTACTAGAGTGTAAAGTAACCAAAAAAAAAAGTGAAATTAAAACATTTTCAAATGAGATGTAAAAATGGCAAACTGAGGTGAGAGGAAATTTTTCTGATATTTCTGAAAAAAAAAAAAAACTATTGGAGAAAGCAAGGAAAGGATTTAAAGCTAAAGGTAGAATTTCACAAATGCAAATGGTTTCTGAGGTGCTTAGAGCAGGTTAGGCTGTGAGGACAGGGACTTCGCAACAGCTCCTATCAGCCAGCAGCTCCCAGATGGCCACTCCACGTTTGTAAGAGAGGCTTATGAAGTGAAGTCCCCAACGGCAGTTGCTGTCTTCTTTCCACTCTCTTTATCCTGTTGCCTCATCTAAGGAGATGCTGCAGCAGGCAGGGCTGACAGCCTTTCCCAAGCTATTCTGCACTGTTGTCTGGACTAATTCTTAGCTGAAATTTCCATTTGGAAACATCCCAGACTTAGGTAATGAAATCAATTTTCTTACGACAAATGGTTAAAAATTCCTTGACGCCATGACTTCTTTGGCTCTTCCTACCTTTAATTCTGTGGTTTGAAACTATAGGCAACCCAAGGCAGCATCTAGGATCTTATCAACACAGCATCAACGATGATGACAACAAACCCAGCAAATAACTCCAGCAGTCCCCATCATCTGTAGTTTTGCTTTCCCATGGCTTCGGTTACCTGTGGTTAACTAAGGTCAGAAAATAGATGTCTGGGGCACCTGGGTGGCTCAGTTGGTTAAGCGACTGCCTTAGGCTCAGGTCGTGATCCCGGGTCCTAGGATCGAGTCCCACATTAGGCTCCCCTGCTCTGCGGGGAGCCTGCTTCTCCCTCTGCCTCTGCCTGCCACTCCCCCTGCTTGTGCGCTCTCTCTCTCACTCTCTCTGTCAAATAAATAAATAAAATCTTAAAAAAAAAAAAAGAAAGTAGATGTCTGGTCATATGGTCAATATGGCCTAACACTAGGTCACAAAGCCTACGTCACTGACCTTACTTGATCTCATCACATAGGAATTCTATCACCTCACATCACCCCGAGAAGAAGGGTGAGTATGGTGAGTACAGTACAATAAGAGATTTTCAGAGAGAGAGACAACATTCACGTAACTTTATTATTTTTTATAGTATTTTTTATAATTTTTTATAAAATTCTATAATTATTTTTTATAATTATTCTATTTTATTATTACTGTTATTAATCTCTTACCATACCTAATTTATAGGTTAAAGTTGTCATCATAGGTATGTATGTATAGAAAAAAATCACATGTGTAGGGTTTGGTACTACCTGTGGTTTCAGGCGTTGCTGGGGGTCTTGGAACATATCCCCTACAGATAAAGAGGGTCTATTGTAATTATTTCCTGCTGTAATTAACAAATTTTAAAATAAAAATCATACAAAAATTGTAAATACTGAGAAAGAAGTGGGCTTCACTTTTTAAAGTTGCCACCTCTTTACTTTTTTGGGCAATTTCTGTCATTGTAACAGCAGCCATTTTTCCTTCAGTTATAATAATAATACCATTTATTAAGCTCCTACTACACACTAGGCTCTGTGTTGGATGCTTCATATTTGTTTCTCACTCCATGAGGTAAGTCAAGTTATGATACCCATTTTAAGATGAGGAAAAGAGGCAGAGGTTAAATACTACGCCCAAATCGTATAATAAGTAAAATGATAGAATGTCTAACTCCAAAGCCTCTGTACTCTAAGCTGGGTGGGTGTATCTAAACACAGCTCACCAGGACACATTTTATTCTGAGCTAAGCACTGTCCTAAAAACCTGATTTTATTGTCATGTCAACCTTACTCAATCCTCACACTAGCTCTATGAGATACTGTCCCCTACTAAACAAGTGGACAAACTGGGAGTTGGAGGTTAAATATTTGGCCCAGAGTTCCACAGGCAGTAGCAAAGAAGAAGGAGATGTCCAACTTGGGCAAATTAGGTTTGAATCCCATGCCATGGTGGATATAACATCAAAGGTAGTTGACCCGGAAATGAGCACAAAATTGGTCCAACAAAATGTTATGAGACAATCTGATTTTCAAGACTCAAATAATGTAGGTGAACACCTAAATGCCCTACCTGCTGTTTCTAGTCAAGCATGATCAGAAACCTCACAAACACACTGGAATTTTTTCAGACAAGAGGGCAATCAGATCTCTAATGACGAAAACACTATAGCATATCTATGAGTGTCAGAGAATAATTAGCGATCTAAGTTAGGAGGATAAACTATTTAGGACACTAATAATTTACTCAATATCTTATGAATATCTGAGTCATCTAAAAGGACCATTTTTACGCAATTCAAGAAGATTTTATTTAGTTCCTATTATTTGCTGGGCACTGTGTTAGGTTCATTGCTCTCCAAAAATTAATGGCTCAGGTTAAGTTTGAAAGATAAATGAAATAAACGAGAGTCTCACCTCAGAGATACACAATACCTGGTAGGGAATACAGACATATAAATATTTGGATTTCAAACATGCAGACACATTCATAGACAACAAAAGAAGTACTAGAAAGTTCAAATGTAGCAGAATAAGGGGTGATTAACTGTGGAGGGGCGGGCAGGAAAGGCTTCACAGAGGAAGGCAAAAGGATGAATCAGAATTTTGCAGAAAGAGGAAGGGAAGGGCATTCCAGATGGAAGGAACAGCATAGCCAGTATGCACAAAGGTTTTAAATAACAGGCATAATGAAGAGCTGCACATGGTTCAACATGACATGGTTGAACATGACATCACATGAGATATTATGGGAGAAAAGGAGAAACAGTGAGATCATGAAAAGCACTGGGCAAGTTGGAATGGAGTCGGCACACCCTTGTGCAGGCAATAAAGAGCCAGTCAAGATTCTCAAGTACAATGGTGATATGATCTGAGTATTAGAAAGATCCGTGTGAAACAGGGTGCGCTATATGTAGCAGGGAGGACTAAGGCAGGAAGGCCAGTGGACAAACAATGAACACTGAATAGTGAACAAACAAAGCCTGGAACAGTCAATAGACAAACTTTACTTGGTTTTAGCTTTTTGATGTCCATATGCAAGTACACATACAAGCATGCACTTTGTGTGCATGTGTGTAGTTTGTCTGATTTAATCTGAAAACAATTTAATGGTTTCTTTTTTTTATTAAAGATTTATTTATTTATTTGACAGAGAGAGACACAGTGAGAGAGGGAACAGAAGCAGGGGGAGTGGGAGAGGGAGAAGCAGGCTCCCCGCCAAGCAGGGAGCCCAATGTGGGGCTCGATCCCAGGAATGTGGGGCTCAATCCCAGGACCCTGGGATCATGACCTGAGCCGAAGGCAGACGCTTAAGGACTGAATCACCCAGGCGGCCCAACTTAATGGTTTCTAAAACCTCTTCTTCATTCTCTTAACATTTTCACAGACAACTCATTGCACAAACACAGCACATCACTGGTGTGCATTCGTGTCATGAAAATTGATGACTGAATATGCTATAATCCATAATATAGAATAATGATTCAAAGTTTGTGCTGCCATCAATTAAATATGAATTCCATCTAGTGCCCTGATCTTTTGGAAATAAACCAAAGTCCATTAGTCTCAGACCATAAATGTATCCATTTGAGAACCATAAAAGAAGTTGCTATTGTTGACTAGAGGTTTAAAATATTCCAAACTGGGAGAATATTTGATGGCGACTCTGGATTAATCAACAGACTCAGAGTCTCCCTGAATAAAATTTACAGTACCTAAAATGTATTCAGATGACTAAAAATGTGCTTCATATGGGTAAAAGAACATTTTAATTAAGTACCACTCAGGTTGACTCAGCCAAAAGAAAAAAATAAGCTAAGCTACCATTGTGCCACTGGTCTTTTGAAGCTCTAGAGGAAGAAAAAATTACTCACAGGATAAATAACAAATTAGCTAATTCTAATGGTTCATGAATTGATCAAAGCTGAGGTCCACTAAAAGCATGAATCACCATCAGAGAGCGTGGGCATAAAAAGACAAATGGTGTAAACTTTTGTGTACTTTCAAGACAGTGTTTGAGAACTAAATGTAAAGCAGAAATTGAAAACAAATGTCCATCAATATTTGATACATGGTATCCAAAAAATGGCTATTATTTAACCCCAAAATCATCTGGAAAAAAATAAGTTAAGCAGTCTCTCTATAGGCATCTTTCAATGTAAAAATATCTATTTCTACAAAATTAACATGAATAGTCTTGTTTTATTCACAAATTTATCAGTTTCTTGATTTAAGGTATCATAGTCATTTACACAAAGCACAGGAAGCACAAAGCTGGTGGGGATAGCTAACAGAAAACAAGATCAAATAATCAAAGCTATTTCAACATGTTAGAATGTTGGACTGGTATCAAGAAGGTAAAAACTAACTGGTATCAAAGTAAAGGTCTGCATTTTGATTCAAAAAATCAGTTATATATTTTTCAGTGAAAGTGTCTGAATACAACATCTTAATGATCTTAATATATACCAAGAGTACAATAACAATGCCTACAACATGTACTCCAAGCCAAGACCATATTAACAGATGCATGGAGTCCACATTAAAGGAATACCATTATTCTAACTGTTCAGACTGTATGAAAAGATAGGCTCCTACTTGGAGAATCGCACTTTAAAAGAAATATTCATAAAGGTAAAGAATTTAGAGAACATATATTAGGAGGAACTATTAAAAAATGTATTTCAGAAGTGCCTGGGTGGCTCAGTTGTTTAAGCGTCTGCCTTCGGCTTGGAGTCCCAGGATCGAGCCCCACATCTGGCTCCCTGCTTCTCCCTCTCCCTCTGCCCCTTCCCCTGCTCCTTCTCTCTCTGTCTCTCTCTCACTCTCTCTCACTCACTCTCTCAAATAAATAAATAAAATCTTTTTTAAAAAGTTTAAAAATGTATCTCAAATAGAAGAGGATATACTAAAAAGAAACACTAAGAATCCACTTTTTAGTATATTTATATATAAGAAGAATATACTAAGAAGAAATGAGAATATACTCAGAAGAAACATCAAGGTTTATTTTATAGGACAGGCTGTTGACTTTTTTAATTAACAAATAATGTATTATTTGTTTCAGGGGTACAAGTGTGTGATTTATCAGTCTTACACAATTCATAGCACTCACCATAGCACATACCCTCCCCAATGTCACATCACCCAGCCACCCCATCCCTCCCACCCCCCTCCACTCCAACAACCCTCAGATTGTTTCCTGAGATTAAGAGTCTCTTATGGTTTGTCTCCCTCTCTGGTTTAGTCCAGTTTCATTTTTTTCCTCTCTTCCTCCATGATCCTCTGCCTTGTTTCTCAAATTCCACATATCAGTGAGATTATATGATAATTGCCTTTCTCTGATTGACTTATTTTCGCTTAGCTATTGACTTTTTATGGCTCAAAAGAGTTTATGAGGGGTAGGTTCTCTGCTCAACACAGAGAGGTACTTTCAACTGATTAGGATTTCTTAAAATGGCGTGGCTTGTTTCTGCATCCATCATGTAAAGTTCTACATTGCTTTTGCCAGGTCAAAAGTCCCTTCAAATCCTCATTCTATGATAAATGAAAACTTACACTACCTCTACATTATAACTTACTACAATAGCATGAGCACAAAAGAATAAACCTATACTTCTGTCTGGATGTTGAATGCTATTTTTTAATATTAAAAAAACACTAAGATCACAAAAGGAAGAACAATTAATATAAGCCATTACCTGGTAATTCTATTGATAAGAACTATTCTAAAGAAACCATACAAAATACAGATGAGTGTCCATTGCAAGTTATACCTAAACAATTTTTGAAAAAATACCCAATAGTAAAAAGAGTAGGTAAATGAGGTATAGAACATCTATACAATGGATTATTTACAGCTATTAAATTACAGATTTCACATTTTCTTTGCCCAAATATTTTTTGTTTGCTTTTAAAGTGTTGTCATCTAAATAGGTTTAAAGAAAGAAAGTACATGCTATGGCTGAGACTTTGGCACAGATTCAGCCTTGCCTAGTAACAGCAGTGAGACACCACCAGCAGATTAAGGACTGGTATGGCTGTCCCACTGCAATGCTCAAATTCTTGTGAACAGAGCAGGCTCCTCTCCTTCTACAGGTGAGACTTCAACCACATTCATCTTCCTGGGCCTTGGTTTTCTCATTCATAAAAATAAGAAGTCACAGGAGCACCTGGGTGGCACAGTTACGGTTAAGCAGCCTACCCTTGGTTTCGGCTTGGGTTGTGGACTCAGGGTTGTGGGATCGAACCCCGTGTCGGGCTCCATGCTCAGCATAGAATCTGCTTCAGATTCTCTCTCCTTCTCCCTCTACCCCTCCATCTCATGTTCTCTCTCTAAAATAAATCTAAAAAAAAAAAAAAGATTAGTCATATGTTGATAGTTGTTGAAGCTGGGCAAGTGGGCACATTGAAATTCATTATTCTATTCTATTTTTGTAAAAAGTAAAACTTCTTCCTCAAACCCCAGTTCCCTAACAAAACTAATATTAAAATTCAACTTAGCCCTAAAGGAAGAGCTTGCGAATGGAATGACCCTATACCTCTGTTTACTACTAACAAAGCACTATTTATTGTATATGCAGTTTTATAAGTTCTAAATCTTTGTCCCTTAATGATAAAACATCCACCTTTTTTAATAAACAAGAGTTTTGAATACAGAGAACAGGTTTATTTTATCTATAATACCTAATCCCCCAACTATATATATCTTGCCCTATCCTGAAAGTAGACTGACAAACATAATCTCAGGAACTGATAGTTGTTTTTGACATTTTTAAAAATATGAAATAACTTTTCTAAAGTATTTTTCAACTAACATATTTTAATATGAATGGCTAATGTAACCCAAATCTATCTAGCATGACAGCTAAATTGCAAAACCAAGAGGAAGGTATTTCTGACAAGAAACAACTTTTAACTACTGCAGATACTGGAGAGGTAGAAGACAACTAAAGAGAGTCATGATCTAATTACTGAGTAATGAATGGGAACATTCTAGGTAATATTCATATGTGAAGATATTTTTTCCCATCTAAAGTCATGGATGTATAAAAGCCATTTCTACTACATAGAAGGCAACATTTAAACAAATCATGGAGATTTTGTAGATGGCATTTGCCTTAGGAAAGCTTTATCATCTGAATTTCCAGGATTCCATGTCCAAGTACAAAGTCTGTGTTATGTCAATGATTTAAACAGCTCATTAACAAATTAAGCTCAGTTTCCCTTTTCTCTGTTCTTGGCCCACTCTCCATTTCTACTATATAATCATTAACTACAACAAAGGACCTACACCTATTTAACCCATCCCCCCACCACCTCCATTCTGGTAATCATCAGTTTGTTCTCTATAGTTAAGAGTCTATTTTTGGGGGCGCCTGGGTGGCTCAGTTGGTTAAGCGACTGCCTTCAGCTCAGGTCATGATCCTGGAGTCCCTGGATTGAGTCCCGCATCGGGCTCCCTGCTCGGCAGGGTGCCTGCTTCTCCCTCTGACCCTCCCCCCTCTCATGTGCTCTCTCTCTCTCATTCTCTCTGTCTCAAATAAATAAATAAAATCTTAAAAAAAAAAAGAGTCTATTTTTGGCTTGACTCTCTCTTTTGTTTTTTCCTTTATTCATTTATTTCTTAAATTCCATATATGGGTGAAATTATACGGTATTTGTCTTTCTCTAACTGACTTATTTCACTTAGCATAATACTCTTTAGCTCCACCCATGTCATTGCAAATGAAAAGGTTTCATTCTTTCTTATGGCTGAGTAATATTCCATTATATATATACATATACCTTATATATATACCACATCTTTAACCATTCATCAGTCAATGGACACTTGGGTTCTTCCCATAGTTTGGCTATTGATACTGCTACTATAAATATTGGGGTGCATGTGCCCCTTTGAATCTGTATTTTTGTATCCTTTGAGTAAATGACTAGTACTGTAATTACTGGATCACAGGGTAGCTCTATTTTTAACTTTTTGAGAAACTTCCATACTGTTTTCCAGAGTGGCTGCCCCAGTTTGCATCCTACCAACAGTGTAAGAGGGTTCCTCTTTCTCTGCATCCCTGTCAACATCTGTCGATTCCTGACTTGTTAATTTTAGCCATTCTGACAAGGTATGAGGTTATATCTCATTGTAGTTCAATTTGTATTTCCCTGATGATGAATGATGTTGAGCATCTTTTCATGTGTCTGTTGGCCATCTGCATGTCTTGTTTGGAAAAATGTCTATTCATGTCTTCTGCGCATTTTTTAATTGTATTATTCATTTTGGGGGTGTTGAGTTTTTTAAAGATTTTTTTTTGG
>NC_138372.1:102755425-102795514 GCF_054177405.1 Leptonychotes weddellii | reverse complement strand
CGGGACTCGATCCAGGGACTCCAGGATCATGACCTGAGCCAAAGGCAGTCGCTCAACCAACTGAGCCACCCAGGCGCCCGGGGGTGTTGAGTTTTATAAGTTATTTATATACTTCGGATACTAACCCTTTATCAGAGGAGTGCACTTGTTATGATGAGCACCAGGTTTTGTATGGACATGTTGAATCAATATATTGTACACCTGAACCTGATATTATACTGTATGTTAACTAACTAGAATTTAAATAAAAACTTAAAACAAAAAACAAAGGACTTACAAATCTTTTTATAATGAATTAATAACAAATTTTATTTTTGTCTAGCATGCCCTGAATGTTTCCCACATCTCATTTATCAGTTTTTAACCTTTTATTTTTGTGTGATTAATATTTATCTGGCTCACTAGAGTGTAAACTTCAAGAAGTCAGAGACCGAGTCCATTTTGCCCATCACTGTATTTGATAATTTATTACATGAAAGAACGATTTGAAAAGGTTTATATTTAACATGAGGCCTAATTTTAACATTTTTCTTTCCAGCTTCATTCTAAAACTTATACTTTCCAATCCTTAAAAATTTAACAATGATATAAAAAATGGGGTTAAAATCCAAAACATATAAAGAACTGATATAACTCAATAACAGAAAAACAATCTGATTACAAAAGGGAAAGAAGAATAAATAGACATTTCTTCCAGAAAAGATACCCAAATGGCCAACAGTTACATAAAAAGATGCTCAATATCACTAATCATCAGGAAAGTGCAAATCAAGACAATGAGTTATCACCTCATGCCAGTGAGAATAGCTATCAACAAGAAGACAAGAGATGAGTGTTGGCGAGGATATGGAGAAAAGGGAACCCTCGTGCACTGTTGGTGGGAATGTTTAAATTGTTAGCACCACTATGGCAAACAGTACAGAGATTTGTCAAAAAATTAAAAATAGGACTACCATATTATTAACCACTCCACTTCTCAGTATGTATCCAAAGGAAATGAAAACAGGATATTGAAGAAATATATGCACTTCCATGTTTACTGCAGCATTATTCATAGTACCTAAGATATGGAAACAATCTAGGTGCCCATCAACAGATGAATAGATAAAGAAGATGTGAAAGACATGAGAAAGAAGGAAATCCCATCATTTGCAACAACATGGATGGACCTTGAGAAAATTACGTTAAGCGAGATAAGTCAGACAAACACTATATGATATCACTTATATGTGGAATCTAAAAAAAGCTAAACTTATAAAAACAGAAAGCAAAATGGTGGTTACAAGGGCTTGAGGGTCAGGGGTTGGATTAGAAGAGATATTTAAGGGTACAAACTTGCAACTAGTAGGTAAATAAGACCTAAAGATCTAATGTACAGTAGAGTGATTATAGGTGACAATTTTGTATTATAAACATCAAACTTGCTAAGAGACTAGGTCTCAATTATTCCCATTACAAAAGAAATATAATTATGTGATGTGATAGAGGTGCACTGTTGCATATATATTGCATAGCACAATATATAAATATATTAAATCAACATATGGTACACCTTAAATGTAAAAACATTTAACAATGGTAACATTTTTAAGATGTTTTTACCAGAACAGACAAATATTCATAGGATATATAGAAGATTTCCTCTTCAGCATTTTGTTACTCATAAAAAACTATCTATTTCTAGGAATTTCAGCTAGTATGTTATTTTCAACCAAGTCAAATTTTACTTGAGGTGGCCATCCCAGATTTAGGTGCCATTACTTCCTGACACAAGATTGAGTTTTTCTTCTGTGAAAAATTTTAACTAAGCACATGTTCCTTATGCAGTGTGATTTGTCACACTGTTCCATGGAAATATAAAACTGGGCCTGGTCCAATGCAGCAAGAATCAAAAGGCTAATTTCTCTTCCCTCTGGTTGATGTGATAGTATCATAAGGTTGTCAGCAAGAGACATCTATTTTCTGTTACTATCTGAAAGAAAAGAGAGCATACCCAATTACTAATTTTCAAAAAGCACTTTTTGAAAGGTAACATTATAATTTATCTGTCTCTCAAAATGGGTTTTTTTTTTCAAAAGTGGTCCAGAGACAGTGGTCCAATATTTCATTTTACCCAAAGATTATTAGATTCTGATGCACAGAATTTGTTAGATATCATTCATTATACTTCCCAGAAAGTAATACATTTAAGAACACAAAAATGATCAAGCAGATTAAGAGATAGAAACTAAAAATACAAACCTCTGAGGCCTACAGTACTTTATTCATGCCTTAGTTTCTGCATCAGAGAAACAGAGATTATTTTTTGTTACTTAGACTTTGGTGAGAATTTGCTGTTATTTATAAAATACATTCATAAAATATTTTGTATGTGATAGAACAAATATGATGTCATAATTTAATAATTTCTTCTTACCAAGTCATTGTTCTAGAGTCATTGAATTCAAGGTAAAGAAATAAACACATTTTAATATATATGTGTTCTTTTTTTTAAGATTTACTTTTTTATTTAAGAGAGAGAGCAAGCACGTGAGCACGAGGAGGGGGAGGGATGGAGAGAAAGAATCTCAAGCAGACTCCCTGTTGAGTGCAGAGCCCCTCACAGGGCTCAATCTCACTACCCTGAGATCATGACCTGAGCTGAAATCAAGAGTTGGATGCTCAACCGACTAAGCCACCCAGGCACCCCTATACATGTATTCTTTGCAATATAAAACCAAAGCATTAAAAAGCAAGGTAACAGCTTAAAAGCAAATTCATGGGGGAATAATATACTCTATATTTTAAAAATAATTTGATGTTCCTCCTGAGGTGGTCACAAAGAATCAGTGCAGACAAACCAAAAGAAGGGGGTGGGGGACCATTGCTTACTTGCAGCTGAAGAAAGTAAGGAACACTTGGCCTCAGATTCTGGTAGTGTTTCTTGCTGGTTTTTTGACTCATGGATTTTTTCTTCCTCTTGGCTGGGTGTTGCTGACATACCCATTGGGTTTTCTCTGCCAACTGAAATTAAGATTTTAAAAGATGTGATCCTCCCCAAATCACTTGTTTCTTCTCAGAAAACTCACCATATGTTCAGCTATGCAAGTTTAAGTTTTGCTATTGTCTCCATTTCAATGCCTAGTCAAGTCTTTTCACTCTGCATTACATAGTTAGCAGAAAATGACTTTTTATTCTTAGCAGCAGGCTGTGCATGAATGGTATCCCTATAAAATATATTCACTACTTTGCAAATCCAAGCAATAATTTAACACCACAGTATGAATCAAATAACTTATTCAAGATGTTTTTCTTATAGATTCTAAGCAGAAACTCCTTTGATAATCTGGTACTTCGCCTTTCTTGGAAGGGGAAACTGACTAAAACATCACTCAAACAACACTTAATGTTACCTTATTGAAATATGAAAATTAAATAAATATACATATACACATAAATGAAGAAAACATTAGCTATTTTTCTGCTTTTTACTTAGAAGCAAGTGTTTTGGTATTTTGTTCAGGAATAGACATCTCCAGCCTACCTTAGTAATGATTCTAATTTTATAGCTCATGAGTGCTATTTGTGTTTAGGATTTCACAGTTTAAGTTGTTTATGTTTCATTCTTAGGGTTCAGCCATAGTTAGAAACCTCATTAGCAACAAAAAATTATATAGATGTCTGATTTTATACAATAATAAATAATAGCAGCTACTTCTTAATACCATAATTGCAGTCAATAATTTGAGATGACCCATAAAATACATGTTGGCATGAGAAGGCATAATGGTCTCATAAGTATGGTTAACAGAAACCAGCAACACTTAATCATATAGAGTGATGGCAATGACTATACAACACTGGTGTCCGAAGAACTGCCCATGATCATATTGTCATATATATCTCCTTATAATTATTCAATAACTATATAATTTCAGACAAAAATAATCTTTTAAACACCAAACTCTGTAAAACGTAAGTTTTTCCATATGGGTTATCTACAATGCAACACTTAGACACTGGAGATTGACACTAATAAAGGAACTTTAAAATATTAAAAAGATCAGAAATAACTAGAAATATGTCCACTGAGGATAAATGAACACTTAAAGAGGAAAGAATAAAAAAGATTCCTAATATAATTCAGCATCCATTTTCTTATAATCCATTAAGGGACCCATAATTAAGGGACTACATTATTTACAAATAATACAGAAATCCAGGATTTACAGAGAGAAAATAAACTCTTTCCCAGGCACTGCCATAAACATAACAATAAATCAATGCACAACACATGGTTTTGACACTGATGAGGTTGATGACAAAGCCCAGAGATAGAACACATAAACAATTACCTCTGGTATATATTGATGAGTTCTATAACATACACAAGCGCAGAATGGGCTGCACAACAGAGTCAGCCTAAGCAGACTGTAAAATGGGAACAAGCATTTCTTATCTCTCTATCCTCCCACACTGGCTTTTCAAGATTCTACCTCATCCTGAAAAATGAATGTCAATATATGTTTATAAACACAACAGTTGTCTTAATAGTAGGAAATTTAGGACCTGGAAGACATTTTCTGGAAAGGTCATCCCAGATGTCCCTGTCCTTTTATATAGAACACTGCCCATCTTGGTCTTTGAGCCATGTGGGTCACAGCTGGAGGTCCAAAATCCAGGTACAAAATGGCATCCAATGGATTCAAAGCCTACTCTGAACTGGTGTAACTCTTACCAGTGTATTCTCTTTGTCTCACTTTCACAATTTAAAAAGGAATCTGAAGATTTATCAAACACAATATAAAATAAAACCTGTGATGAAGGTGAAAGAAACAGAATTGTCCAGCTGGAATTGAATGATTACTTTGTTCACTTCAGATAGTGTCTCATTATATCTAAAAGTTTAGTAGTATCAAGATCAACCAGACAGAAAGGCTATAACTACAAAAAGTGAACTTTTAAAAAAACTGTTGGTTTATTGAATACCAGCTATTTAAAAAGTAAGATAAGCTAAAACACAATAGTAATGTGCCATGCTGTATGGCATAAATATTTAAATCCATAAAATTTATTCTATTATCTGAAATATATTTTTGCCATACTTTTCTACATAAGATCATAATGTACATATTCAGGATCTGAGGAATTGGGTATATGACAGTATTTCATTTATATTTTGAAACTTGAATGATCTTAGCAGACTAGTATGAAGTGGAAATGAATTTTCTAAACATACTTTAATAAAAACTTCCATAAGACTTCAACCTGAAAGAAATTCCTCTTATTATAATAAAAATGTAACTTCTAAACCATACCTTCAGTTCTGCATTTTTTTCAGGTTACTGATACCTGAATCTCATGGTTTGTATACAGAAGGTGGCTAATACTATAAAACTGGGCTGGAATTTGAGCAAGAGGAGGCAAACTTTAAGCATAATTTAAGTCTCAGTTATGATACTTATAAAACTTGGATATGTTCACTGTTACCTAAATGCTCTAAAAAAGAAACAGTGCATTAAAGTTAATGGAAAGTCACTAGTTATATTGACCCAACATTCTTGAAATAATAAGCACATTGTGTTGTTATTATATGTAATTATAAGGGTGGACTTATTATCTGGAACAATGGGAATGAATAGAGCTTCCAAATAATCCATTGAGAACCTTCTCCAGGGACTCAGTATAATAACTGATTGTTTAAGCACATGAAGTCAGATCTCACACTTTCTCCTGCATACAGGGTTCATAGAACTGTGAATATAGATTCATGAATAAGAGAATAAAGAGGTTTAGAGGTTTTGCTGCACAAGACAATTCAGCTAAATGGTAGTAGGAACAATGACTTTATTATAAATTCTTAAGACACTATTAATTAAACCAAATTTTAACCAAATTGTAGATAAAGAAACCAAGTCACAGAGAAGTTAAATTATTTGTCCAAAGTGATTAAAAGAGGGAATGAGAAGATATCACCCCAGGAATCTAGCAACTCTATTTAAGTTATGAAAGATACACCATGATGAATTAAAGCAGAAACTAATGAAACTGAAAACAGGAAATCAATAGAAAAAATCAATGTACCAAAATCTGATTCTTTGAAAAGATCAATAAAATTAATAAGTCTCTAGTCAGGCTAACTAAGAAAAAAAAAATGAAAAAACATAAATTATGAACATTAGAAATGAAAGAGAGGACATCACTACAGATCCTATGGACATTAAAAGGATATAAAAGAATACTATCAACAACTCTATGCTTTCAAATTTGATAACCTAGATGAAATGGACCAATTCCTTGAAAGATACAATTTGCCAAAACTCACACAAGAAGAAATAGACAAAATGAATAGTCTTAAATCTATTAAGGAAACTGAATCAATATCAAATAATCTTCTACAACAGAAAGCACCTGGCCCAAACAGGTTCACTGGTGAATTTTACATCAAAAATTTAAGGGAGAAATTATACCAATTCTCTACAATCTCTTTCAGAGGTTAGAAAAAGAGGGAATACTTCCTAACTCATTCTATGAGGTCAATATTGTCCTAATACCAAAAACCAGACAAAGACATCACAAGAAAAAAAGCTATAGACCAATACTTCTGATGAACATAGATGCAAAGATCCTCAACAAAATATTAGCAAGTTGAATCCAACGGTCTATAAAAAGATTAATATAATAAGACCAAGTGGGATTTATCTCAGATATGTGAGGCTGGCTCAACATTCAAAAATCAATTAATGTAAGGATTTTTAGGTCAATTAAAATATTCTTTGGATACCATACTGATGGATATATGACATTACACCTTTGTCCAAACCCACAGAATGTGCAATACTAAGAGTGAACCAAAATGTTAACTACAAACTCTGAATAATTATGATATGTCAATGTAGGTTCATCAATTGTAATAAATGTACCATCTGGTGGGGAATTTTGATGGGCAAGTTTATGCACTTGTGGGGCAGAAGATATATGGGAAATCTCTATACCTTCCCCTCAATTTTTCTGTGAACCTCAAACTGTTCTTTAAAAAAAAAAGTCTTAAAAAAATTCACCATGAGGAACTCTTCCCTTCTTTAATAATCATAGCCACAAATACGTGTATAGCACTTACTGAGTATCAGACACTATTATAAGCATTTTATATATATTAACTCATGTAATTCACGCACCAGCACTGATTTAAGACATCCTTCATTCTCATTTTATAGAGAATGGACATTTGATACAAGTGCTGTCAAAGCACACCAGCTAGAGGCCTAAGCAGGATGTGGATAATGGGTAGTCTAGTCTCAGCCTATGAGTCAAATAACCTTACCTCTCTACCCTGCTGTACTTTCAAGCCTCTAGCTGTTTGGTGGGTGAACCCAGTCAACAAGATTGGGTTATCACGGGCAGGGCAGAGCAGTGACCTCCATGTGATTGTGAGCCTTGCCAGACCAACCAGTGTATATATATACTTATATCAAGTGCAGGTGTGTTTAAGGCCAGAGCCATGATTCAGGGGTACATGCTTGGGGACAACAGGTAACTTCCCCACAGAAAGGTCTCTACTGAAGTCTCCTGAAATGCAACCTTACTATGCTCTTCCTACAATGATCTCTTCCCCTATCCAAGTCCCTTTATTGCTAAGGGTGCCTGGCAATTTCAACTCTACCTTCCTGAAAACTATGAAGAAAAGTTAATGCTGTTTAAAACAAAACAAAACAAAAACATGGTGATGGGTATTAAAGAGGGCATGTACTGCATGCAGGACAGGGTGTTATATGCAAACAATGAATCATGGAACACTACATCAAAAACTAATGATGTAATGTATGGTGATTAACATAACATAATAATAAAAAAAATTAATTAAAAAAAAAAACCTACAGAGCCAGGCTGCTCTATATCTGTATTGAAATACAAACAACTGAAAACTCTCAACAGTTTAAAGGGGATATTTTTTGTTGTTCTTGGTATAGGGCAGGCTCAACCTATCATACCTACATATATTTACATATATGTATGTGTGTGTGTGTGTGTTTGTGTGTGTGTGTGTGTGTGCATAGTCTGGTTAGACAAGATTCTAAAAACAATGAAGTGATTTGGGGAACTACTATAACTTTTAAGTAAACATTCTGCTGCTCTTCACAAAACTCTCTAAGATAATTCCTTAACACTTTCTGAGTCATTGTTCCCTTTGAAAACTAAAGGTCATGAGCTTCTTCCCACTTCAGCTGCACACTTATGTATATTTGCCCACAATTTATTTACTCAAAATATGTTTACTCAATTTCAAAAGGTTCACATATTCACATTAAAAGTTCTTACTGTAATGCAATGCTTTTATTATTTTATTCTCATTTACAGATGACAAAACAGAGGTTCAAGATGTTAATTAACTTAATTAGGGACATACTGCTAGCACATGAAAATAAAACCCAAACATTCCTAACATGAACTCTCACTCATTTTATGCTACATCATTCATTGTTCAAAAACCTACTCTGAGCCAGGCACTGCACTGCATCCCGGGGATATAACAGGACCCAACATTACTGTTTAGTACTCAATGATCAGGAAAGTTTCAACAAATACCACAAGATAGCTTGTAACTCAGTAAACAGGAGGGGCCTCAGGAGCATTTAAAGTCCATGCTAGTCATCAGAAGGCCAATGTTTACAGACAAACTTCAAAAGGGTTTGAGTTATATTCTCTCAACTGAATATCCTATAAGATGTTAAGTTCTCATAGACATCATACAAGATCCTAAGAACTCCAAACTTACTGAAAATCCATTTTGGTGACTTATTTTTCGCTGTTATGAGAAATAACAGGACCCAATAATCTGTTAGTTTTCTGCTTAATATCTGGTTCAAGAGTTTCACATACTTTAAATGGAAAGGTTTGGAAGGAGAGTGTCAGCAAGTTCAGATAGCTCAAAGACAAGCCCTACTTTAGCAAGAAATTTTTATGTGTTTGAGTTAGAAAAACCTATTCTTTCTTTCTTCCTGTGTTTCCTTTGCTTTCACACAGAATACTTCACTTCTGACCCTTCTGATCGCCAAATGTGTAGGAGCTTTTGCCATACCAAACAGCTCTGCAACACCGGCTGGGTGTCCTACAATTTAATTCAATTCTGACACTATCTACCTGGAGATACCATCAGTTCTCACAGATTAAGGACTCAGTTCCACAAGACCATCCCTCTCTTCAGATGCTAATCCCAAATCCAGGTTGTTAACTGTGCTTCTGACCAATCAGCAGTAAATCGAAGATTCCTACAACCCCTCCTCAAGTTCAGTTAATTTGCTGGAGCAGCTCACAGAACTCGAGGAAATACTTATGTTTGCCTATTTACTAAAGGATATGACAAAGCATATCAATAATAGTCAGATGAAAAGATACACAAGGCAAGGTCTAGGAGAGCCCTGAGTGCAGGCACTTCTGTCCCCATTGAGTTGGGGTACCTCACCCTTCCAGTATGTAAATGTGTTCACTGATCTGGAAGCTCCTCAAACCCCATACTATTGGGATTTTATGGAGGCTTACTCACAGGCATGATCAATTTTTAACTCCATGCTCAGCTTTTCTCCTGTCTGTGAAGGATGGAGGGATAGAGTTAAAAATACCAAGCTTTGAATCATGGCTTGGTCTTCCAGGGGCCCACCCAGAGGCACCTCACTAGAACAAAAGATGTTTGTCATGCTCTTATCGCTTAGAAATTTACAAGGGTTTTAGGAGTTCTGTGCAGGAACCAGAGTAGGGGGTGGGTGGCAGATATCAATATATTTTCTATTATCTCACACTGTTCTCTAAATCTTTTGTTACACCTTTGTTTACCTGATCTGGCAGGAAATTCAGTACTACCCTTAAAAGTAAGAGAAAATGTGGGTAAAAGTAAAGACAAATAGCCACACAAAACAGAATTTTCAATGGTGCATATCAATACAGCAAACATGAGCCTTTGTACAGCAACCATTCTTTGTGCTTTCTTTTGTTGAAATGTGCACAGCCTAATGATTAACTAGAGTCAAAATAAATCCCATAAAGGAGTTGTTGCAACCAATTCTGCAGCTACACTTTTCATTAAAGTCCAGAGCAAGTGGTGTATACAGAATTTCTTTAACATCGTGGTACGTGTCTTGTGAAAATGGGGAAGTATTACTAGAAAGTGTATTTTGAATAAATGTTTTTTTTATTGTGCTTCCATACCTTTCCTCAGAATTCCTAGGATTCGTGATGTTTCAATAAAATTTCCAAAGCAATATCTCCAGCATTAAAATAGGAAGTTGCCTCAGTATATTTAGCAATAATATCTTTAGGTTAACATTTCTTGGAACAGTCTACTTCTGTACAAATGTTGGCATTTATGATACTGGTGATGAGATTCCCTGTATCAATGAGAACTTCTTGGTCAATCTGGGTGTCTACAACAGCAGAGAGAGAGAAAACTACTAGGCAAACTTTCTGTGTCAACTTTTTCCAAGATTCTGAGAATACTAACAGGTTACATATAGAATACACTACCTCAAGATAACCTGAACCCTGAATATGTCAGCCATAGCCACAAAAGATCAGCTGACTTGTAATAATGTTCCAAGGATTCTTGCTTGAAGGCCATATCAACAAGTGTCTTCATGTATATTAATACCACTTCCTACAAAATGGGTTCTCTGTCTTTAATTCTATTAATTGCTTCTTCCTACTGAATCCATGAGAGACAGAATCTTACCCCTCACTTGTCCATGTCTCTATCCGGGCTCTTGAATTCTCATACAATGACAAGATACATAATGAGCCATATATAACATACTGTGCTAAAACATCACATCAATGCAAAGTGGTGTTGTAGTCATTTTTACAGATTGAAAATAATCAGTGAGAAGGTATGGAGCTAAGAATTTTAAGTTTCCTTTTAATTTGAAAGTCTGTAATCCTTTGGAATAAGCCCTTCAGGGGTAGCAATCTTTATAGAGCTGAGGTCTACAGCTTTACAGTATGTTTGAAAATCTTTCCATTCATTTTTTAAAGATTTTATTTATTTATTTGAGAGAGAGAGAATGAGAGAGAGCACATGAGAGGGGGGAGGGTCAGAGGGAGAAGCAGACTCCCTGCCGAGCAGGGAGCCCGATGCGGGACTCGATCCAGGGACTCCAGGATCATGACCTGAGCCGAAGGCAGTCGCTTAACCAACTGAGCCACCCAGGCGCCCTCCATTCATTTTTTAAATGAAAGAGATACTTGCAATGAATGTCTAGTACTCACTTGGAACTTCCATAACCTAACAGACAAAATTCCATGATTATCCTCCTGGGTTAATCCAGATAGGAACAGCTTGGTGATCACAGGAATTTGCATCTAATAAGGACAACTTATAAGATCTCAGATTGATAAATGAAAGCCCAAGGTCAGGCCAAGAGGAACCTCTATGTAGCCAGGACAAATAGGAGCCTCTAGGCAATTCCTCACAGGATTAATAACTAGTGCCAAAATATACTTCTCATTTCTGAGACTGCTAGAGTCACTATGGGACATTCAGATTTAATTGAAATTAAGGGAACACTTTCACTTCTGGTAATTTATGCTAGGACAAAATTTCAGTTCAGTGTAAAAATATGTATGTACATGAATGATCATCCCCCCAAAAAAACACAATAAAATAGCCAACATTAAGGGATTGGTTAAATAATTTGTGGTAAATGCATTAATAAAATTCACTTGAAAATATGGTGTAAATCTATGAGTATTGAAGAAAATCATTTGTCTTTTTTTAAGTAAAAAAGCATATAAAATTGTTTCTTATATATAGGACTGAAGCCCTATATTTTGTTAAAAATAATGCTCTTAGGGGCGCCTGAGTGGCTCAGTCAGTTAAGCGTCTGCCTCACATCAGGCTTCTTGCTCACTGGGGAGCCTGCTTCTCCCTCTCACTCTGCTGCTCCCTCTGCTTGCGCTCTCTCTCTCTCTCTCTCTCAAATAAATAAATAAAATTAAAATTAAAATATATACATATAATTTTAGTATACCTAGAGAAGAACATAGATAAATATATACAACACACACTTCCATAGAAAAAAGTCATGAAAAAATGTACATCAAAATGTAAATAGTTTTTATCTCTAGACAGATTTCCACATGAGTATATTTTCAGAATTTTCCACAATTTCATGCATTTATTTAATAAAAATGATAAAGGGGAAAAAGAAATTATATGAACAGATTAGAGACATCTATCAATCTAGCATTAGAAGACTTAGTCTCAGCCCTACTAGCTATATGCTTTTAAAGTTAATTCACAATCACTGGGGATATTCAATTCTTTTTTTAAACATACTATCAAATAATAAAAGTTAAGAAGTAATTTATCTATTTTCCAAAGGGAGATTAAATGATAGAACCCATGTTTCTCAGTGTCTGGCTTAAAATAACTGCCTACAATTGTTAGGTATTATTACTGAAACAAGAACTTTCATATACATTTACTTGCTTGATCTCCACCAGCTCTGCTGGGGAGATAGGGCAGGTATTACTGTTACCCCGGTTACAAAGACACAGAAACCAAAGCTCTCTGATGTTAGTTGGCTTAACTAAGATCATACAGCTGGTAAATAGAGAAGAAAACTCAAATCATCCATGCTCTAGTAACAGAACTACATTTTAACGCCTGTAAAAAAAAAAAAGAATGACTTCTTTTCTATTGGTACCAATATCTGAGGTTGACAAACCTGGCCTTTTGTTATTTCTCTCTTATGTATTGCCACAAATTATTTTTTCTTCTACTCATCTTTTTTTCTAATTATTGCTATCTCTGCTTTCTCATCTTTTCTTCACTGCTCCTTCCTTTGCATTAGTTCTCCTTTCTTCCTGTGTTTTCCAGCATGGTTTTTGCCCCCTGATAGCTATTTCTCATGGCTTTTTCTTCTACTCCACCCTGTATCTTCCTGCTCTTAAGTCGTCTGTTTCCCTGCTGTGCGCCAGAGACAGATGGCATACCCACTTTGCCGAGTAGGTTTGCCGAGTAGGCGTGCCACTCTGTGGAAAAACAGAGGGTAGAGGGAGTGGTGGTATGGATGGCAGTAAGTTAAGGTGTATTAATCCAACAATTTGCAAAATTTTAAATATAGCACCTAACGGCTGAGAAGGAATAGAGGCAGATAGCACAAAGAACAGGGCCAGATATATCACCATGTTAAATCAAGCTCTTATTTAAACTATCTTCAGTAGGATTCCATATATATATAGATACATATAGTGTAATATATATAAAGTACAGGTAGATTTTGATAAGCAAAGAGAAGTTAAATAAGAGTAAGACTGACTAAGAAAGTCATCTAGATTTTGATTAAGCCAAAGTCCATGGGACTACATCAGGCAAAAATTAGATAGCAAACTAAATTTGCAGATAATTTAAGAACACAGTGGAGTTACCTCATTAATCTTTGTGTTCAAGCAAATACATTCTAAGCTTAAATTGTTTAGTCTACAGACCCTCACTAAAATTGGCTAGAGAATCTGATCTTAGATATGAGAGAAAATAGTTTCAAAATATTCACATTTCTGTCCTATCCTTATACTTTTTTCCAAATCCTATTTTAAATTCAAATCTCATTTAAAATGATCTTTTTTCTATCTCATTTTATACTGTGAACATTAAAAATTAATAGCAATGAAACTGAGAATATTTCTAATAGTCCCATCCCCTCACAATGTATATGGAGATATCATTAAATAACAAAATGCACACATGAACACACACATATACAATGCACAAACAAATTTTAAAACTATAAAGGAGCTTAATATAGTAAAAACTCTATATCTAACATAAACATCTGAAAATTTGGGATAAATTATCTTCAAAATCTTTTTCACTGCTTCTAAAATAACAACAACAACAAAGGCTAATAGCAGAGATATGCTTAGTAAAAATGTGATGAAATTATCAGACACAAAAGTATCACAAAGCAAACCAAAATGGAAGTATCTCAAAGTAAACGTACATTTGATGACCTGTGGATAGAAGAAAACATTCCCATTCTTAGTATAAATAACTGGTTTTGCCTGTCCATCTGGCTGAAGTCCAACAAACAATCCTGGGCTTTTCACGGATTCCAGGCTTACAGATGCATTTTCCAAGTTCTTCTTAATTTTAAAATGACAGTCAGTATCTCCTGTGCCCTGTGATCAATATAATATGATTGCATAAATATAAGCAAACACCAAAGGGCAGAATTTAAAACCAGTCACTTCACAAGAATATAATTTTGCTTCATTTTCAAATCCTCATGACGAATACAGAACCTTTTTACATATATTGCATTAGGTGTTTCGTGCTGTTCCATAAGATCCAGGAACAGAGACCAGGTGTTTGGCTGAGGCAAGGGTGTATGCCTTGGACAAAAGGCTCTGAGTAACAGAGGAGCTTCAACTAAGGAGAGTGCAGTGTATGCTCTGTATTTCATTTCAGAGTTACTAACCTCTATAGGTGAAAAGAGAATACTAAAATGTGAAATTTTCCTTTTGAAAAATACTCCAAGGTAATGAAAAAGAGGGTAATTTTCACCGTAAGTCCATTTACATTTAAACATAAACCAATTTTCTGTGCTATTCCACATTTTCTGAATTGAAATTTTTTTAGATTTTATTTATTTATTTGAGAGAGAGAATGTGCACAAGTGGTGGGGTGGGCAGGGGAAGAGGGAGAAGCTGACTTCCTGCTGAGCAGGGAGCCAAACATGCAGGGCTCATCCCAGGACCCTGAGATCATGACCTAAGCTGAAGGCAGATGCTTAACCGACTAAGCCACTGAGGCACCCCTCTGAATTGAATTTTTACCAGTAAATAGACTTCACATAAATTACTCAAAGACTGTGTAACAAAACATTCAAGAATTAAGTGCCTAGGCATAATCCTACATACCCTTCAGATCATGAAAATCATCTCTCTCCTTTTTAAAGACATATATCTTCTAATATTAGAAAATAATTCACCTTTTTCACCTTTTAGTGCTTTAAAAAAGTTTTCTTATAAGATTTAGAAGGTCTAAAAAATAAGTTTGTGAAAATTAATTAAAACTTTCAAAGCAACTATTTTTTTATTTGTAAAAGATAATTATATTTTGATCTCTACCCTCAACTGTGAGCTTCTTTTAGGTGAGAACCAAGTGTCTGTTGTCTGTTTCTCTCTCACAATATAAATATGACTCTTCTGTTCTTGTTATGGGTACAGTAAAGCTCTGGCTTTGATTTGTTCATAGCCAAGTAGAGCACATAACCATACATACTACTACTACTAATAATAATGGGATAAAGATGGACTCCTTGGGTTTGAAGAGAAAAAAAGGAACTAAGCTCAGGAGAATCAGGAAGGGCTTTCTGGAAGAGGTGAAGCTGAGTTAGTGCTAAATAAGAACTAAGCTAAGTAGAGGAAAGTGAGGGGTGGGAGGTAGGGAATTTCAGGCACAGGGCAGTATGAACAAAGGCCAAGAGGCAATAAGCAGTATGGTATGTATATGAACAAGCTTCTTGATGTTCTTGAGCAACAGAGAGAGGAAGGTAAATCCAGAAAGGTAGGATCAGTTTGTATGCAACATAGAAAGTCTAGCCTTATCTTAGACCATGGGATCCACTGAAGGATTTTAACTAGAGGAGTGATAGAGACAGATCTTAAATTATTTTCAGATAATTTCTTTAATGCCCCTTTAATGGCCCTCTGATACTCCTTATCTACCCAATCAGTTACATAACCCTTTGTGGTTTTCTAGCAATGATTAGCAGAATCTTAATTCTTGCCTGTTCTTCAAATATGCACCTCTGGAGCTCCCTTTAATTATTATTTCTTAGAATAGAATTTATATTTTACATCAGTTTTAGATTTACAGAAAAATTGAGAAGACAGTAGAGTTCCCCATATATCTGCACCTACTTTTTCCTATTAAAATATTGCATTATTATACATTTTATACATATTATACAATTAATGAACCAATGTTGATACATTATTAACTAATACTTTATTGATATTTCCTTAATTTTTAACTAATACCATTTTTCTGTCCAGAATTCCATCCAGGATACATTATATTTAGTCACCATGTCTCCAGGCTCCTCTTGGTCATGGGAGTTTCTTATATTTTCCTTGTTTTGATGACCTTGACAGGTTTGAGGAGTACTCGTCAGGTATTTTGTAGGATGCCTCACTATTGGAATATGTCTGATGTCTTCCTCATGATTACATTAGAGGTATGCAATATTTTGGGAGGAAGACCATATGAAAAGGTGCCATTTTCATCACATCACGTCAAGGGTTCATGCTTCCAACATGACTTAACACTCTTGATGTTGACCTCGATCACATGGTTAACGTAGTGTACGTCAGGTTTTTCTACTGCAAAGTCACTATTTTTACCTGTCCCCCTTTCCATACTATATTCTGGGATGAAGACACTATGTGCCACCCATACTTACAGGCAGGAGTTATGCTTCACCTCCTTGAGGGCGGAGTATTTTACATAATTTATCTGGAATTCTACATAGGAAATTCATCTCTTTTCCCCCATTTATTTATTTATTCAATCATTTATGTAGGTTATTATGGGCTCGTGAATATGTATTTTATACTTTGGGTTATAATCCCATACTATTTTATTCTGTTGTTCAAATTGTTCCAGGTTTGGCCATTGAGAACTTTCAGTTCTTCATAGGTGAAGTGTCTCATAAGTGAATGTCTGTGTGTGTGTGTGTATGTGTGTGTGTTGGCTGTTTTGAATACTTTCTTACTTTCTGGAACTACAAGATGCCAGAGGTTCATTTTGTATATTTTCTGCCCCAGTCCTAGAATCAGCCATTTTTCTAAGGAGCCTGGATCCCTTTATTAGAGAATGTTTTTAGAGACCAAGACCTGAGCACTAGATCTTCTTGTTGCTACTGGGGTGTTGTTTCTAGGCCCTCTCATCTAGCAGAGCAAAAAAATATATGTTTATACTAATTCATGTATATGCATATATTTGTAAATATTTCTATATGCAGTCATTCACATTTATATTAAGCTAAACATGAGCTCATACTGATATCTCCAATTCTAATGGATTACAAGTGTATCTTTCTAGCTTCCTCCCCTTGCTTATCTGTAAACTCCCACTCCAACAATGAGAAATTTGGTTCCCATAATCTGCCATCCATTTATGTAACTGTTCCATTCCAATTTACATTTATAGTAGTATTAGGCTGTTAACCGAACTCCCATGGGGAGCAACTTTATCAACTAGAGTACAGTATTTATGTGCAGTTCCCATTTCCTTTTAGTCTTATCTACTCCACTCATTTCCAAAGATTCTTAGGTCAGTACTTTTTCCTCCTATCACTTTCATAAAGGTTGTTTCATATTTTTAACACAGTTAGATTTTTTTGTCATAGTCTTCATTCTTTTCTGGGATTCCCAAACCCCTTAAATAATTTTTTTTTAATTTGCACACAATAAAGCTCACTCATTGTGCTGTACAGTTCTATGGGTTTTGACAAATGTATAATGTATCTACCATTATAGTAGCATACACAATAATTTTATTGCCTTAAAGACTGCCTATGCTTTACTTATTCAACTCTTCCACCCACCCCTCAAACCTCTCACAACCACTGATCATTTTACTGTCTTTATAGCTTTACATTTTCCAAAATGTCATATAATTAGAATCATATAATATGTACCCTTTTCATACTGACATCTTAAACTTAGCAATATGTACATAAGTTTTCTCAGTGTCTTTTCATGGCTGGATAGTTCATTTATTTTTATTACTGAATAGTAGCCATTATACAGATGTACCACAGTTTATCTATTTAACTACTGAAGGACATCTTGGCTGCTTCCAGTTGGTGATTATGAATAAAACTGCTATAAACATTCATGTGAAGGTTCAATTTTGTGAAAGGTATAAGGTCTGTGTCTAGATTTTTTTTCATATGGACATCCAATTGTTCCAGCACCATTTATTGAAAAGCCTGTCCTTTCTACATTGAAATGCCTTTGTTCTTTTATCAAAGATAAATTTACTGTATTTATGTGGGTCTATTGCTGAGCTCTATATTCTGTTCCATTGATCTGTCTATTCTTCAACCAATACCACACTGTCTTGAGAATTGCAGCTTTACATTAAGTCTTGAAGTTGGGTAGTATCAGTCCTCCAGCCTTGTTCTTCTTCAGTATTTTGTTGGCTATTCTGGGTCTTTTGCCTTGCCATATAAACTTTAGAATCAGTTTGTTGATACCCATAAAATAGCTTGCTGATATTTTGATTGAGCTTGTGCTGAATCTATAGACCAAGCTGGGAAGGACAAACAACATTCAGTCTTCCAATCCATGAATATGGAATATTTGTCCATTAATTTAAAATCTCCAAGGGACACCTGGGTGGCTCAGTTGGTTAAGGTCTGCCTTCGGCTCAGGTCATGATCCCAGGGTCCTGGGATCAAGTCCCGCATCAGTCTCCTTGCTCAGCGGAGAGCCTGCTTCTCCCTCTGCCTACTGCTCCCTCTGCTTGTGCCCTCTCTCTCTCTCTCTTTCTCTGACAAGTGAATAAATAAAATCTTTTAAAAAATAAAAAATAAAAATAAAATAAAATCTCCCTGATATCTTTCATCAGAGTTTTATATTTTTCCACACATAGATCTTATATATATTTTGTTAGATCTATCCCTAAGCATTTCTTCTTCTTTTGGTGCTAATGTAACCGATGTTGTGTTTTTAATTTCAAATTCTAATTGTTCATTGCTAGTATTTAAGAAATCAATTGACTTCTTTTAAAAAAGATTGTATTTATTCATTTGAGAGAGAGACAGAGAGACAGAGAGAGCACAAGCAGGGGGAGAGGCAGGCTCCTTGCTGAGCAAGGAGCCCGATATGGGGTTTGATCCCAGAACCTGGAGATCATGACCTAAGCCAAAGGCAGATGCTTAACCATCTGAGCCACCCAGGTGCCCCTTGATTTTTGTATATTAATCTTGTAAACTGCAGGCTTGCTATAATCACTTATTAGTTCTAGAGCTTTTTGTTGATTCTTTGGGGTTTTTTACATAAACAATCATGTCATCTGCAAACAAAGACAATTTTATTTATTCCTTCCTAATCTGTATATAGGCTGTTTCCTTTTCTTGTCTTATTGAATTAGCCAGGACTTCCAACACAATATTAAATAGGAGTGATGAGAGTGGATATCCTTGCCTTATTCCTGACCTAAGGGCAAAAGCAACCAGTTTCTCACCATTATGTACGATATTAGCTATAAGTTTCTTGTAGATATTCTTTATTAAATTGAGAAAAATTCTCCTCTTTCCCTTGTTTGTTGAGGCTTTTTTAATTTTATTTTCACCATCAGTATTCAATCAGCCATTAAGACCCACTAACCAGTCCACAACAATATCTATCAAATTTCATTCAAACTTTAGTTTCATAGTTACTTCCCAAACTTCAGACCCATACTATGTCATGCCTGGATCACTACAACCACTAACTGAAGTGAGGATATTTGTGGATTTTTAAACCAATATGTTTTCATTGATAATTGTTACAACACTCTCCTACCTACTGGATCAATGTGCTCATTGTGTCAGGGGTAAGTTGAATCCAGCCCAGAACAAATAAATTTTTGCTCAACTTTGAGATTCCAAATAGAAAGATTTTAAGAAATTTATACCAAATAAGAAATCAGAAGTTTGCAAAACCAAGCTTAATTGAAAGATAACATAGTTGCTAAAAGAAATTCCAAAATTGGACTTTCATATCTAGAGCCAAGACTGAAGGACTGGATACCATAGAGTTTAAATGATGAAGCTACTGAAAAGGTAAATACCATATATGACATAGTAGAAATTTCTATCCCACAAGAAAAAGAAAAGCCCATCTGATACTAGAAAGAGGAGACTGGGGTAAAAATGGGCTAAAGAGAGACTGGATATCCTTATTCAAACCCCATTTGGGGTTAATTCTTGATATAGCAAAGAAATAAGGGGCAGCAAAATCTTCATTTACTTTAGGGGAGAATCTCAAGAATGGAGAGACTATCCCAGGAAATTTTACAAATTTCCCTTAGAGCATCCAGTATTCAGTACCAGAGAAACATGGCGCCATCCAGAAGGTGAATTAGAAATGTCTGAGGGAGGAATCTTAGAAGACACTGATACAGCTTATCTTATCCACAGCTCACATGGAGACATCAGGGGATCCAAAAGTTACCTCATACCCCAATGGCAGGTTCAAGTACTGAGAAGACTAGTGACCTGGAAGAAGGCTGAACTTGGTACAAGTTGGTAAAGGGTTGGAAATCTTGAGACCAAACCAGATAGTATCTCAAGCCCCATGATATTGCCCAAAATGTTCAGACTACAATATGAGCCTCATATGAAATTATATAATATTGAGATGTCCAAGGATAAGCCAAATCAGCCACACTGCAGAGAGTAGTGTGGGACTGAATAAGAATGTATGTCTAGTGGCCCTTCTTCATGACTTTTTTTTCTAAAGCTTTGCACCCAGGTACCATCCAAGGAGAAAGGAAAGAGAAAGGAAAAAAAAAAGAAACCCTGCCTTATTATTGAGCTATAAAGAACTAATCTTAGAACTGGACAGAAACCAAGATATATAAAAGCATTATTTTGGCTGAAAAAAAAATCAATCAACTGAACTAAGCATACTGGAACATGCCAGAACTATTAGTGTACTTTAGGGCAAACTGTGGGCTTTTGAATCAAACTATTTCATATGTTTCGATATTAGAAATATTTCATATTTCTCATTGTTATTCTTGTAGACTTTCGGTTCTCCATAAACTAGCCCCTCTTTTATATAGAGGCCAGATTTATGAACTTCAATATTATTACCAGCCCACCATCTCCCCAAACTTAAAATAAATATCCTATTAAAAATGGATGGTGTTTTACATTAAAGATCTCAAGCAACTACCCATGACTCACCCAACCGAAAACCCTTTCCCAAACATATCTCTTTCCTTTTCAACATGGAACTTGATACTTAACCTCCATTAATGCACTTTCACACTGTGGTGTTATTATCTGTTTACATTCTTCTTTCCCCTTCTAGATTGCAAGTTCTCTGAGGGCAGGGGCATGTCTTATTATATCTACTGTAGCATTAGCAATGGATACATTTTCTGCCTTTCAGTAGGAACTCAATAAATGTTTGTTAATTCTTCAAAAAAAAGTTCTCTTTTTTACCAATTTCTAACCTTATAATTTGTTCATGTCTTTCCCTCTCTTTTTTGATATTGAAAAATGGGATTATTTCCTGTAAATTCACCATTCCAGGGGATTGGGTTCAAGACACACTACCCCAAAATATGGCACATTAGAATACTGAAATTTCAAGCTGAAAGAATCTGTAAAATGGCAGGGGCAGGAAGGATTTTTCTGACCTTCCCCTGAAGCAGGTCATAAAATTCTAATGTGAGAGGTGCCTTCCTTATACCACTGGGAAAAGAGCATCCTTATCTCCAAAGACAGAGGGATGCTGAGAGGAACTTGAATAAATAGGCCTTGCTGTTTCCTCCAATTTACTACACTTAGCTCATACCCTATTTGGTCTTATCTCATTTTTCTACAACTCTCCAATCTTCATCAAAACTAGCATTGAGACATCCTGGTTTAACAACCTGGAGTACTTCCAGTCTTCATTTCCTTAAAAAGGATCCTGTGCCATGTACAACTTATATTAAATAAATATGTATGCTTTTCTCATTGGTCTGTCCTCTGTTATAGGGGTCCCAATTGAGAACTTAGAAAGGTTTTGGAAAAAGATATTTTTCCTCTCCTATACAAGAAATTTCTCCTGACTCACCTACCCTGCTCAAATCAATCTGCCTCTCCTGAGCTGTCATATAAACTATAACTTGAATTGGATTACTATTCTGTGATTGTAATCTAGATCACTGATTGTACATATTCATTCCCTCCAATAAACTGTAAACACCTGAGGAATAATATCCCTTTTGTAACTCTCCATTAAATACAATTAGTGAAAAGAATGAAAATAAAATTTAATATAACTAAATTTCAAAACAATAAACCTTTAGAGATTCCTTTATTCCCTCTTTTCTTCTTTCATTTAAACATCTGTTTTAGATTCTTAATTAGAAAGAATAGACAGGGTTACCAGAGGGGCGGGGGGGGGGGATGGGTTAAATAGGTGATGGGGATTAAGTCATACACTTTTCATGAACAGCACCAGGTGATGCATGGAATTATTGAATCACTATATTGTACACCTACAACTAATATAACTATGTTAACTAACTGGAATGAAAATTAAAACTTTAAAAACTAAAAAAAAAAAAAAATCTCTTTTTTATCCCTAACCCAAATGAAATGGAGATGGGAAATAAAAGAAAATATGTGGGTTCTAGATGTAAAAGGGTCATGTACTGTGTGTGTCTTCCTACATATCAAGAACAAATACCAGGGGAGCCTGGGTGGCTCAGTTGGTCAAGCGTCTGCCTGGGGCTTAGGTCACGATCTCAAGTACTTGTGAAGTTCACAGTCCAGGGGCACAGGCTCACTAAAAGCATGATTTATCATTATTTACTTAAACCTAAGTAAGTCTTTTACTGAATTTTATACTTTTCAGCCCACTGGTCTAGCCTTGCGTACCAAGCCTATCTATACAACTTCTTAAAAATATGAATTACCTTGAACTTTTTAGTTATGTACATGTGTAGGAAAGAGGAAAATTAAATAAATTTGTAATGGGAGTATCTTTCCTAGTTTCTGCAAACTAAACTCTTACCTATGAACAAGAATCCTGCTACTGTGGGGTATGTCAATGTGTGTATATCTTTCCTTGGTACCCTGATCACTTTTTAGCTTGTTTTTCCAACAATTCTTACATCTCTTTTTCCTTTACATTGATTCTTAGTGATGAGTTCCATCCATGTTTTGAGGCTTGTTTTTCTTCTTTAAATTAACAACTTCACAATTGTCCCTAGTGAACTGCATAATGTTTGTTGCTAACTTGAATCTTTACTACATCAACATCTATTAAAGTGATTTACTCCTACAGCATAATAATTTCATAGTAACAGAGACATTTGTTATAGGATCAGCATCACTTGATTTAAACATAGGTATGTTTGCCTATAAGAAATGTTTTTAAATATACAGTGGCAGATACATTGGAATCATTAATGCTTTTATTCAATTCAATCTATACAATGAACATTTGTTGAGTAGCTACCTGGACTGAGGCACTATGAGGTTTTTAAGGTATAATAATATAAGCATGCATTACCATTTACCTTTGAATGCATCTTAAATCCTTTTGGAAATTGTAAACATTCCTTACCATAGCCTCTAAATATATGGAGAGGCTAACTAAATAAAGGAGGCTAAATAAAGGAGAAAAGCTAAGATAATTATTACCATTCTGTTTTCAAGAGTAATGTCGTTCCAGCCTAATGATTTCTGTTCAGATACAGTGAAAATGAAAAATAAAATATGCCTGATTTTTATGCATTAACACAGTATCTTAAGAGCAAAAAATCTAAGTCAGACAACCACATCAATGAGTCACTAAACAAATTTTAAAGAGAACACTACAATGGAAATAGCAGAAGCAAAATACAAATAATGAAAGTTCTGTGAAGGCTCTTCTCTACAAAAGTACCAAAGTAAAAGTTAAACATCAATGTTGTTTAAGTGGTAAATACCATTAAGTGATAGCCTCAGGGTCCTCCAATCCTCAGTTAATTACATGGGTCTGGTATACACAAAACGAGTGGATACATGGGCTCCACAGGAGGAGCCCTATCTGACCTCAATGTCCCCTGACAGTGTTTGGGGGAGACCACAGCCAAGGGGCCAATCCCAAAGAAAAGCTAGAATAGGACTGATCTGGACTGTGCCTAATGGATAAAAGTATTAAATCTAGAATAGAAACTCTTCAACCCTGGCCAATCTTTTAGTAACTACATAAAAGGAGTGATTGATTAGTTCATTTACACGGAACAGTTTGGGATTAAGACATGCTATTGTTGTTTTCTTACCTTATTATTTGTTTTGCTGTATGAGCTTAAGGGTTAAGGGATGTCATTACAAATATAAGGGCTAGTCCAGCCTTTGCTGCACAAGAAATAATAAAAAATATTAGTCCTTCTCTCTTTGCTTTCTTTGCTGATCTTGTTACAATTATCAGGAAATTCACCTTTGGCAAGAATAGTGCACATTTGTATAGGATTTACACAGGATTCAGGAGCCCCTGGGTTCATGGAAAGGCTCTTTAAAATTTCAAGTCTTTTAACAATAACTTTTCCAATGCTTCATTTTTCCAAGAACAAGCTTGGAATTTCTAACAGAAATACTAGGAAACTAAAGAACGCTACAAAATGTTTGAGCTTCGATTTTAGGAGGCAAGTGAACAAATGTAACAGATTTATAAGTATGTCATAGGCTAGGAAGACCTCCAAAATCTTACCTTAACTGGATATTTTTACCAATTTTTTTTTTTAACGGGGGAGGGCAGAAGGAGAAGGAGAGAATCTTTAGCAGGCTCCACACCCAGTGCAGAGCCTGATGTGGGGCCTGATCTCACAACCCTGAAATCATGACCTGAGCTGAAATCAAGAATCAGACAGGACACTTAACTGACTGAGCCACTCAGGTGCCCGGTTTTTACCAATGCTTTAAAAAAAAAAAAACAGTAACAAGATTTCCTCTGCAGCCTTCAAGGAATACACACACCTCACCTTTTGTGTGTTGCGGGGGGTGGGGGGGTGTTTGATATTGAACTGGTAGACATTGGTAGAGCCATGGCCATTTTTTAAACACTGAAATATTTCCATTTTAGATGGTAAATAGCTGTGGTTTGAGTCCCTAGTTCCTCCTGATTCTCTGGCTATTCTAGTATGAGACAGCCTCTGGAGGTCATGGCCCACTGCTGGGGTGGGGGAGGAGGAATGGATCTGAGCAGAAGAAATGGCACCCCAATAACATGGCCAGCAATACCTCATCCCCATCATGGACCCCAAGGCTCCTGTGCTCCTTGTTCTTCCTTTCAGACCTCCTCCCCCTTACTAGTCTCTTTTCCATTCACCTCCTGCTTCATACTTGTGTGTTGCCTCACAGGGGCATGATCTAAAAGGAATGTCCTTAACCCTCTGGTTAAATGACATGCAATCAAGTTGTGGCATGCCAAAAAGGCCTAGAGAATCTCTGTGTTATGCTCTAAAATGGCCTGAATTTCTTTTTAATGTTTTAAATATCAAATTCCATGTAATCAAACCATTTATGTTCTTTCACCTTTGTCAATAGATCCCACTGGGTTCCACATTTTGGCTCTCTCCATCTTAAAGCAAATAGAACAAATGCCTGTTTGTTTTTTTTTCAAGTTATGAAACATCTTTAAGAAGAAGCGATACTGGGTTTGAAACTTGAATACATGATTGGCTGCATCAGTTCCAAAGCACACAGGAAATTCTGAACTTAGATTTTCTTTTTTTTTTTAAAGATTTTATTTATTTATTTGACAGAGAGAGACACAGCCAGAGAGGGAACACAAGCAGGGGGAGTGGGGGAGGGAGAAGCAGGCTTCCCGCCAAGCAGGGAGCCCGATGTGGGGCTCAATCCCAGGACCCCGGGATCATGATGCAAGCTGAAGGCAGACGCTTAACAACTGAGCCACCCAGGCGCCCCTGAACTTAGATTTTCATCCCAAGAAGTCCATCAGGGAGGGAAAGGAAAGGAGGTTCCTACTGTTGATGCATAGTACAGGCTAAGAAGACACAATTTCAGACTCAATCACTCATCTAACAAGCTCTCAACAAGATGGGTTCTAGGAAAATTGCTGAAGAAGAAAACTTTGTTTTTGTGTTGTGAATGACCTCCCCTCTGTGTATAGGGACTCTGGTCTCCTCATGGGGGTCAACCCAGCTTTTCCATCTGGGTATCATGAATCCTCCAAAACAGGGGCTTAGGAGGCAGACTGACCTAGACTGACTTGTGGCTCTGATACTGGCTGGTGGGGTCTGGGAAAGTTATGTAACCAGGCTCACATTTAGCTTCTTCATCTGAAGAATGAGCATGCCAACAGTTTCTCTGTGACAGAATAATAGTTCTACATATTAATCTGTAAGTTTCTACCCATCTTCCTGTGTTCACAAAATTCTTTCTATTGAATACCAAGAACTTCTCCAATTCCCTCAGCCTAATCAGATAGAGATGAATCACTCATAGCACAAACAAAAAGAAATAGAAGTAAAAAGCATGAGTACTTAGTGTAAGGCAGCAAGATTCAAGATTCTGCAATACACTTGCAGAGGAAATGGAGGGACAAGATAAGTAGCACACTATGAAAGAGATGGAAGAGACAGGGCTCACACAGACTGGAAAGAGAGAATAGAAAAACCATGAAAATCACTATCCAACTTGAGTAAGAGGCAGATAAACCAAAGGTGACTGAGCAATGAGCTATCCTCTTGGTTGATATCTAGAGAAGATACAAATTTCCAGTGTTGGCTCATCTTCTACTTTGGAGTGACATTTATTTAGCCACAAACTCTCCCTAGCAACTTCAAGACACACATACCCCAAAACGTGTGTCATGCAGTGATATATTATCTGTCTCATGGTTCTGAACACTCGCATGAATCCCAGAAGAGAAAGGCTCGTATACTTTGTGGATGCTGGTGATATGAAGGGAAAGCTACTTCCTGATGCTCCTCCTATAGGATGACGGAGCATTAGATGAAATCATACTCTCAGCTAGTCTGACCATAGTAGTAATGTTACCTGTTTTTAATCTTAATTAGTTCACTTATCAGTTTAAAGACCATAAGCATGACACTCTGTCTGTTAAGCATGGATTCTTAATGGGCTATATCCCATTTCACAATGCTCTTGTGAATCAAAGATGCTAATAATGTGTGTGTGCATGTGCTTTTCTCTTTTGCACTCTGAACATCAGTGCAGCTCACCAGATACAGGCTTGCCAGTCTGCAGCAAAGGCAAGGGCCCAAAGAATGTTGAATAGTCTAAACCTTCCCTCTCCTCACCCCCAGAAGCTCAGGCAAACTCTCCCATATAACTAGATGTCATACTGGTAAGGAAAAGAGGGAGAGGAGGCAGCCCTGAGTTTAATCTAAAAGATACAGTTTGAACTAAATTGTTTCAAACAAGAACAGAGGATTAACAGTCAAGTTAAATGTGTAATCTTACATGCCCTTCAACCCATAGAAGAATTATGATATATAAAATGTGTTATGTTAGTTGCCTTCCATATCCCATCTTAAGTCAAGATGTTAAAGAAGAACCCCCAATATTTAGAATTTAAAATTACTTCCTTACTCAAAATATAGGTTTCCGTTGGTGGAAATTCAGGCAACCAAAAGAAGCAGTAAGGAAATATTGTTGAGCTGGGACTTTCTAGAGCTTTGGTTCTCAAAGAGTGGTTTGCAGACCAACATCATTAACAACAGCTGAGAGCTTATTAGAAATGCAGATACACAGGTCCCACCACTATCTATCTGAATTAGAATCTGCTTTATAATAAAATTCCCAGGTGATTTGTGTGCACATTACATTCCAGAAGCAATGTCTGAAGGGTCAGAATCCTTCTCTAATCATACCAAGAATGTAGCTGCCCTCCTCACTTTTTAATAAGTCAACGGAGACCATCATATATAACATCCAATTTCCAAAATGTTTATAGGTTAAAACTAAAAAAAAAAACAAAAAAACACTCAGAAAGTGCCATTCTCATATCTATCATTGGCAAATGTCTTAAACATTTGCTGAGAAAAATACAAGCAGATGCTTACTGTTCCATCACACTGGCCATCCCTAATCCTCAGATACATCCGTGCGTTTTTCACACTTTCGAACATGCAAATATCAGAGCTGATTTTATGCACTTTCCAGTAGGATTTTTCAGACTGACTTCCCACTCCAGTGCAGCTCCCATCAGGCTGGAGACACAGGGCTTGGCACAGGCTTGTAGCAAGTAGAACCACAGCACTGTTGAGGAACACACCCTTCAGAACAACAAACAGAACAGAAGGCAGTAAATAACAAGCTCATGTTTTGCTAAAAGAAGATGGCAGTAGAGTTCATTCTCTTACAGAAGCTGTAGTGATCAAAATCTTATCAGAAACTTGTTAGCTAAAAGTAAGCAAAATAAGGAAGTAAATAATTTAACTGCTATGCAAAACTAAAAATAAAAGGTTCTCTGGCTGATTCATTATAATTTACATCAACCATTATTTATTGAGTGTAAGAGTCACCATCAGATGCTATAGAGATTTAAAAAGTATACAAAACACAAACAATTATCTTAAGAACTGTACAATCAATATAAACAAATAATTATAATAGTAATACAAAGCAGAATAAAAACTGTACTACAAGTGTACCTGAACTATGGGATGCACCATATGGATATTAGTTCAATGTATATATGTAGGAATGAATGAATGAAAAGAGTTATCAGCTATAACTAAGGTAAATCCTAGGCAATCAATAACTTAAAGAAGAAGATGTAAAAAATTCTTGAAGGTTTATAGGGGAGGGGGGTGGGGGTATGGGTTGGCCTGGTGATGGGTATTAAAGACGGCACGTATTGAATGGAGCACTGGGTGTTATACGCAAACAATGAATCATGGAACACTACATCAAAAACTAATGATGTAATGTATGGTGATTAACATAACATAAAAAAAAAGAATACACTAACACTGTAGAGAAATAAAGTACATAAATACATAAGTCATAGAAGACAAAATACAAATGGCAAATAAACATAAAAAAGGTAATTCACAGTAGTTTATTACTCTAAAAATTGTCATAGTTTTTTCTAAGGACCATGCTCAACACTAAGGTCAACAAGGTGGATACTCTCCTACACTGCTAAAGGAATTGGGTAGTAAAGAAATTAAGGGAAAAAAGAGACAAAAAAATAGACTCTTAAATACAGAGAACAAACTGGTGGGAAGTGGGTAAGAGGATGGGTGAAATAAAGGGAATTAAAAGCACACATATTTGATGAGCACTGAGAAAAGTACAGAATTGTTAAATCATTATATTGCACACCTGAAACTAATGTAACACTGTATGTTAATTATACTTCAATTTAAAAAAAGAAAGAAATTAACTTTACCCACAGAGGTCTGGCTTTTGCCTTCGGATTCTGAAACGTAATCTCTAAACCTTTGGATTGTCAGGTTTGACAGGAGTTTTTTGTTTGCCTGATGGCCTTGGGCCAGCCATATAAAATGTGATTTCAGGGGGCAGCTGTGAGTCACAAGATGTCACCTGACCTCCTGAGAGGCTGGAGACTAAGATCATCTGCATGTACTTCTTTTATGATTGAACCCCAATAAAGACTGGGCACCAAGGCTCAGGTGAGCTTCCTGGTCGACAATAGTCCATGCATATTGTCACATATCAATGCTGAGAAACTAAAGCTGTCCTGACTCCATGTGGAGAAGACAACTAGAAGTTGCACCGTTTGGTATTTTTCTTGGATTCTGCCCTATGTGTCTCTTCCCTTAGCTGATTTTAACCTGTATTCTTTCTCTGTGATAAACCATAACCATGAGTATGACAACTTCCAGTGAGTTCTGAGTTATTCTATTAAATTATCAAAACTTGATGGTGGTCTCAAGGACCCTGGAACTCTGAAGTTTGTGTCAGAAGTGAGGGTAGTCATGTAAACTGTCCCCTCTAACTTCACAGTTGGTTTAACTTCACAGGATTATAATTAGTACATTTCTGGAAAGAAAGTTGGCAGTATGTTCCCATAGTCTTAAAGGCTTCACATTCTTACCCTTAAATTCAATTTCACATCATCTAACTTAGAAAATGATAAAATATTGGCCAAAGACATATGTCAAAGTATATTTTGCAGTAACATATATAGAGTGGTAAAATGAATAGATTAAGATTAAACATGCATTTTCTTAACATATATTGCATTATTTGTTTCAGAGGTACAGATCTAAGGGAAGAATGAAGAGGGGGGAAATCGGAGGGGGAGACGAACCATGAGAGACGATGGGCTCTGAAAAACAGACTGAGGGTTCTAGAGGGGAGGGGGGTGGGAGGATGGGTTAGCCTGGTGATGGTTATTAAAGAGGGCATGTTCTGCATGGAGCACTGGGTATTATGCACAAACAATGAATCATGTAACACTACATCAAAAACTAATGATGTAATGTATGGTGATTAACATAACAATAAAAATTTTTTTAAAAGAATGAAATTTAAAACATTAAAAAAAAAAGATTAAACATCCAGTGATTAAATAAATAAATAAATAAACACATATACATAATCATATACCTTATGTTTGGGTATTATGCAACCATTAAAAATCATGTAAGACTGATGAATCATAGACCTGTACCTCTGAAACAAATAATACATTATATGTTAAAAAAAAGATAGTAGGAAGGGAAAAATGAAGGGGGGAAATCAGAAGGGGAGATGAACCATGAGAGACTATGGACTCTGAGAAACAAACTGAGGGTTCTAGAGGGGAGGGAGGTGAGGGGATGGGTTAGCCTGGTGATGGGTATTAAGGAGGGCACATATTGAATGGAGCACTGGGTGTTATACGTAAACAATGAATCATGGAACACTACATCAAAAACTAATGATGTAATGTATGGTGATTAACATAATATAAAACAAAATTTTAAAAAATCATGTTATTTTGGGAAAAAATAATAATGTAATGGAGTGTTTATTATATGGTAAGTATAAAAAGTTTTGAAGACAAACTGACTTTGATTTTAATCATGATCTACCATTTACTAGTTATGCTATACTAGTCAGATTTTTAACTTCTCTGAAAATCTTTTCTTCATGTTTAAAATACAGATAATATCTGTCCGTACTTTTAGGATGATTAAATATAGTTTTGTATGTGGTAAAGCTCTCAGTAAAGTGCTTGGCACAAAATAGGCAATCTCATAAATTATATTTATTATATTATTATGATAATAATAATATTTTAAAGATAAATTCATAAACACATACTATAAAGAAAGAAGCATAAAATGATCACACATATACAACAAAGACTGTAAATATTCTAATTTTTAGAAAAGTTAAATATATACATTTGACTCCCAATGTAAGTCTCTAAATTTTTATTTAGAATTCCCACATTTATACCATTTCTAGTTTTAACCTCCAAATTCAATTGAATATAGGATGCTACTCCTACCAGTTTCAGTGCTGCTAAAGCTAATATCCTTATTGCTTTTCAAAGTTTGGGTAAATAGAATGGCAATAGGCATCAATGCCACCTAGTGGGAAGAGATCTGATTACTTTTTAATGACTCAAGAGTTTTCCTCAATAGAGCAAAAGAAAGTAGGTATTTAGCAATATACACTTTAATGACTTTCCAGAATTATACCTTGACAAAAACCACAAATTCTTTTGAAAGGTCTGCATAGCCTGCGGATGATTCATCAGCTATTTTGCCATGATGATCAAAAGTAACTATTTGACCAGGAACCAGTGCTGACTCAAGAAGTGCACAGCGGTTGGGCTGATAAAGAACCCGCAGCTCAGTGCAGGCTCCACCACTAGCCTAAAAGGAAAACAAACAAACAAACAAACAAAACACCTCTTAATTAGCAATAGAAAATAATTAAATTTAAAATGTTTGGACATATATGCACGTACAGGTCTACTCCACTCTATAGAATCCTTGTATTATCTATCACATGCTTTTGTAATTTAATTGTTTTGATTCTCCAGCCTGATTTCCAGTGTTTTGTTCCAAGAACTTCCTTCTCTTGATTTCTCAGAACCCATGGTAGAGTATTGGATAACAACAAAAAAACTTCAGTGGCAGGATATTTTAATGAGTTATTAATATGTATTTTATTGTTTATTTTTCATTTCTTCATTTGTATCCTCCTAACCCAAGACTATTTTGGACTAAAAGCTGAAATTAAAAGACATGCATTACTAGTTTTTACTTCCAAAAAACTAAACAAATCAAGGAGGTTATGTTACAAAGAAACATTCCTGATTCAAGGTACTATTTGAGATTTTACCCCCATTTCCCCTCATTACCTTGGGGAGTGCAAAAGAGAAAAGCACAGGCACACACTCTCACCAACCTAGTAGGATAGGGGCTTGGAAGTAGATTTAATTTGATTTTAGAAAAATAAAGTAATGGGACGTTTCCCAACCCCTTGACTTAACTGAGTAGATTCCATATCTACTACATTCATATTTATAAGCACTTACTAAGACTAGGCCCTGTACTAACTGAGCAGAATATGCTAAAAAGTATAGCACAGGCTGACTTGCTAAGTCCAGAGCAGAGGAGAAAAGACTTCATGAAGAAAATTTGACTGATTATCACTTAGCCTGAATTTCAGGCCTACAAATTACATAAGCTTTTTTTCAATAATTATTATTTTCCCTTATGTTAAATAACATGCTATGAGTCAAAAATCATGTAATATTGGGGCACCTGGGTGTCTCAGCTGGTTGAGCGGCCAACTCGGTTTCGGTTCAGGTCGTGATCTCAGGGTTGGGGGATAAAGCCCTGCAAGGGGCTCTGCACTCACTGTAGAGTCTGCTTGTCCTTCTCTCTCTCTACTCCTCCCTCCACTCATGCTCTCTCTCTCTCTAAAATAAATAAATAAAATCTTAAAAATAATCATTTAATATTATATAACATTATATGAGGAAGCTGTAGCATGAGTGCTAGAATCAGAATGCCTGTGTTCAATTCCTGCTTTCACATTTACTACCTATGTGACCTTGGGCAACTCAATCCATCTACCTGTCACGTCCCTCTCCTGTTAAATAGGGATAATAATGGATTCTCAATGATGGATTCTCTCAGAGGGTAGATATAAAGACTAAACGTTATAACACATATTAAACATTTGGAACAGTGCATGACAGTTATCCTATGCTGTCTCATTTTTCAAAATAAAAAGCATGCATATATTTTTTTAAAACAGCTTTATATATTAAAAGCTACTTTTCAAACCTAAACCAAGCAATATAAAGTACACTTAGGTGAAATTGTTATTATTTTTTCCCTAATAATATGCTCCCTGAAGGGGACTTTGAGAAATCAGATCATCTCCTTTTGGAGGCTTACTTAGTATTTTGAATGTTATCAGAAAAGTGGTCTACTTTTTCTTGTCTAAATTTTAGTTGCTGAAATTTGGGACCATTTATGCATCAGAATCTCAAAATTTAGTGAGACAAAACAGAATAATGAAAATGGTGAAAGTAAAAGCCAAAGGAAATACAATTTGATCTTATAAAAATATATTATATGTGGATACAATACTATTGTTATGTGACAAAAAGGAAAATTACTACATACCATTCCAGTGACAATGCTGTTGTCAACAGCAAGAGAAAGATGTCTCATTTCATGACTTTGGAAAATGCATATATTTCCTTTGTTGAAAATAACATCAAAGAGACCTGGAAAACATCTTAGGTATTAGCAAATAATTCATGCTTTTAAAGTGCTTTTTCTTATTCAATTACACATTTAAATCTCCTAATAATATATTTTATATCTCTCAGTTAAATGTTTTGAATTAGTCAAAAGGTAGAATGCCAATAACCTTTGATTATCTATAACTTGCTTGGCAATTTGCTGGAGTTTCCATGGAAAATCCCTAATGCCTTTCCATGCTAATTGGTAAGCACCTGAGACAAGCCCAAAAAATAACACCTGATGGAATTGATTCCAGGATGATAAATTATCCTGGTATAAAAAACCATTTCCATTCTCTAAATCTCAGGGACTTAAGGTAAAATAAAATAACACATTATAATATAATAATGCATTATACATACATATGATTTGAGCATTAGTGACTAGTTTGTATGATGATTATGTCATCATATATTTGATGGTTTTCAATATATATATATATTTTTAAAGATTTTATTTATTTATTTGACAGAGACAGAGATAGCGAGAGCAGGAACACAAGCAGGGGGAGTGGGAGAGGGAGAAGCAGGCTTCCCGCCGAGCAGGGAGCCCGATGTGGGGACTCGATCCCAGGACCCTGGGATCATGACCTGAGCCGAAGGCAGACGCTTAACGACTGAGCCACCCAGGCGCCCTTCAATATACTTTTATATATCTTTTTATCTAATAATTTATGCTTCTTGAAATCATGAATTTTTGTCTACTCTGTATATAGCTATAGAACTGCACTTAGAGCAGTGCCTACAACATAGTAACTGCTCAAGAAATATTCTTTAAATAAGTTAATTAGATCCCCATAGCCTATGCAATAGGTACTACACACACACATACACACACATACACACACATACACACACACACAACTATCCTTATTTTGCAAATAAGGGAATCAAGACTCAGAGAGGTAAGGTACTTTCCCAAGATCCCTGCCTAGTCACAGAATGGAAATTGAACGCAGGACCTCAGATCTTAACCCAGTGCTCTTTCCAATACCAATAATCCTTCCTTTAGTACTTACAAACAACAAATTTTCAGTAATCCACTCTTGTAACAATAAGAAATAAAGACCATTTTTCCTTTTACAAATAGGTGATTCTCAAAAAATGATAAGTCAAACAAGCCAGATATAAAGGAATACATATTGTGTGTTTTATTTTACAGAAAGCACAAAATATACGCAATACATTGGACTCACTGGAGCACCAATATATAAAAATATATATAAGGCTAATATTAACAGATCTAAAGGGAGAAACTGAAGGACTACAATAATAGTAAGGAACTTTAACACCTGACTTATATCAATGGAAAGATCTAAATAAATCTAATCTAAATAAAATCTAAATAAAAAATCTAAATCTAAATCTACATAAAAAATCAATAAGGAAACACTGGCCTTAAACAATACATTAAAACAGATGGACATAATAGACATATACAGAACATCATATTCAAGATCAACAGAATACATAGTCTTCTCAAGTATACACAAAACATTACCTAGGACAGATCACATGTTAGGCCACAAGTCTCAATAAATTCAAGAAGATTAAAATCATATCAAGCATCTTCTCTATGATAATATAAAATTAAGAAATCAATTACTAGAAGATAACTGGAAAATCCACAAACATCTGATGATTAAACAACACGCTACTGAAGCAATGTATTAACCAATGTATAATCAAAGAAATCAAAGAATAAATTTTAAAAAATAATAACTAGAGACAAATGAAAGCAGAAATACTATCTATCAAAATTTTGGGTTTTCAGCAAACATGGTTCTAAGAGGGAAGATCATAGCAATACAGGCCTAACAAAAAACAAGAATGTCTCAAAAAATCTAACTTCACATCTAAATCTAGATGTATGATTCTAGTTCTGGCTCTAGCAATAGAGAGTTCAATCATTCATTCAACCACTGGTTATTAAGCACCTACCATGTACAGGAAATATTTTTCAGTTGTAACCTACATAAAAATTCTCAATCTTCCTATCTCTAAAACATTATTATTTTTAAAAACAAGGGGTAGGTTGCTGGAGAGGAAGTGGATGGGAGGATGGGGTAACTGGGTGATGGGCATTAAGGAGGGCACGTGATGTAATGAGCACTGGGTGTTATATGCAACTGATGAATCACTGAACTCTCTGAAACTAATAATATACTACATGTTAATTGAATTTAAATAAAATAAAATTTTAAAAAAATAAAGTAACATAAAAAAAAGAAAATATTAAAAAAAAAAACAAGGGGTAGGGATGCCTGGGTGGTTCAGTCAGTTAACCATCTGCCTTCGGCTCAGGTCATGATTCCAGGGTCCTGGGATCGAGTCCTTGCTCAGCGGGGATCCTGCTTCTCCCTCTGCCTGCTGCCCCCCCTGCTTGTGCTCTCTCCCCCTCCCCGGACAAATAAATAAATAAAATCTTTAAAAATAAAAAAAAATAAAAACAAGGGATAAATCTTTAAAATCTTAAAGCTTCTGGCTAATTCTAACATCCACTGGATCTAATCACACTAATATCATCAAAACAAACTAATTGCCAAAATCCAACAGAAGCATCTTCAGTCCTTATTTCATTTTGCCTTTCTACTCCATTTGAACCTGTGGGCATCTTCTGAAACTTCACAATCTCCCACCTCACTAACTTCCTTCTCAGTTTCCTACTTCATTCTCAGTTGTCCTCTTCATGCATAGGGTTCTCTGCTCAGGTGATTAACCTTCCCACTCTTCCCTGGCTCCCTGAGAAGTTTATTTTAATAATCCATAAAGTGATAAGTCCCAAATCAATATCTCAACCACTCATCTCTCCCTCAACATCAGCTCATATGTATGATTTACTGTTAAACATAAACAACTGGATAACTCACACGCACTTCAAACTCAATATATACAAACTAGAGCTCCTAATTTTCCATATATTCTTTTTTTTAAGATTTTATTTATTTATTTGACAGAGAGAGAGACAGCCAGAGAGGAAACACAAGCAGGTGGAGTGGGAGAGGGAGAAGCAGGCTCCCGGCTGAGCAGGGAGCCCGATGCAGTGCTCAATCCCAGGACCCTGGGATCATGACCTGAGCTGAAGGCAGACGCTTAATGACTGAGCCACCAAGGCGCCCCAATTTTCCACATATTCTTAGCTTCCAATGTACTCCTCCTAAATCTTCTGTACTTCCTACCTTAGTCAGTGACCCCCATCAAGGACTTAATCACCCAAACCAGAAACCTAAGAATAACCTTTTCCCTTAATACTCCTTTATCAATAAATGATGAAACCCTGCCAATTTTATTTCCTAGAAATTCTTCAAATCCATTCTCTCTTCTCTATCAATATTCCCACTGAAGTATTTTAGGTCCTCATCATCTTCTGTTTGACATACTACAAGAGGCTTCTAACTGGTCACTCTTTCTCTAATTTTTCTGCACAGCCTCAAATCTGGCCTCCACTTAGCCACCAAAGTATTTCTATTCTATTTCAAACCCGTTAATGGCTATCTCCCACCATAGGAGAGAATAAAAGAAGTTGTTTTCAGACATACACTGGCCCTTCTCTCCCAGACCTTTTAAAGAAGTCACAGTTCAGTCATGGAAGAGTTACAGTTTTACCTTATAAAATGCAGTAGATATCTTTTGGTTACTAGCAGACTATTGATATTCTTATAGTAGTGAGGTAAAGTGTTTAAAACATGTTTTGTGGTCTCTAGAGTAAAGCATCAGATTAAACACTCTCTATTGCAACACTCAAAATTCATTTTGGATCTACTGCTGGATTCTGAGTTACGAAATTCAGCAATTTACAATACAAAATAGCCCTGATTTTCTGAAGACTGATAAAAGTGTTAATTATCCCTCTACATATCAACTTAGAGTTAGAGGATGTCATAGAGAAAAGTGAGCTGCCACATCCCCACTATGAATGTGTATTTCCAAGACATCCAGAGTCCTCTTCTTCCTTTACATCTCCTTTCCCTAATCTTTCCTAATTCAGAAACTGAAGTTCACTTTAAACAGGACTGAATAAGACAACATCCATTCTAGAGCATATTCTTTTTCAATCTAAAGCCAAAGAGGTCCTTCAAAGCACTCTCATAAAATAGAGAAGCAAAGCCAATGGCTCCTCGATTTCAGAGAAGTGTAGCTAGGATATAGTAAGAGCTGGAGCAGAAGACAAAGTGGCCAATACATATTCAGTGCTATACTCTTTAAATAATAAACTTTTTTCCATTTCCTTTATTAGGATATAGTAGCAGAGAGCCAGGCAGATAAAATAATTGCAGCTAATCACCATCAGATATTCACTAGAAATAGGGCTTAAAATATGTAGATCAACTACTAACAATAATCTAAGAGAAGAATTCTATTAGTACCTACACAGATAGGTTAGAACACCAGAAACAATCCAAAGAAGGAGTAAGTTCTAGAAATGGCTATATGTTTTGTTATTCAAAAAAAAAATGGAGAATAACAAGTACAAGAACTTTTTTTAAAGTTGCAACACAAGGAAAAACAGGCATTACCCACCTTGGTATACCATATAAACTATTTAATAAGGAAACAATGAAAAATTACAAAAAATTCTGTCTTCAAAGTTCTGAGAAGATTCTAGCTATATCTCATATGAAATAATTCTCCTTAAATTCCTACTTCCCACTTAATTGTAACCGAAATGAAATTATCAAGTATGCATTAGAGGTACAATTACCATATAATTTTTGAGATACTTTTGAGAATAAAAAGGGGTGCCAATCAGATGGAATACAGATATAAACAGGCAAACTAGAGTGTATGGTGCTCTTAACTTATGTTATGCTTTACACAAGAAAAAGACCTTAGCCTTACATTTTAAAATTGGAGAGTAAGTGTGTGTTCATGTTTCAGGCTTATATAAAAGTTAAAGTGTGCATTTTTTATTATTAACTCTGCTTTAATGACAAAAGTGTAATGAGTCTAAGACACTCATGTACCACTGATGAGAGTATAAACTGATATAACTCTTTTGCAAAGAGATGGGGCAATCTGTAAAAAGAGCCTTAAAATTCTCTTTATATTTAAGTCAACAACAGGAGGAAAACTGGAAAATTAACAAATATTTGGAAATGAAATAACACACTCTTTGACAATCAGTGGGTGAAAGGAAAAATCAAAAGTGAAATCAAAATAAATTTTGAAACAAATGAAGATGGAAACACAACATACCAAAGCTTATGGGATGCAGCAAATGCATTTCTAAGAGGCACATGTGTAGTGAAAAATGCCTACATTTTAAAAAAGAAAGATCTTAAATAAACAACCTAACATTATACATCAAGAAATGACAAAAATAAGAACTAAGCCCAAAATTATTAGAAAGGAGATAATAAAGATCAGAAGAGAAATAGATGAAATAGAAAATAAAAACAATAGAAAAGATCAATGAAGATCTTGAAACAAGGAGTTGGTTTTTTGAAAAGATAAATAAAATTGACAAATTTTTGGCTAGATTAACCAAGAAAAAAGAGAGAGTGCTCAAATTAAAAAAAAATTATAAATGAAAAAGGAGACATTACAGATGAAACCACAGAAACACAAAAACTCATGACGTTCAACTACTATGAACAATTATACAAAAAATTGGAAAACCTAGAAGAAATGTATAAAGTCCTAAAAACATACACTCTACCCAGACCAATCATGAAAAAACAAAAAAGAAAATCTGAACAAACCAATAATAAGTAAGGAGATTGAATCAGTAATCAAGGAAGAGTCTCTCAACAACAACAACAAAAAAAGCCCAGGATCAAATGGTTTCACAGGTAAAATCTACCAAACATTTAAAGAAGAATTAACACCAATCCTTCTCAAACTCTTTCAAAAAAATTGGAAAGGAGGAAACACTCCCAAACTCATTTTACTAAACCAGCATTACCCCGACACCAAAGTCAGATAAGGACACAACAAAAAAAGAAAACTATGGGCCAATATTCCTGATAAAGATAGATGCAAAAATTCTCAACAAAATGCTAAGAAACTGAATTCAAAACCATATTAAGAGGATTATACACCGTGAGTAAGTGGGATTTATCCCTGGGAAGCAAGGATGCTTCAAAATATGCAAATAAATAGATGTGACACACCACATTAATTGAATGAAACACAAATCATATGATCATCTATAAATGCAGTAAACATTTGAGAAAATTCAGTATCATTTCATGAAAAAAATTTCTCAAAAAATAGGTATAGAAGAAACATACCCCAACATAATAAAGACCATATATGACAAACCCACAGCTAACATCATACTCACCGGTGAAAGACTGAAAGATTTCTATGATTAGGAAGAAGGCGAGGGTGCCCACTATCACCAGTACACATTTAACATAGTACTGGAAGACTAGTCTGAGCATTTAGGCAACTAAAAGAAATAAAAAGCCCATCCAAATTCAGAAGGAAGAAGTAAAACTGTTTCTATTCGCAGATGATATGATCTTATGTAGAGAAAATCCTAGTCTCCCCCAAAATTGTTAGAACTAATAAAAAAAATTCAGTAAAGTTACAGGATACAAAATCAATACAGAAAAATCAGTTGAGTTTCTCAACACCCAAAGAACAAAGAATCCAATCAAGAAATGGGCAGAAGACATGAACAGACATTTT
>NC_138372.1:102743145-102754925 GCF_054177405.1 Leptonychotes weddellii | reverse complement strand
AATAGCCAAACTGTGGAAAGAGCTGAGATGCCCTTCAACAGATGAATGGATAAGAAGATGTGGTCCATTTATACAATGGAATATTACTCAGCCATCAGAAAGGATGAATATCCAACTTTTACATCAACATGGATGGGACTGGAGGAGATTATGCTAAGTGAAATAAGTCAAGCAGAGGAAGTCAATTATCATATGGTTTCACTTATTTGTGGAACATAAGGAATAACATGGAGGACATTAGGAGAAGGAAGGGGAAAATGAAGGGAGGGGAAATCAGAGGGAGAGACAAACCATGAGAGACTATGGACTCCGAGAAACAAACTGAGGGGTTTTTTTGAGGGGGATGGGTTAGCCCGGTGATGGGTATTAAGGAGGGCATGTACTGCATGGAGCACTGGGTGTTATATGAAAACAATGAATCGTGGATCACTACATCAAAAACTAATGATGTACTAACGTAACAGAATAAAATAAAATTTAAAAAAAAACTAATGATGTATGGTGACTAACATAATAAAATAAAATAAAAATTTTTAAAAAACCTATGAAGTCTCCTTAAAAAATTAAAATAAAACTACTATATGATCCAGCAATATACTTCTGAGTACATATCCAAAGAATATGAAATCATTATCTCAAAGAGGTATCTGTACTCCTATGTTCATTCATAATAGCCAGGAAATGGAAAAAATATAAGCATCCTTCAGTGGATGAATGGATAAGGAAATATGATATATAGATATATATGAATATTTTTCAGCATAAAAAAGAAGGAAATTCTGCCATTTGTGACAACATGGATGAACCTTGAGGACATTAAGGTAAGTGAATTAAGTCAGACAAAGTCAAATGCTATGTGAACTCACTTACATGTAGAATCAAAAATTTTTTCAAAAAGATGACTCTTAGCTATAGAGAACAAACTAAGGGTTGCTGGAGGGGAGATGGGGAAGGGGAATGGGTTAAATAAGTGATGGGTATTAAGGAAGGCACTTGTGATGAGCACTGGGTATTGTATGAAAATGATGAATCACTAAATTCTACACCTGAAACTAATATTACACTGTATTTTAACTAACTAAATTTAAACAAAGACTTGAAACTACAAAAAAAAAAAAGCTGAATTCATAGAAACAAAGAGTAGAATGGAGTTGCTAGGGCTGACAAGTAGGGGAATGAGGTGATGCTGGTCAAAGTGTACAAACCTCCAGTTATAAAATGAGTTAGTTCTGAGGCCCTAATATATAGCATAGTGACTATTAACAATACTGTATTATATATTTGGAAGCTGCTAAGAGATTAGATTTTGAATATTCTCAGAACAACAAAAAAACTGCAATTATATGAAGTGACAGGTGTGTTAACTAACTTTATTGAAGTAATCATTTTGCAATATATACACTTATCAAATCATGTTTCATACCTAAACTTACACAATGCTTTATATCAATTGTCTCAATAAATCTGGAGAGTAAAAAGAATTAGTAAAATCAAAGTTGAAAAGATTCCCCACTCCTCCCAAAGTAGACACACCAATCTCATTGGAATGTAAACTCTAAGTGGGCACAAATTTTATTTGTTTGATTCCTGTAGTATCTCCAGCATCTAGACAAGCACCAGTACTTAAATAAGTGTATGTATATGTGTGTCTGTGTGTGTTTGCATTTAATGGATCTCTCCTGTGAACAGACTTTATAATTTCTAAAAAAGAAAAAAATAGAAATCTCATTTAAATTACATTTAAAGAGCTATCTACCATAAGTAGAGTTTAATATAAGAATAGAAATATTACTTTTTTAAAAATGTATTTATTCAAGTAACACAAATTAACTCTAAGTCTAATATGAAAACCTGTATCATGAATCCAGTAGATGCCAGAGAGAAATGTAATAACATTTAACATTCATTTTTAAATCATTTTAATAGGGTTCTTAGTAAAATTAGAAATATGTTACTTTCCTATCACTCTAAAGGACAAGTACTTAAAAATCAATAACCATATCATATATAAGAGGGAACCTACTTACCCCATGATGACTCTCACACTCCTTTGGACCCCATACCATGGAATAGAGTTCAGCCCTTGGATTGGTGCTTTGAAAGGAGTGAGGTATTGCAGCTTAGGCCCTTTCTGTCCCCAAATGGGCCACCTATACAGAAGGTCCTTTCTGCTGTGCTCTCTGTCACTTGTAAGGGGCAGCCCCATAAGGGAGCCTGTGGTTGCCCAACACTGTCATACTTGTATAGGTAATCTTGTCTCATTTGGGGAGAGTTAGCAAGTCCTTTGAGCTCAGATATAGAGCCAATATCCTCACTTGACTCCATCAGTAATAATGCTGAGATCTTGATTTCTATTCATCTGTGTTCTGTATCTTATTTTGTAATTGCCTCTCTACACAGGAGGGGAAGAAAGGGGTATTATTTATCAACTCCTCTTCAAATATTCAACTCTTAATAAATAATAAAGACATTCCATTAATATTAATTATAAAATGAGAATGCCAGTATTACCAACATTATTTTATTTCCTTTTTTTTTTTTTTAAGGATGTTCTTGCCAGTGAAAAGGTGCTTGAAATCAAAACAATAGATTTAACTATTGGGAAGTAATAAATTTATTATATCTGTAATACCTGAAAAAACTCTTTAATTAGAATGAAGTAAAGTGGTAAGATTGAAAATGAATATGTATCTAGATCAGTGCCTGAGAAATAGCAGGCACTTATTAAATACTGAATAAATAAAACATAAAAACTGTAGATTTCTATATTTTTCTGTATATGTTATTTATAATGGAAAGGGGGGTTATTTACAATATCAACAAAACCCTCATAATAACACTAAAAAGACAATGTAGTACCTATGTAAAGGGAGAAAAATTTTTAAATTCATGTATGATGTTCTGAATGAATAAATATAGGACAAATTCCTAAAGGATATATCTGACTACTATGAAGACATCCATTCTTTCCAAGTTAATATATAGATTTAATGTAATTTTAACAAATTTTCCTTCAGGATTTTTTTTGGAATGATTAAACAGTTTAAAGTTAATTTGAAAGAAAAACCATAAATATCAATCCTGATAAATGTTTTGTGCTATAGTTTGAGCATTAAAATCTCAAGTCACAGTTTGGAATTTCAAAGTTCCTCCCACTCTCAGCTCAGGTTCAGCTGCTAGAAGCTACTCAGAAGGGACAGGAACATTATAGGCTTTCTCTCTTCTGGTTTCCCTCTTTCACCAGGTGAAGTTAGTATGTGATTTATTGCTCATGTAAGTCACCATGGAGGCAGAACTGCAGGCCCTCTTCTGTTGGTCACTGCCATTTCTCCATCTAACAATGCAAGAATCAAAATAGTTGCTCTAGTGTCTGTCATGCTAGATTAGCATTCTTGTAATACCATCAATGGCCTCATGATATTGGGAGAATCCTATTGAGGCAAGGCCTTTTTGCACTGGGCAGCCATTTGTGGTGGCCAGATGGCACCTGCTTACGTGTTCTACCTGTGCCTAGTCAAGAATCCATGACTCAGATTCAAGTAAAATTAGGGGCTCAAGTTCATCTCTGACCTTCTTATGGTCCTTCCTTATGATCTAGTGCTTCTAAGTCCACTCTCTTGCCATCCAACAAACAGCTAGCTTGGAGGAAGACACAAGTATATCACATAGACAATCAGTCCCTAAGCAGCAGGTAGGTTTTAAGTCAGCCAGCCATACTTCCATGAATTCAGTTAGTAAGGATACAGCAAGCCTAGCCAGATTTAAACAGTTTATTAGACCCAGCACAGCAGGCAACAGAAACTGCAGGTTCATACTGGTTCCCCTGATCCCTGAGTCCCATCAGGACAATGCAGAGTGGGGCTAGGTAAATGCTCCTGCACACACTGACCCTGGGTCACACCTGAGGAACTTCGAGTTTTGCAAAGCCCTAATCTTAACAGGGGCTGCTAGCAAACCTGCCCAATCTTTGCCCACAGAGAGAAATTATCTTAATTGGAAAACAAATGTTCTCTGAGCAAAGGAAAGAGACTTTACTATCCCTGAAGGTCTTTAGGAAGAGAGATATTCTTTATCTTGCAATATCTCTTTATACAGACATTCTTAAAGTGACTGTAGATAGCTTTGCACAGGAGACTCAGATCATATAGAAATGTGAGAGATATAGGGAGAAACTTCCTGACAAAATGTTCTCTGCATGTACACACCTCCAAACTTCCCAGAGAATGCCAGATCTCCCATTTCAGTAGGGAACAGCAAAAAGACAAAGTGCTAGGACAAGGTGCTAGAGCTCCACTCCCTAAAACCTACTCCAGTCCTAATTCCCTTTATATAAAACTAGTTCAAGTCATGATATAAACTGTATATTCCTGGCAGGAAGGGCTCAGTTTGCCCCTTTACACCTTTCTGTTATCCATGTTTGTTTGTAGTAAGCTCCATTCAACCAGACTGGCAAGTGAAACAATGCCTTTGTGAGAATCAGAAAGAGCTGTCCCTTTATCAAAACACTTTACTGGCTTTTTGTTAGAAACTGTTAAGTAAATGTATAAATCCATAACAATTACAAGTGTGAATTATACCCTTACTCTTGTGCAGTGGATAGTGGCTCATGATGGTTTTTCTAAAACCATAGTAAAATAATATAACATAGGGGCTCCTGGGTGGCTCAGTCATTAAGCGTCTGCCTTCAGCTCAGGTCATGATTCCAGGGTCCTGGGATCCAGCCCCGCATCGGGCTACTTGCTTGGTGGGAAGCCTACTTTTCCCTCTCCTATTCCCTCTCTTCCTGTCTCTCTCAAATAAATAAATAAATAAATAAATAAATAAATAAATGTCAAATAAATAAATAAAATCTTTAAAAAAATATAACATAAAATTCACCATTTTAACCATTTTAAAGTGGCATGTAGTGCATTCACAATGTTGTGCAACTGATCATCCCAAAAGAAATCTGCCAGCCATTACGTGGTCAATCCCTCTTTGCCCTGCCTCCAGCAACCATTAATCTACCATCTCTACAAATTTGCCTATTCTAGATATTTTATATTCTACATATTAAATATATTAGATATTTTAGAATATATTAGATATTCTAGATCATATGTGATCTTTTATGTCTGGTTTCTTTCAGTTAGCACAATGTTTTCACAGTCCATATCATAGCACAAATCAGTACTTCATTACTTTTTATAGCTGAATAATATTCCCTTGTATGGATATATCACATTTGTTTATCCACTCATCAGGTGATGGACATTTAGATTGTTTCCATCTTTTAGCTATTGTGAATAGTGCCATAAACATTCATATATAACTTTTTATTCTCAGTTATCATACAGTGCAATTGCCAGGTCACATGGTAATTCTGTTTAACTTACTGATGAATTACCAAATTGTTTTCCAAAGTAGTTGACCATTTTACATTCCCACTGGCAATGTCTGAAGGTTCTGATTTCTCCACATCCTCACAAGTACTTGTTATTTGCTGTTATTTGTGTGTTTGTTTGGAATTATCAGATGAGAATTTTATAATAACAATTATATAGGTTTTTATTCAAGTAAAATTAACATACAGTGCTATATTAATTTCAGGTGTACAATACAATGATTCAACAATTCTATACTTCTCAGTGCTCAAGATAAGTGTACCCTTGATCCCCTTTGTCTATTATACCATCCCCCCACCACCTCCCCTCTGGCAATCACCAGTTTGCTCTCTGTATTTAAGAGTTTATTTTTTTGTTTGTCTGTTTGGTTTCTTAAATTCCACATATGAGTGAAATCATATGATATGTGTCTTTCTCTGACTTATTTCACTTATATCCTCTAGGTCCAGCCATATTGTTGCAAAAGGCAAGATATCATTCTTTTTTATGGCTGAATAATATTCTGTGTGTGTGTGTGTGTGTGTGTGTGTGTGTGTGTGTATCACCTCTTCTTTATTCATTCATCTATGGATGAACACTTGGGTTGCTTCCATGTCTTGGTTATTGTAAATAATGCTTCAATAAACATAGTGGTGCATATATCTTTTCAAATTAGCGTTTTCATTTTCTTTGGGTAAATAGTAGTAGAATTACTAGATTATATGGTAATTCTATGTTTAATTTTTTAAGGTATCTTCCCACTGTTTTCCACAGTGGCTGTCACAATTTGCATTCCCACCAACAGTGCACAAGTGTTCCTTTTTCTGCACATCCTCACCAACAGTTGTTACTTCTTGTGTTTTTTATTTTAGCCATTCTGACAGGTGTAAAGTGATATCTTATCATAGTTTTAATTTGCATTTCCCTGATGATTAGTGATGTTGAGCATCTTTTCATATGTGTGTTGGCCATCTGTACATCGTCTGTGGAAAAATGTCTATTCAGGTCCTCTGCCCATTTTTAATCAAATTATTTGGTTTTTTGGCTTTGAAGTTGTAGAAGTTCTTTACGTATTTTGGATATTACCCCCTTATCAGATATATCATTTGCAAATATCTTCTCCCATTCAGTAGGTTGCCTTTTTGTTTTGTTCATGATTTCTTTCACTGTGCAGAAGTTTTTATTTTGGTGTGGTCCCAATAGTTTAATTTTGCTTTTGTTTCCTTTGCCTGAGGAGATGTAGCTAAAAAAATGTTTCTATGGCTGATGTCAAAGAAATTACTGCCTATATTTTCTTCTAGGTATTTTGTGGCTTCAAGTCTCATATTTAGGTCTTTACTTTATTATTTTCATTACAGTCATCCTAGTGGGTGTGAAGTACTATCTCATAGTTTTGATTTGTGTTTTTCTAATACTAAGACACTGAACATCTTTTCATGTATTTGTTGGTCATTTGTATATCTTCTTATATATTTGTTGGCCATTTGTGTATCTTCTTTGGATAAATGTCTATTCAGGTTCTTTGCTCATTTTTTAATTAGGTTGTTCATCTTATTGCTGAATTTTAAGAGCTTTTTATATACTCTGGATACTAGATCCTTACCAGACATAGGATTTGCAAGTATTTCCCCCATTTGGGGGGTTACCTTTCCATCTTGATAGTATCCTTTGATGCACAAGAGTTTTTAATGTGATGATATCCAACCTATCTATTTTTTTCTTTGTTGCCTGTGCTTTTGATGTCATATCTAAAAAACCATTGACTGTTCCAAGGATGTACACATTTACACCTATGTTTTCTTCTAAGAGTTTTATAGTTTTAGATCTTACTTTGTTCCATTTGAGTTGAATTTTGTATATGGTATGAAGTAGGGGTCCAGCTCCATTATTTTGTATTTGGATATCCATCTGTCCCAGCACCATTTATTGAACAGACTATTCACTTATACCCTCTAGGTCCAGCCTTTCCCCAGCTGAAGACTAGGGAAAAGAAACAGACTTTCCCCAATTGAAGGTCTTAGCACCCTTGTCAAAAATCAATTGACCATAGATGTACAGGTTTATTTCTATACTGCTAATTCTATTTGCATTGCTGTAATTTTTCTATATATTATGATGATTTGACATCTTAAAATTTTTTCCTGGCTGGGAGAGAGACTTGCCTCACCTTGGGCTAAATTCTTAGAGATAGTAAAAGACCCAGACTACAGCATACTTTTTTTTTTTAAGGTTTTATTTGAGAGAGAGACAGAAAGCACAAGCGGGGACAAGGGGGTGGGGAGGGGATAGAGGCAGAGGGACAAGCAGACTCCCTGCCAAGTAGGGAGCCCAATGTGGGACTTGATCCCAGGATCTGGAGATCAGCCCCCCAGCCGAAGGCAGATGCCCAACCGACTGAGCCACCCAGATGCTCCTACAGCAGACCTTTAATATGCAAACTAACCAATCCAGACACATACCTCCTCTTTCTGGCCCATGTACCCCAGGAGGCACTACTCCTCTGTCTTAATCATCCGAGAGCCAAGTACCAGGCAACTAGAGATCACCTCTATAGTCCAAAACTCACTGATATTATTCAAACTATCCAATCATAAACTGTTTCCCTTGCCCTGCCTTGACTTTCCTGTGGAAATCCTAGCAAAGTTCCTGGCCTAAGTGTTCTCTCTCTCCTATCTTCTGTCTCCTGACCTCCCTAGTATTTTTCTATGTGATCCTGCATGGTATATTATGCCTTCTGTCTTTAGGACCTGTGAATATAATGAACTTTGTTTTTCTGAGTCTCTCCTGTATTTCCTTTTGTACCTGACTGGCCATCTCATAAAAAACACAAAATACTATTCCACTGATCTATATGTCAATATTTATGCTAGCACCACACTATTTTGATTACTATATGTTTATAGTAATTTGTCAGATCAGGAAATGTGGGTCCTCCAACTTTGTTCTTTTTCAGTATTGTTTTGGCTATTCAGGGTTCCTTGCAATTCCACATAAAATTTAGGATTAGTTTTTTCATTTCTGTAGAAAAGGCATTTTTGATAGTGATTGAATCAAATCTGTAGAACATTTTGGGAAATACTGTTATCTTAACAATATTAAGTCTTCCAACCCATAAACACAGGATGTCTTTCCACCTATTTAGGTCTTCTTTAATTTCTTTCAAAAATGTTTTATAGTTTTCAGTGTAGAAAAATGGCACTGAATATACAGGACTACCCAGTGCACCAGTACAAAATGTAGAAATGAATCAATAATGCAAGAAAGAAGATGAGGATTCAGATTAGAGATAGGAGAGATGTTGTTCTTTCCATTCTTGGCCATCACTTAATGTGAAGAGAAGATGGAATCCATCATAGTGTCCAGAGTGAGAAAATACAGAAGCATCTCTCTTACAAAACAGTGACTGAACTGGTATATTAATGATCTATTGCTGTGTAAAATATTACTCCAAAACTTTTGCAGGTTAGAAAAAATGTTAATTACCTTACAATTTTGATAGGTCAAAAATTTGGGAGCGCTTATCTGGGTAACTCTGGATCAGGATCTCCCATGAGATTACACTCCAGCTACTGGTTGGGGCTGTTGTCATCTGAAGGCTTCACTGGGGCTCTCTCACAAGATGGATCACTCACATGGCTGTTAGTAGGAGGTTTCTGTTCCTTTCCAAGTTGGCCTCTCCACAGGGCTGCTTGGATGTCCTACATGGTAGTTGACTTCCCCCAGAGTGAGTGATCCAAGAAGAGCACCAGGAAAAATCTATAATGCCTTTTATGACCTAGTCTCAAAAGTCACACACAGTCACTTCTACCGTATTCTATTTCTTAGAAGTCCCTTGATCCAGCCCATTTTCGAGGCAAGATGAATAGGCCCCACCTCTTAAAGAGGGCAGTGTCAAATAATTTGTGGACATATTTTAAAACACCCACACTAAAGAATGTAGTCACCTCTTCTATATGCACTAGTCTGACATGGTACCAAATAAATACTTCAAAAACAAAACCCAAAAAAACCATCTCAAAACCTGGTAGAGTAGTTCCTTCTTATCCACAGAGGATACACTGCAGGACCTCCAGTGGATGCCTGAACCCAAAGATGGTACCAAACCCTACATATACTATGTTTTTTCCTATGCATAAATACCTATAATAAAGCTATGCATTAGACATAGTAAGAGATTAATAATAACTAATAATAAACTGGAACAATATAACATACTCTAATAAAAGTTATGTGAACGTAGTCTCTCTCAAAATATCTTATTGAATTCTACTCACCCTTCTTCTGGTGATGATATCAGATGATAAAATGCCTACATGATGAAATGAAGTGAGGTGAATGACTTAGGCACTGTGATGTAGTGTTAGGCCACTACTGACCTTCTGAAAATATGTCAGAAGAAGAATCATCTGCTTCCACAGCACAGCTGACTACAAGTAACTGAAACTATGGAAAGAGAAACCAGGGATGAGGGGAGACTACTTTACAACTATTGACCTAGATCCTTAGTGACAATACAGAAGACAATAACATATTAGAAACTTCTGGTGATCCAAGACAAAGAGAAACTAAAAGAATTGCAATCACTAAACCAGCCCTATGAAAAATATTGAAAGGGGTCCTCTAAGCAAAGAGAGGGCCCAAAAGTAACATAGACCAGAAAGGAACATAGACAATATACAGTAACAGTCACCTTACAGGCAATAAAATGGCACTAAATTCATATCTTTCAATAGTTACCCTGAATGTAAATGGGCTAAATGCCCCAATCAAAAGATATAGGGTATCAGATTGGATAAAAAAGCAAGACCCATCGAGATGCTGTCTGCAAGAGACTCATTTTAGACCCACAGACACCTCCAGATTGAAAGTGAGGGGGTGGAAAATCATTTACCATGCTAATGGACACCAAAAGAAAGCTGGGGTGGCAATCCTTATATCAGACGAATTAGATTTTAAACCAAAGACCATAATAAGAGATGAGGAAGGACCGATATCATGCTTAAAGGGTCTATCCAACAAGAAGATCTAACAGTTGTAAATATTTATGCCCCAACATGGGAGCAGCCAATTATATAAGCCAATTAGTAACAAAATCAAAGAAACACATCGACAATAATACAGTAATAGAGGGGACTTTAACACCCCCCTCACTGAAATGGACAGATCATCTAAGCAAAAGATCAACAAGAAAAAAAAGGCTTTGAATGACCACACTGGGCCAGATGGACTTCACAGATATATTCAGAACATTCCATCCTAAAGCAACAGAATACACATTCTTCTCTAGTGCCCATGGAACATTCTCCAGAATAGATCACATCCTGTGTCACAAATCAGGTCTCAACTGGTACCAAAAGATTGGGATCATTCCCTGCATATCTTTGGACCACAATGCTTTGAAACTAGAACTCAATCACAAGAGGAAAGGTGGAAAGAACTCAAATACATGGAGGCTAAAGAGCATCCTACTAAAGAATGAATGGATCAACCAGGAAATTAAAGAAGAATTAAAAAAATTCATGGAAACAAATGAAAATGAAAACACAACTGTTCAAAAATCTTTGGGATGCAGCAAAAGCAGTCCGAAGAGGAAAGTATATAGCAATACAAGTCTTCCTCAAGAAACAAGAAAGTTCTCAAATATACAACCTAACCCTCCACCTAAAGGAGGTGCAGAAAGAACAGCAAATAAAGCCTAAACCCAGCAGGAGAAGAGAAATAGTAAATATCAGAGCAGAAATCAATGAAATAGAAACCAAAAGAACAGTAGAACAGATCAACGAAACTAGGAGCTGGTTCTTTGAAAGAATGAACAAGATTGATAAACCCCTGGCCAGACTTATCAAAAAGAAAAGAGAAATGACCCAAATCCACAAAATCATGAATGAAAGAGGAGAGATCACAACCAACACCAAAGAAATACAAACAATTATAAGAACATTTATGAGCAACTATATGCCAACAAATTAGACAATCTGGAAGAAATGGATGCATTCCTAGAGATGTATCAACTACCAAAACTGAACCAGGAAGAAATGGAAAACCTGAACAGACCTATAACCACTAAGGAAATTGAAGCAGTAATCAAAAATCTCCCAACAGACAAGAGCCCAGGCCCAGATGGCTTCCCAAGGGAATTCTACCAAACATTTAAAGAAGAATTAATACCCATTCTCCTGAAACTGTTCCAAAAAAATAGAAATGGAAGGAAAACTTCCAAACTCATTTTATGAGGTCAGCATTACCTTGATTCCAAAACCAAAGACCCCACCAAGAAGAATTACAGACCAATATCCCTGATGAATATGCATGTAAAAATTCTCACCAAAATACTAGCCAGTAGGATCCAACAGTACATTAAAAGGATTATTCACCACAACCAAGTGGGATTTATTCCTGGGCTGCAAGGTTGGTTCA
>NC_138372.1:102694070-102743045 GCF_054177405.1 Leptonychotes weddellii | reverse complement strand
TCCCATTTACAATTGCACCCAAAACCATAATATACCTAGGAATAAATCTAACCAATGAGACAAAGAATCTGTACTCAGAAAACTATAAAATACTCATGAAAGAAATTGAGGAGGGCACAAAGAAATGGAAAAACCTTCCATGCTCATGGATTGGAAGAAAAAATACTGTGAAAATGTCTATGCTACCTAGAGAAATCTACACAGTCAATGCAATCCCTATCAAAATACCATCAACTTTTTTCACAGAAATGGAACAAATAATCCTAAAACTTGTATGGAACCAGAAAAGACCTCACGAATAGCCAGAGGAATGTTAAAAAAGAAAGCCAAAGCTGGAGGCATCACAATTCCGGACTTCAAGCTCTATTACAAAGCTGTAATCATCAAGACAGTATGGTACTGGCTCAAAATAGACACATAGATCAATGGAACAGAATAGAAAACCCAGAAATGGATCCTCAACTTTATGGTCAACTAATTTTCAACAAAGCAGGAAGAATGTCCAATGGAAAAAAGACAGTCTCTTCAACAAATGGTATTGGGAAAATTGGACAGCCACATGCAGAAGAATGAAACTGGACCATTTCCTTACACCATACACAAAAATAGACTCAAAATGGATGAAAGACCTAAATGTGAGACAGGAATCCATCAAAATCCTTGAGGAGAACATAGGCAGCAACCTCTTTGACCTTGGCCGCAGCAACTTCTTCCTAGACACATCACCAAAGGCAAGGGAAGCAAGGGCAAAAATGAACTATTGGGATTTCATCAAGATAAAAAGCTTTTGCACAACAAAGGAAACAGTCAACAAAACCAAAAGACAACCAACAGAATGGGAGAAGATATTTGCAAATGACATATCAGATAAAGGGCTCATATCCAACATCTATAAAGAACTTATCATACTCCATACCCAAACAACAAAGAATCCAATCAAGAAATGGACAGAAGAGGGGCGCCTGGGTGGCTCAGTTGGTTAAGCGACTGCCTTCGGCTCAGGTCATGATCCTGGAGTCCCGGGATCAAGTCCCGCATCGGGCTCCCTGCTCAGTGGGGAGTCTGCTTCTCCCTCTGACCCTCCCCCATCTCATGCTCTCTCTCTCTCTCATTCTATCAAATAAATAAATAAATAAAATCTTAAAAAAAAAAAAAAAGAAATGGACAGAAGACATGAACAGACATTTCTGCAAAGAAGACATCCAAATGGCCAACAGACACATGAAAAAGTGCTCAACATCACTCAGCATCAGGGAAATACAAATCAAAACCACAATGAGATACCATCTCACACCAGTCAGAATGGCTAAAATTAACAAGTCAGGAAATGACGGATGTTGGTAAGGATGTGGAGAAAAGGGAACCCTCTTACACTGTTAATGGGAATGCAAGCTGGTACAGCCACTCTGGAAAACATGGACATTCCTCAAAAAGTTGAAAATAAAGCTACCCTACAACCCATCAATTGCACTACTGGGTATTTACCCCAAAGATACAAATGTAGTAATCTGAAGGGGCACCTGCACCCCAATGTTTATAGCAGCAATGTCCACAATAGCCAAACTGTGGAAAGAGGCAAGATGTCCATCGATAGATGACTGGATAAAGAAGATGTGGTATATATATATATAATGGAATATTATGTAGCCATCAAAAAAAAATGAAATCTTGCCATTTGCAATGATGTGGATGGAACTAGAGGGTATTATGCTAAGTAAAATAAGTCAATCAGAGAAAGACAAGTATTATATGATCTCACTGATATGAGGAATTTGAGAAACAAGACAGAGGATCATAGGGGAAGAGAGGGGAAAATGAAACAAGACAAAACGAGACGGGGAGACAAACCATAAGAGACTCTTAATCTCAGGAAACAAACTGAGGGTTGTTGGAGGGGAGGGGCGTGGGAGGGATGGGGTGGCTGGGTGATAGAAATTGGGGAGGGTATGTACTATGGTGAGGGATGTGAATTGTATAAGCCTGATGAATCACAGACCTGTACCCCTGAAAAAATTAATATATTATAGGTTAATAATAATTAAAAAAAGAAACTTCCAGTGATATATGTTTTTAAAATGCATGTTTAATCCTGTTAGAACATAAGTTAAATAAATCTGAATTTATATTATGAATTTTTGTCTTGAAAAACTACTGTAAAATGAGAAAACTATGGGAATCTATATTTTATAGTAAATCTTTTAAAATTTTGGAGGATGGGAGGTTTGTGAAAATGACCCTGACATAAAGTAACTATCAAGGCTCTAGAGTTAAAAACTGAGTTGCTTTGGCTGTCTGCTCCTTCTTTTTAGTTCTAAGATCCTACACTAAAGACTAGAAGACTTGTTTATGACTGTCATAATCAATGTTAGCATAGTATTGGTTTTAATACCTAAGAGCTTATCATCATAAAATGAAGCTCCCTATGGTATTTTAAAGATCTTCTCATGCTGTGTGGTGCTTTTAGGTCCAGTATTGCCAATAAATGGCTCAATAGCTCTCAGAGAAATGAGCATTCTAACTCTTTACATATGGAAATATCTAAATTTACAGCCAGCTTGATAACTAAATAGAAGTATTGTCTCATGGTGATAAAAACAACATTGTTTTGTAGAGTGAAAATTACAAGGAAACAGATCTCAGAGACATGTTCTTAAAATATTTTCCTGAAAAGATGTCCATGGGTCAGCATTGTTCCTCACAACACTTTCCAGGCATGTGAAAACTAATTCATGAGTGTGAATTTATGGGACACTGAGCATAACATCAGGAAATAATCCTGCAAGTAATTATCACATATAAAAGACCTCCTGCTGCAGAAATGTCAGTTATGCCAAGGAAAATTACTCATACTATCCTGCGCCTCCTTTTTAAGGAATGCTCATTCTACTTTATATATTGAAGGACTAGCATATTAAGATGCTAGAAATGCTTAAGGGTAAATGTTTCTCTTGATATCTACCAGTTAGTTTGATCTATGCAGGAACTCATATGTTTGGCTGTAGAGCGAGAACTCAGTTGGGGCTGTCAGAGCATCAGTTTTTTCCCTGGAAGCCTCTGTATAGCTGTCTGGGCTTCCTCATAGCATGAGGGCTGGCTTCCAAGAAGGATTAATCCAAGAGATAATGGTAGAAGATACAGATTTTAGAAGTTACAGTGTTGATTCACCTGCATTCTGTTAGTCAAAACATGTAGAAAGGGTTGACCCAGCATGGGGTAAGGAAATGAATTCCACTTTTTGATGTAGGAGTGGCAAGTTCCCTTTACAAACTAGCTTGTGATGGGTGTTAGAAGATAACATTTGTCTCCCTACATGTGTCATTTTCCTGCATAGTCCAGCCCTCTGAATAAATGCACTTACAAAATGTTTGTATAAGGGAACAGTCCATCATAAAAAAGCACACAGATCTCTCCGCACCACCTCCTTCCCTCCCTCCTTTCCTTTCTTTCTTTTTCTCTCTCCTTTCCTCCTTCCATCTCTCTTTTCTCTCCCTCCCTCCATCTCTCTCTTCTCTCTCTCTCCTCTCTCTTTCCCTCTCTTTCTCCCCCTCCCTGGGGGAATAAAGGTAAAGGCTTTTCCTTCCCTTCCTTGGAGAAGATTTGCTTATATTCCAGAATAAAGATAAGTGCTCTCTATCACTTCTCTCTTGTATCTGGAAAGAAGGATGGGCAACCCTATATAAAATCAGAGTTTCCTAATTTGAAGATTTCTCTCCTTTAATGCACCCATCCACATTTGCAGGTATTATCAGGCCCTTGCCTCAGGATATTGTAGGATTGGGACTTGGGGAACAAAGCAAGATGTTGCTCTGGCTGCTGCATTTGCTGTGGGAAATGAATGGTCTTGGTCTTTGTGCTCTCATGTTTTTTGAAAATAGTGTAAAACTTAGATCCTTCAAAGTTTCAGATTATAAACAGGAGATATTTTTATGACCACATTTGGAAATACAATCCACTATATTCAATAAGGAAAAAGAGCACCAGCCCCAGGCAATAGGATATATAGGGCCATTTTGACAAAGTAGGTAAATCATTCCAAATGGGAACCAACAGGTAAAGAAAATGTCTAAGGAATAGATTAATTTTGGAAAGAGAAGATACTAGGAACTATTTTTAGACTCCCACATGTTTTCATAGAGGATAAAACTGGATTATTCCTTGGGATCTCTAATATTAGGTAGAGGAGGTTACATTTTGAGGAAATGCTATAGGTTAAGTATCTCCAGCACACTGTAGAAGCTGTTTGAACAACAGTTTCTAACAAAGTACAGCAAAGTTACATTCACAGATGCAGCTGGTAAATTTTGTTTAAATACTAAATTTGTTTCAAAAAGAGTTAGAGGTTTGAGTTTATAATCAAAGATCTACCATTGTCAGTTTACTCCTTCTTCATTAATTCTTATGGTCATGGCTTCACTAAACATCAAATCTAGTTTTTCTTTGCCTAGTTTTTACTCTATACCTTTATTATGACACTAGCTACAAAAAAAAATTATTAGAATTGTGTTTGTCCTCTTCATTAGGTTGTGACCCTCTGGAATTCAGAATAATGTCTTCGTTATTTCTGTGGCCCTCAAATTATTTAACACAGTGTTTTAAACAGATAGCCACTTAATATTTAGTAGAACCAACTTAATACCTTAAATGGTCACACCATTCAAGAGCTACAATTGCTGATTTTTATTAACAATGTTAATTGCCTACATTTTATTCTTCAATTAATAGCAAATATAAGTTTTTTCATGGTGTACTGTTCTGCAAAATGACATTGTTGGCCCAGATTTAAAGCCTGTCATCTACTGGTTATTTGTATTAATGCAGTCAATTATTTAAATGACTTAATACTGGGTAAAGCCATGTGAAAAGAAGAAACAAAACTGCAAATTAAACTAGGTCTAGATCTGCCTTCCTCCAGTTCCCAAAACTGCCACAGCACCACTTGTTTTACCAAATGATTTTACCGTATTTGTCTATCTTCTCTCCAACTGCATCAACTGTGCCATCTGGATGCAGACGGACAAACCCTCCAGTGAGCCTGTTGTAGAATTGAAGAGTATTTCCTTTCATAAATTTCCATCTTTCTGCAGCCCACTAAATATAAAAACAAAGCAAAACCAAAAGCAATAACATAAGACAAAGAAATTACTAAGAAACACTGCTTACTAAACATTATAAATTGTCTTTGTTTTAACGTATCAAATAATTATTTGGACACTATTTGTACCAAATAATTTAGGACCAAAAGTAAAATCTTACTGTTTCTTTTCTATTAAGTTCTAGCTTCTGCCCTGAGGGTATAAAGGAAGGAGAAAATCATTAATTTCAGCAGAGTCATACTTTCCTCAATCATCATAAAAGAGCATTTTCCAATATATGACACTCACTAGCAAAGATGATACTGTTATCCGTGGCATACAGTTCTCTGGAGATCTTACCATCATCTTCCCCTTGATCCAGCCATCTGTGGAAAGAAAAGTGTATCAAGAATATTGTGGCTTTATATTTACACTAACCACTGGCAATTATGGAGCCAAGTCAGAAATAATGGATAACAGGAACTAGAAAAAGTCATAGGTATCTTGTTGGTAAGAGCAGAGCAGAAAATGGAAAAGGAAATGTTTGAAATGACTATGAGGTAGGTAGGAGGTACAAGGGAGGTAGGAGAAGCTGCTATCAGGTTCAGGGTGAAACATGACTTTCTCTAATCTACAGGTGAATTAGTCAGTTAGCCCACCAGGTCATATATCTTACATCCACTGGACCCGTTACATTATCCTGTTTTTTTAGCCACTAAATACAATTCAAACTATAGTCAATTATTTCACAAATGGCTATTATTCGTTCCATGGGGAAAGAGACAGGCAAGTAATGAAAGAAAGAGCAAATCTATCACCATTATTGGAAGAATAACCCAAAACTCAATGCCTAGTGACAGTGGGTCAGCAATGTCTTCATCATATAAAAAGCCACATGCAACTTTTATTTTATATATTTATTATATTTGAACTTAATTTGGGACCTAGTCCAAAGGGAATCAGTTTTCTAGCCAGAGACTTTCATTCTTCTTACTGATATATAAAATCATATTTTTTAAATCTACCTTAATTTACCAAGAAAGATTCAAACTTATATCATCAGGAATGATGATAAACATAATGTATATCTTGCTAAATAGAAGCAGAAGCCCCTAAAGTTAATCTTCAAAAAAGTTACCCAACAAAGCATCAGTAACTAGGAATAATTGAATGAGTTATCCATTTCTCCAAAATACAATAACTTGGAACTAATATGAAATGAATTTTTTCAATGTAAAAGCACACCTACAAACCTGTGACAGAAGAAGGTATATTCATGATTTGTTATGGGATCCTTGATTATAACATCATCAAGAAACCAGCCATTTCCTAAATACAAATTAAAGAAAGAATAGTATGGTGTGAATATGTATGGTCCAGGTATTACTTGAAGTTTTGAAAAGAGGTCCTAGCTTCCAAATATACATAAAAGCTTTGTGCACCATAAAGGTTTACTACTTCAAATAAAGCAAAACATGAGAAGTAAGCTATAAGAAGCACTTAAAAATATTTCTTACACATGTATCAAAAGCACAACATATTTTAAGACTTCGTGTTTTATGATATCTACTTCAATATGATTTTCCAAGCACTCGAAAACAGAACAATTCTGCAATTTCTCTTGATTTCATAAACTGCATTTATATTCCTGGATCTAACATCTTCCAAAAAATATATACCTAATGAGTTAGCAATACTCCTATTTCCAAAACATACACATAAAGTTAATTAAAGTTCAAATTTGAAGTACATATTTTGACAAGCTAAAAAATGAACATTTAGAAACTGTTGAAGCACACAGACTGAGCTATGAAGATAGTAATCTTCTTTTAAATATTTGATTTTATATTAATTTTCAAACTGGAGTTGGTTAAATATAATTTTATTTATAGGTACAATGGAATATTTTAACCAGACATAGTAGTTTCATCTATACAAAGAGCCAGCACAAAATCTATACTTCTCTAATTAAAAATCCTTGAGTTTATGAGTTAATACTTACCAGCTATAGGATGAAACTCTTTAACAAAGCATACAAGGGCCTTCACTGCCTGGCCTCTGCTTACTTTTTTTTTTTTTTAAGATTTTTATTTATTTGAGATAGAGAGTGAGAGAGAGAGCATGAGTGGGGGGCAGAGGGAGAGGGAGAAGCAGGTTCCCCACCAACCAAGGAGCCTGATGCGGGGCTCAATCCCAGGACCCTGGGATCATGACCTGAGCAGAAGGCAAACGCTTAACCAACCGAGCCACCCAGGTGCTCCATTCTGCTTACTTTTTAATTTCATCCCTTATTACACACTCCCATTATGGAACCATGCCAAACTCTTCCTACTTCCCTAGATCAGTGATCCTCCAAGAGAGTTTATAAAAACACAGATTGCTGGGCACCACACAGAGTTTCTGATGTAGTAGGCCTGGGATAAGCAACCTAAGGTGACTAACTGTCCCAGATTGCCCTGGAGAAAAGAATTTCCCAGGATGCAGGATTTTCAGTGCTAAAACCAGGACAGCCCCAGGCAAACCAGAATGATAGGTCATTCTATAAAAGAAACCAAGAATGAAATTTTTAATGAGATCCCAGACAATGATGATGATCCAGGAACCACACTTAGAAATCCAGGAACCACACTTTGAAAACCACTGCCATAGATAATTAATATTCATAATTTACATATGCTCTTCCTTTACACATGTCATTTCCTATGCTTAAAATGTCATCACCAAAATGCTTTATTTCATTTTTAAATTTTACCAAAAAATAAAGAGAATTTCTTGTCTCCTTCAAGGAAAATTAAAATGTTACCAGAATTCTGAAATGGGTTTTAAGAGCTACTGAGAAGTCTGTAAAGAAAACTCTTGGAGATGATAAGGAATTGATTTTATTTATTTTTTTTAAGATTTATTTATCCATTTCAGAGAGAGAGAGGGCATGAGTGGCAGGGGCAGAGGGAGAGGGAGAGAGAATCTTAAGCTAACTCCTCGCTGAGTGCAGAGCCCAATGCAGGGCTTGATAACCACAACCATGAGATCAGGACCTGAGCTGAAACCAAGAGTTGGATGCTCAACCAACTGAGCCACCCAGGCGCCCCAAGGAATTTATTTTAAAAATGCTTTATAAGTTAATAGATTTCATTAGTAATTAGTTTAAAAGTACCTATATAAAACCATATCTACAAGAACAGTCAAGTGGAGCCAAGATCAGCCAAAAGACAATATAAACATGAAATAGGTATCACTGTAATTCACTGAAATTTAGGGGTTGTTTTCTACACACCATAAACTAACCTTGTGGGTTAACTAAAATTTTACAAAATTTGGTAAGGAAAAAGTTTAAATTGTAAATATTATATTTCTTTGTATAATACTAAAGATTTACCTTTTGGCCATTTTTTCCAAGTTCTTTATAGATTAGTGATTTTTTTTAATGTATCCTAGACATTTGGATATAATATTATGAGACTCTGAGTCCCATTTAATCTTTTTAGCAGGCAGTCCCCCCTGTTGATGTGAAGCATAAGCTGTGTGTGTGTGTGTGTACACATTCAACTTCTAACACCCCCCAGGCAGAAATGGGGCATTTACTCACTGCAGACAACTAGATAGAAGTTCACCTCCTCCTTCTGCCCACTGATACCTTCCCACAAAAATAAGTAAGGCATTTACAGTGCTTACTGCCTCTGAGGCGAGTAATATCCCTGGTGTGACCCTCTGCTTCCATAGGGAGGGGAAGGATGGATGGCCCTGAGTCACATCCTTCTGTGGGGTAAGGACAGAAGCTGCTGTGGGGTAAGGACAGAAGCTCATCTACATAAGTGGGCCCTACAAAAAGGAAGGGGGAGTCTGAAGAGAACCAACTAGTCCCAATTCCACCACCTCACTCTGCCTTGTTGGTGTTGGATAGGAGTAGAAACTCAGGTCACTGGGCTTCACTGATGACTAGGGCACAGGGGAAGTAGAATGTCAACTATTCCATATTGTCCTACCTCTTCACACCTCACGATGCTAGGTAGGGGTGGACCCTCAGCCCCCACCAGAACTCACTGACACCAGAGATGGGAGATAGTGGAGTGCTAACTAGCCCCAGCTTGCACTGCTTTCTCCTATTTGCAAATGACATGACTGTCTATGGATAAAACTCCAAACAATCTACTACTACTACTACTACTACTATTACTACTACTACTAATAATAATAAATCCCAGAACTAAAAATTGAGTTGAATAAGGTCTTGGATACAAGACAAATCACCACACAAAATAAATCACATTTCTAGACACTAACAATGAACATGTGGAAATTGAAATTTAGACCACAATACCACTTAAAATCACTCTAGATATTATTTAGATACAAACTTCACAAAACATGTCCAGAATCCGTATGCTGAAAATTTTAAAATTCTGAGGAAAGAAATCAAAAAATACTTAAACAAATAAAGATACATACCCATACTACATTCATGGATTGGAGTCCAACATAGTAAATGCATCAATTCTCACCAAATTAATCTCTAGGTTTGATGTAGTTCCCATCAAAATCCCAGCAAGTTTTATTATAGATATGGATAAGCTTTTCTAAAATTTATATAGAAAAGGACAAGCCTTAAAATAGCAAAAACAATATTTAAAAATATTAAAAAAGGAGGAATCAGTGTACCTGATATTAAGGCCTAGTAAATAGCTCTCAAGATAGTATGGTATTGGCAGGAGAGACACATAGATCAATGGAACAGAGAATCCAGAAATAATACCACATCAATATGCCCAACTGCTTTGTGACAAAAGTATAAAAACAATTCAGTCGAGGCAGGATAGGCTTTTCAATAATTGGTGTTGGAGTAATTAGACATTCATAGGTAAAAATAAATTAACTTCAACCTACATCTCACACTTTATATAAAATCTCAAATCATAGAATTAAATGTGAAATGTGAAACAATTAAACTTCTAGAAAAAATAAGAAAAAAGTCTGTGATCTAGGATTAGGCAGAGTTCTTCAACTTCACCCCAAAACTACAATCCATAAAAAAAGAAAAATGAATAAACTGGATCTCATCAAGACTAAAAATTTGTTCCGCAAATGACCTTAGTAAGAGGATGGAATGACAAGCTACAAACTAAGAGAAAATATTTGCAAACCATGCATCCAACAAAGGACTAGTATCTACAATATATAAGAAAACTCTTAAATTTTAACACTAAAAAAAATCCATTACAAAAGAGGCAAAGAACATAGAGACAATTTTGCCAAAGAGGACATAAACACATAAAAATATGTTCAACATCATTATTTTTATAAAAATTAAAATAAAAATGATAAGTCACTACACACCCAACAGAATGGGGGGAAAAAAGGCAGCAAAACACCAAATACAGACAAGGATGCTGAGAAAATGGATCACACATATATTGCTGGTGTGAATATAGAATGGTATTGACACTGTGGAAAAGCTTGGCAATTCCTTACAAAACTAAACATACAATTCCATATTACCCAACCAATTGCATTCTTGGGTACTGATCACAGAAAATTGAAAACTTATGTTTACATAAAAATCTGTACACATATGTACATGGCAGTTTTATTCATCATGGCCCCAAACTGGAAACAATCCAGATGTTCTTCAGTGGGTGAATGAGGGAAATCCATTCCGTGGAATACTGCTCAGGAATAAAAAGAAACAAACTGCTGACACATACAACTTGAATGAATCACTAGGAAATACAGAATAAAAAAGCCAATCCCAACTGAGTGTATAATGTATGATTTCATTGATATAACAGTACTGAAATGAGAACTTATAGGTATGTAGTACAGATTAGTGGTTGCTAGGGTTTAAGAATTGGGAATTTGAGGAAGAAATAGAGGAAGAGAAGTAGATGTGGCTATAAAAAGGAGACATGACAGATCATTGTAGCAATGGTACTCTTCTCTGTCCTGACTGTGTAAATATCAATATCCTGATAATGCAAGATGTTACCATTGGGGGGAACTGGGTAAAGGATATAGAGAATCTCTCTGTGTTATTTTGTATAACTGCATGCCAATCTATAATTACCTGAAAATAAAAAGTTTAACCACAATGATATATCACCTTACACCAGTTAGAATGGCTAAAATCAAAATGACAAGAAATAACAAATGTTGGTGAGGATATGGAGAAAAAGGAATCCTTGTGCACTGTTGGTAGGGATGTAAATTTGTGCAGCCACTGTGGAAAATAGTATGGAGGTTCCTCAAAAAATTAAAAATAGAAATACCATATGATCCAGTAATTCTACTTTGGGGTATTTACCCAGAGAAAATGAAAACACTAATTCTAAAAGATATATGCACCCCTATGTTTATTGCAGCATTATTTACAATACCCAAGATATAGAAGCAACCTAAATACACATCAACAGACAAATGGATAAGGAAGATGTGGTATGGTATGTGTAAACACACACACACAAAGATGAATATTACACAGCCATAAAAAGGATGAGATTGTGCCATTTGAGACAACATGGATAGACCTAGAGGGTATTATGCTAAGTGAAATAAGTGAGACTAAGAAAAACAAATACAATATGATTCCACTCATAAGTGGAATAAAAAAAAATGAGTAAACAAAAAGCAGAATCAGACTTACACATACAGAGAACAAATTGGTGGTTGCCAGAGGGAAGGGAGCAGGGGGTTGGGCAAAATAGGTGAAGAGAAGAGAGAGGTACAGGTTTCCAGTTATGGAATGAATACATCACAGGAATAAAGGGCACAGCATAAGGAATACAGTCAATGATATTTTAAAACGATGTAATGGGACAGATGGTAGCTACACTTCTGGTGAACATAGCATAATGTATAAACTTGTCAAATCACTATGTTGTACACCTGAAATTAATGTAACATTTTGTGTCAACTATACTCAAAAAAAAGTTTAATTAAAAATATAGCTTATAATTAAATTTTTTAATTTTTAGTTATGAACCATAAAAACTTATTTTGGGCCATTTTGAATTGCTTTTTTAGTATCCCCAGATCATTTTTCTATTAAATACACTTAAAATCTAGTTCAGGCCTTATTCTGTCACTTATTTATCTGTCTGCCTATTATCGTGACATTCACTAAACTATATTTTAAAATTGTCATCTTTAATGCATTTTCATATGAGTCTTCCTTGTTAATCTTTTCCAAAATGCTAGTCTATTATATCCTTTTAAGTTTTCCAGATTAAAAACATTATAATTTTAACAGATTTATTGAGAAGTAATTTACATACATAAAGTTCACCTGTTTAAATGGGCTCAGTGGTTTGTAATATATCTATATTTGTGCAACCATCATCATAACCCCAAATCAGTACAATTTCATCATCCCCAAAGGAAACTTCATACTTATTCACTGTGACTGCCAACCATCACCCCCTCCTCTCTCCCAGACTTAGGCAACCACTAATCTACTTTCTCATTTTGATAGATTTGCCTATTGTGCAGATTTCACACAAATGGAATCATATAATATGTGGTATTGTATGACTAGCTTAATCAGTGACGGGGAGAAAAAGGAAGTCAGCTATCTGTCTCAGGACTTACTTTAGGTCAATTGTCCTACCCGGCATTTCAGATTTTATCTACTCTGAGCCTATGATAACTCTTGATCAAATTAGTAGGTATATCTGTATTATTATCTCCCTCTTTCCCCAACCCTTTTATTTCCTCACTTGTGATGCTCCACTTGATTTTGGAGTAAACAGTAGTCTTTCTGTAAGAAACCATTGCAGCAGATTCTCTCCATTGTAGTCTGAGATCTTATGTAAAATGAATCTCACTGCAGATTGTTTTTGCCTAACCAAACAGACAGACCTGGTGCACTTTGGTTCATCAAAATTCTAAAGTCCTTTTACTGCCAGTACACCACAGACACAGACAGTTAAGACCTGAAGTAAATATGTGGAAACACAAAACCTTCACCTCTCACCAAAAAAAAAAATCCAAAACAAACAAACAAAACAAAAACACCCAAGCACAATGCTGTTGGAGTACCACCACCAAAAAATGGATTACACAGCTAGCTGAGATCATTGGTAAATAATTTGTTAAGGAATAAATAGGTTCACTTAATCTGAAACAGGGACAGGACTTATAATTCAAACTTTCTTGCCTAGAACTTCCTATTTCAGTATGGCTTTCAGAAAAGGCCAGTCTAATAAGTCAGCTGTGCATGTGCTTTTTATTGTTGATGCTAATTATTACATATATTATAAATATTATATATAAATATATTTTTGCTGCCACTCTAAGATCTTTTATATCTTATATTTTCTATATAAGAAAACCAGATTCAAGTTATTGTATATTGATATAAATTTCTAGTCACTCTATAAATTCTATTTCTTTTATTTTTTTAATTTATGCTCTTTGCATTTTAATAGACATTTCTGTCACCTGTAAGCAATAATTCTGTCTTCTTTCCAAAATTATAATTGTGTTAGGAAATATATTATAATGCTTTCCAAAGAATGACTATACTCATAATGAGGAAATCCTTATTGTATTTTAAACTTTAATGAATTTCATTGTTTATTAAGTGGTTGTTTTGAGTTACATTATTTTAAAATATTTTTTCTGTTCCAAATGTTCAAAGAACTTTTAATAATAGTATTATTGGACTTTTAACAATTTTTCTACTTTAACCTTTGAGGTGATGTATTTTATTAACAGATTTTTTAATACTGAACTACCCTTCAATTTCTTGGCATGAACCCTACTTAGTTGTTATGTATTATTCCTTTATTATACTTCTTGATTCATTTTGTACACATTTAACTTAGGATATATGCACATGCATTTATCAGTAAGGCTGATCTACAACTGTTCTTCTGGACAATACAAACACTATGGGACACAGGACATTGTGCAACTGTGAAAATCCTCAGGATGGTCAATTTTATTAGAATATTTGGAGGAAAGGGAAATGAGAAATTTAACCGTCAAATTAAAATATTGTCTTCATCTGACTGGGCTGCTATAACAAAATACCACAAACTGGCTAGCTTATAAACAACAGAAATTCATTTCTCAGTTCTGGAGACTGGGTAGTCCAAGATCAAGGCACCAGCATAGCCACCTGGTGAGAACTCTCTTCCTGGTTTATAGCCCACACCTTCTCACTGTATCCTCACAAGGTGAAAGGCACTAGGGTTCTCTCTCTGGAACCACTTTTTAAGAGCATTCCTCAAGGCTCCACCTCCCACAGGCCCCAACTACTAACAATATTGCATAGGGCCTTAAGATTTCGACCTACTGATTTAGGGGGGCCACAAACATTCAGACCATAGCAAATACTTTTAAACAAATGTGGAAAAATTATCAAATAAAAATAGTAGCTTGCATTTTCATTATAAAACATGAATATGTAAATAAAAAGATAACTCCTTTAGAATAGGTCCTTTGAGGCCTGTAGGCATTCTTATTCATACTGGGAATATAATAGAGAACAATGTAAGAAGCACTAAATCATAGTTCTATATTTTGTACATTTTCAAGTTTCAGTATCATTAAGTCTATTTAGAAGTTTCCAATTCCATATAGCACTGAAAATGTCTGCTTCGTGGACACTTTAGAGAAAGTGCTGATAAATCCAAATAGAAACAGGTTTTGGAAAGAGATTAGCCTTCTAAAAATGTTTATTACTATTGATTACTGTCATTTTCTACTTTTTCTTTGAGAAATATTGAGTCAAATTTGCCTTCTTGGGTCATTCATAATTTCTTAGGCTAAATTTCTTCGGTCAATCTGTCTTAAATAATCATCCAGTTCATGCAGAGCTTTAAATTTATTTATCCAAAACTCTATATAATACTCTCAAAACTTTTATCTGATAAGTATTTGTATTATATTCACTATACCTTATTTTGGCATTTATTTTCTTCTCGTTTTTATTGGACTTTTCAGTGTTGGTTTACTATGTGAGGGTTTGTACTTTTTTTCCTTAGGAATACATTCCTATAAGTGACATCAATTCTCTTTTTCTATTTTCAGTCTTTGATTTCTGTTTTTGCCTTCATTATTTTCTTTCCCTCATTTTCCCCAATTTTTCTTTATTTCTTACATTACTTGTTTTTCCCAACTTTACTGAGATATAATTGACATATAATATTGTGTAAATTTAAGGTATACAACTTACTGATTTGAAAAATGTATATATTGCTATATAAATACCAAAATAAGGTTGGTTAACATATCCTTCACATCACATAATTACATTTTTTGTTGTTGTTGTTATGGTGGGAACATTTAAAATCTAGTCTCAGGGGTGCCTGGGTGGTTCAGTTGTTAAGCGGCTGCCTTTGGCTCAGATCATGATCCCGGGGTCCTGGGATCGAACCCTGCGTCAGGCTCCCTGCTCAGTGGGAGGCCTGCTTCTCCCTCTCCCACTCCCTCTGCTTGTGTTCCCTCTCTCACTGTCTCTCTTTCTGTCAAATAAATAAAATCTTAAAATAAAATAAAATAATAAAATCTAGTCTCATAGAAAATTTCAATTATTAATATAGTATTATTAACTTGAGTTACCATGCTATACAGTAGATCCCCAGAATTTATTCCTCTTATAACTGGAAGCCTGTCCCCCTTCACCCAGGCCCCAGCAACCACCAATCTACTGTTTCTATGAGGTCAGTTTTATATTCCACATATAAGTTAGATCATACAGTATTTGTCTTTTTTTTTTTTTTGCTCAGTATAATGTCCTTAAAGTCATTCACATTGTCACAAATGGCAGAATTTTCTTTTTTAGAGAATAATATTCATTCTATATATAGACCACAATTCTTTACCTATTCATCTGCTGATGGAAACCTAGGTGGTTTCCACGTATTGGCTACTGTGAACAATGCTGCAATGAAGATGGGAGTGCATCTATATTTATGAGATAGTGAATTCATTTCCTTTGGACATATACACAGAAGTGGGATTGCTGGATCATATGGTAGTTCTATTTTCATTTTGTGAGGAAATTCTATACTGCTTTCCACTGTACCTGTACCAATTTACATTCTCACAACAGTGCATAAAGGTTCCCTATCCATCCCTTCCAGCATTTGTTATCTCTTGCCTTTTTGATGATAGCCATTCTAACAGGTGTAAGGTAATACTCAATGTGGTTTTGATTTGCATTTCCCTGATGATTACTGATCTTGAGCATCTTTTCATGTACCTGTTGGCCATCTGGATGAATTATTTGGAAAAATGTCTTTTCAGATCATCTGCCCATTTTTTAACTGTATTGTGTAGGATTTTTGTTTTTTGGTTTTTGTTTTGCTATTAAGTTGTACAAGTTCTTTATATATTTTGGATATTAACCACTTATCAGATATATGATTTACAAATATTTTTTCCACACTGTAGGTTACCTTTTCATTTTGTTGATAATTTCCTTTGTTGTGCAGCTTTTTAGTTTGATGTAATACTACTTGTTATTTTTGTTTTGGATGCCTTTGCTTTTAGTGCCAAATCCAAAAAATCTTTGCCAGAATGATGTTAAGAAGCTCACCACCTATGTTTTCTGCTAGAAGTTTTATAGTTTCAGGTCTTACATATTTAAGTCTTTAATCCATTTTGAGTTAATTTTTATGTGGGGTGTAACATAGTGGTGTAGTTTTGTTTTGTTTTTGCATGTGGCTGTCCGTTTTTTTTTTTTTTTAAAGATTTTATTTATTTTTTAACAAAGACACAGACAGTGAGAGAGAGAACACAAGCAGGGGGAGTGGGAGAGGGAGAAGCAGGCTTCCCGCTGAGCAGGGAGCCCGATGTGGGACTCGACCCCAGGACCCTGGGATCATGACCTGAGCCGAAGGCAGACGCTTAATGACTGAGCCACCCAGGTGCCCATGGCTGTCCGCTTTTACCAACATGATTTATTGAAGAGACTATCCTTTCCACATTGTATATTCTTGGCTCCTTTGTTGTAAATTAGTTGACCATATAAGTGTGGGTTTATTGCTGGGCTCTTTATTCTGCTTCATTTAAGTCAACACCATAATGTTTTAATTACTATAGTTTTGAATTATAGTTTAAAATCAGGAAGTGTGATGCTCACTTGGTTCTTTGTTCTCTCTCAAGATTACTTTGGCTATTCAGGGTCTTTCATGGATCCATACAAATTTTAGGATTCTTTGTTCTATTTCCATAAAAAATGCCATTGGAATTTTCATAGAGATTGCACTGAATCTGTAGATTGTTTTGGATAGTATGAACATTTTAACAATATCAATTCTTCTAATCCATGAGCATAGAATATCTCCCCATTTATTTGTGTATTCTTCAATTTCTTTCATCAATGTCTTAACAATTTTCAGTGTACAGGTCTTTCACCTCTTTAGTTAAATTAATTCCTAGGTATTTTATTCTTTTTGATGCAAATGTAAATGGGATTGTTTTCTTAATTTCTCTTTCTGACACTTTCTTATTAGTATATAGAAATGCAACAGAATTTTGCATATGGATTTTATATCCTGCAACTTACTGAAATTGTTTATTAATTCTAACGATTTTTTGGTGGAGTCTGTAGGGCTTTCTATATATAGTATTATGTCATCTGCAAATAATGACAGTTTTATTTCTTCCTTTCCAATTTGGATGCCTTTTATTTATTTTCTTGACTAACTGATCTGGCTAGGACTTCCAATACTTGAATAAAAGTGGTGAAAGTGGGCTTTTTTTTAGGGTATCTCTACTAATTTAATAAAGTATTAACTATTAACTGGTATATCTCCACATTAACTGAAAATACTTTCTAGGGGTGCCTGGGTGGCTCAGTTGTTCAGTGTCTGCCTTCGGCTCAAGTCGTGATCCCAGGGTCCTGGGATAGAGCCCCGCATTGGGCTCCCTGCTCAGCAGGAAGCCTGCTTCTCCCTCCCCTGCTCCCCCTGCTTGTGTTCCCTCTCTCGCTGTGTCTCTGTCAAATAAATAAATAAAATCTTTTTTAAAAAAAGAAAAAAGAAAATACTTTCTAATATTAAGCATTATAGGCATACCTCATTTTATTGTGCTTCACTTTATTATGTTTCACACTTTTTTTTACAAATTAGTTTGTAGCTCATTGTTGAGACCTACTGCTCAGAAAAAGAAAAGATTCCTTTCAAAATATTACTGCAATATATTACAGTAATGTACAATGTACAATACAATGTACCTGATTACCCAAGAGCCCTGATGGAGGTGTACAATGAGATTAATGTTGTTTTCGTGCTGGCTAACACAACAACCATTCTTCAGGCCATGGTTCAAGGGGTAATTTCAACTTCTATGTGTTATTATTTTAAAAATACATGTCATAAGGCTATAGCTGCCATAGATAGTGATTCATCTGAAAATCTGGATAAAGTAAATTGGAAATCTGGAAAGGATTCACCATTCTGGATACCATTAAGAACATTTGCAATTCATGGGAAGAGGTCAAAATATCAACATTAAAGGAGTTTGGAAGAAGTTGATTACAATCCTCATGGATGACTTTGAGGGGTTTAAGACTTCAGTGGAGGAAGTAACTGCAGATGGGATGGAAACTCTAAGAGAACTAGAATAAAAAATGGAACCTGAAGATGTGACTGAGTCACTGCAATCTCATAACAAAACTTTTACAGATGAGGAGCTGCTGCTTCTGGATGAACAAAGCAAGTGGTTTCCTAAAATGGAATCTACTCCCGGTGAGGATACTTTGAAGACTGTTGAAATGACAATAAAGGATTGAAAATATTACATAAAATTAGTTGATTAAGCAGCAACAGGATTTGAAAGGATTGGCTTCAATTTTGAAAGAAGTTCTACTGTGGGAAAAACACTATCTCACAGCACTGTATCCTACAGAGAAATCAGTTGTGAAAGAGTCAATTGATGTGGTAAACTTCATTGTCTTATTTTTTTTAATTGCCATAGCTGCCCCAGCCTTCAGCAACACCTACCCTGATAAGTCAGCAGCCATCAACATTGAGGTAAGACCCTCCACCAGCAAAAAGATTACAACTTACTGAAAGTTCAGACGATGCCTAGTTTCTTTTAGCAATAAAGTATTTTTTAATTAAGGAAATACATTTTTCAGACATAATGCTATCATGCACTTAAAAGCCTACAGTTTGGTGTAAACATAATTTTTATAAGCACTGGGAAACCAAAAAATTCATTTGATTCACTTTCCTATGATATTCACTTTATTGAAGTGGTCTAGAGATTGCAGTATCTCCAAAACATGCCTGTACTTCCTCCAAAAAAATCCACAGATATATTTTTAGATACTTTATTCAGCAACTTCCTCAAAAACATTGTATTGTCTACATTAAACAGAGATTATTACTTAGAAAAGCAAATCTACCACCACATACCCAAAACAATGTAATATGATTTCAAAATGCTTTGTGGTAAGTTAAGTCTCACATATAAAGAAGCACAGCAGTTTGTAAACATGCAATACACATATTTATACAGTGTATAGTCTTAACAGAAGGGGGAATTATATTCACAGAATGTAGGGTACTTAAACAAATATGTCTTTGTTTTTGTGCATTACCCCTCCAATATTTTTTCCTGTGTTTAAATCTCTCTCTGCTACAAAATGCTACCACATTTTTTAATTTATTTTTAATCAAACAATGTCCTTTTTTATCCTGTAGAGTCTCCCTCTGAGATGTTATCAAAAGGACTGAGAGTTAAGAGAAATTGAGACCATTTGATTACTAGTAAATTTTAACCACTAAGATCCTCACCCTCTGTTGCTAAAAGAAACAGTAATTTACTCAGTTACCCAACAAGTGTTGCCAAACTTCTCTGCAACATAGGTCTACTAGAATTTCTTCAGTAACTTTAATGTTCTTCACCTCTTAAAAACAAATAATCACTCTTTGAAGAGATTCTGAATAAGACTTTCTGAGAGAAAATTTGTAATAGCAATAGTGAAGTAGTTTAAAACTATTTCAGAAAGTATTCTTAGCATGTTATTACTTCTTGAATTATAAAATGGACATAAGTTAAAAATAACAGTATTTTTTTAAGTTAAAAAAACAACCGAACAATGACCTACAGCTTAACCACCTTTGGTCAGGGACTTGGTAGATACTGAAGTTCTATTTCCCTACAGAATTAGCACCACACTATATAAAGCCAAATATCCAGGGTGGCGGAAGAGAAGTGGACATATGAGGAGACACTTTTCCACTCCTAAAACAAGGATTGTACATCGCATGTGGCAAAGATTCAATGAATGTTGGCTGACTGAACCCAAGAGAAGTAGTACAATGAGGTAAAGAAGTAAATGCTGGCTATGCCTACCCTTTTCCTTTTTATTTATTTATTTTATTTTATTATGTTATGTTAATCACCATACATTACATCATTACTTTTTGATGTAGTGTTCCATGATTCATTGTTTGCGTAGAACACCCAGTGCTCCATTCAGTACATGCCCTCCTTAATACCCATCACCAGGCTAACCCATCCCCCCCCCAGAACCCTCAGTTTGCTTCTCAGAGTCCATAGTCTCTCATGGTTCGTCTCCCCCTCCGATTTCCGCCCCCCTTCATTTTTCCCTTCCAGCTTACCCTTTTCCTTTTTAACCAGTGGTAAACACAACCTGCTTGCCCTGGCCATTTCCATCATCACCAACTCCTAAAAGTGTTCTTAGATAAATATCTGCTGATTTTAAAAATAAAGAGGTGGAGAGGAGTTGAAGGAGGCAAGATTATAAGAGGAATTTTTCATTTCCTTCTTAAAATGTATGTAGGGAAAATGTAGAAATGGAAGAAAACAGATTAATTTTACAAAACAACATATTGAATAGGTATTTAAAATTAAATTTAAAAAGTTCTAATGACTATTGATAATTCACTGTCAAATGTACACTGCTTTGCCATTCTTTTTTTTTTAAAGATTTTATTTTTAAGTACTCTATACCCAATGTGGGGCTCAAACTCATAGCCCCAAGATCAAGAGTCACATGCTCTACCAACAGAGGCAGCCAGGTGCCCCCTGCTTTGCCATTCATAAACAACCTCACATAATCCTCACAATAACTATACGAAGTATTCATCTAATTTTACAGAATATGAATTGAAACTCAGAGAGGTTAAGTGATTTGCTCAAGATCAAAAAGTTGACAACTGACAGGGTCTGAATTCAAATTTGTGTTGCTGACTAAGATTCTAGTATTCTCTTCATTATGTCATAGCAATGTTGTCTCATTTACTTAGATTCTATTTAGATAAATTAGGAAAATCAGAATTTGGAGGAAAAAAGACAGGACTTTCAACTAGAATCAGAAATCAAAATGTCCCAAACTTTTAGGATTTAAAATCATCTTGGTAGCTCTTGGTAGCTCTTGGTAGACTAAGCACAGGCATTCCACATTAGTCATCTTTGTATTTACTATAGAAAGTACCCAGTACAGCACTTTGTACATAGTAGATCCACCAAAAATATTTATGTGTTAGCTTGCGCACATTAACATAACCTATTAATGTTCTACTAGAGCATAGTCTAACAAACATGCCTGAGAGTCATCTGACTCCCTGCAGAAGCATAATGCTATTTAACACAGTATTTACTATGGATTAAGGCCCAGACTATAAAATTAGCCATCAACTGATAGAAAATAAACTGCAAAAGATTCAAGTCTGCTCAAAATATAAACAAATTACATCCAAGAGAGAAGACAACATCACAGGTATGTTTTTACTATCTTAGGACACTAGCCATATTTTTAATTTAATTTATCAATCTCATTCATCATTCTTTTTGTTTTCACTGATTATAAGAATATATTTTTCAGTTTTATGTAACTTCCTTTGAACCAGTTTTCTCTCCTGCTAATTTTCTCATTAATTATTTAAACACATTTGTAGTATATATTGGTAAGAAAACTTTAACACTTTGACAATAATGCAATGATACTTTTTAGTGAAAGAGTTTATCCTCTTGTTCGATGCTTCTTAGTTTTTTATCTTTTTTATGGTATGCACACTTTAGTACTCTTATCTTTTGTTGAAGAATTTTGCTTATCTTATGTTTGTTTTACACAGTAGCCGAAAATGAACTTATTGGGAAGATGTAGGTTATCTCACTGAACTGATGGGAAAATTGAGAGAGAAGCATAAACAAAATAGCAGCATAAAACACAGCTGAGAACTTGCTGCCAAGACAGTCTCCTTAACATGCCCCTGTTGGCACTACCGCTAGCACTTCATGGGACAGGGAATGTCACTGCCAGCAGACACTGCTGCTATATCCACAAGTAGAATATTAGAATGCTACCACATGCCACAGCATATAAATCCCACAGTCCCCCGATTTTTATGCATCACTCATTCTAACTAGGCAGAGCATCTACTTGGACAAGCCTACATCAAAAAAATAATAATAATACACATCTACTTAAAATTTTAAAAATATTTGTGTTCAGTATTTTAATTTCAGACAGTCAATACTTAAAGATGAACTTCTTATAAGTTTCCTATAATTATTAACTAAATTTGTACAGGGTTTTACATGAATAGAGTGGAATCAAACCTTGACTATCTACTTACATAAGACTCTTACCTGAGCCAAGCCCATCATGGCCTATGACAATCTTATACAAATTCCCAAGGTGCACAGCTTCTAAGGAGAAGGTGTCAGTCTATAACAAATGAAAAGAGTATAGTTAGATCTGGACTACGAGTCTGATTTTTAATAAGATTATATATTAAGATACATTAAAAAATGATTGCGAAAAGAATTAAGGTCATTCAATAAATCTAAATTAAAGATGTAAAGGTAAAACAATGTTAATTTGTAGAACATAATAAGATTTCTAATATACTCCACTCATTTTTATTGGCCATATGTCATTATGAAAACATAAATTTGGGGACTCTACAAATATATGTCTCAAATAATAATAACTTAAATGTAATAATTATAAAATAGATTAAAATTTTTCATTCCTCTGAACACAACCAACTCTTACCTGCCCTAGGGTGAAATTTTTTAAGCAATGTTTATGGGCCATTGACAAATATAATGCTTCTAAGGTAATTTTAGGATATTGACGCAAAAATTATTGGAAATTTATAACATGTATCTGAAGTCCCAATGTGCTGCTACAATAAAAATTATTCATGTTTGTGTTCCAAAGGTTTATGTGTTCAGGATATGGGTAAAAGTAAGGAGCACAAATTTCTTTCGATAAAATCTAAAATAATGATATAGGTTAAAATGAAAGAAAAATATATGATGTAGCATATCAGTTGAAAAATCATCCAGAAACAAAAAATAACATTTTCATTTATATAGTGACTTACGCATTTTGAAATATTTTCAGAAACATTTTATTTTATACTTAGAAGTCACTCAGTGAGAAAAAAATTCATTCCACAAAAAGAAGAGTGAGGCACAGAACCAGGATTAGAGATCAGGTCCTCTGAAAAATCATAATACTACTTTCCTTTGCAACCACTCTGCCTCTACATAAGTGGACTATATAGAATATAAATAACAGATAAAGCCATTTATATTCTTTTATCAAAAAAAATATATTGTCTGTTCCTGGTACAGATTAATGGGTAACATTGTCCTCCCTTAATCTATGAAACACATATGCCAGAAAAAAGAGGACTTTCTGTGCAAACAAAATAATAGAGAAAATTATGAGTTATAATATTTATGATCACTGATACAGAGAATGCCAAGTAAAAGAAAGGAAACATGTAATAAAATATCATGACATACTCACTTAGAAATTATTTGGGTCATCAAAAAAAGCTGAGATAATTAAAATATAATGAGCCTTTTATGCTTTACTCAGTTAAATATAATTAATATTAGTAATAGTAAAAATAATGTTATATATTCAGTTTCCACATTTGACAATGAAAGTCATTATATACAGTAAATGTCATTTAACAATATAAAGGTAGATTTAAAAATCAGACAATAGAGAATGACTTCAGCAAGATGGTGGGCTAGGGAAAACCAAGCCCTCACTCCCCAGTGGAGATACCATTTTAACAATAATATACAGACTAGAATACTTCTGTGCAAATTCTGGATACCAGATGAGAAGCTGCAGTACCTACTAAAATGAATAATAGAAAGGGAACTCCATCAAAAGAGGTAGGGAAGCTTGTAACTTTTTGCATGTCCTACTTGGCATAGTGTGTTGTAATTGTGAGGAAATGTTCCATACCCTGGATCTTCTTTTGGGATAAAAACAAAAGAGTAGACAATGTATACAAAATTCTGGCTTCTCTGGGGGCTGCCCAAAGAACTGATTTCTCTCTCATTTAACTCAAGTACTAATGGCAGCAGAGATTGGAAGCCAATAAAAACAGAGGAGAGGCCTGTGGCAAGTCAGAGCTACAGAGATTGTAAAGTATATAGCAGGCAGACATGGGGTGGAGTGCAAGAGAATATGAGCACAGGAGAAGAAACAGGAGCAAGCAGCTTAGGGAAATTAAGACAGTTAAAAGCACATATACAAGCCCAGAGAAGATACAGCCAAAAAAAGTATGAGAGGCCCTGGACACTCTAACCAGGTTAATTGGTGAGGGTCTTCCCCTCACAATGCAGTCCTTTAAGACTGGGCAAGATAGTTGTTTTTTCAAATGCCAAATCTCAACAAAAGATCACAAGACATATAGAGGGAAACATAGCCCAATCAAAGGAACAAAATAAACTACAGAAAACAACCCTAAAGAAATGAAGATCTCTGAAATTTCTGAGAAATAAGTTAAAACTGTCTTAAATATGTTCAGTAAGCTAAAAAATAACACAGAAAATCAACCCAAACCAAGACCCATTAAAATCAAATTGTCAAAAGTTAAAGACAAAGAGAAAATCTTGAAAGCGAAAAAGAAAAATGACTCATGGTGTACTAGCAAGCATTTATACGTTCATGAGTGGATTCCTGAGCAGAAATCATGCAAGCTAGATGACAATGTATAATGTATTGGAACTGCTGAAAGAAAAATCTGCTAACCAAGAATTTTATATCAGATGTAACTCTCTTTCAAAAACAGAAAAGAAATTAAGATTTTCCCTGGTAAAACAAAAACTGAGGACATTCATTACCAGCAGGTTGTCCTACAAGAAATGCTAAAGGGACTCCTTCAAGTTGGAAAAAAGAACACCAGATAGCAATACAAAGCCATTCAAAAACATATTCTGCCAGTGAAGGTAAATACATAGACAAAGTACAGCAACTTCTATTATTATAATTTTGGTGCATAGGTCCACTTTACTATATAGAACTAAAAGACAAAAATATAAAAAAACTATAAATCTGTGTTAATGGGCTTGCAATATATAAAGATATAATTTGTGACTTATATGGATACCATATATATAATGTCAACAAACTGGAAAAGCTAAAACAAATAGATAAATTCCTAGAAACACAACCTTTTAAGAGTGTATCACAAAAGGCAGAAAATCTGAATATACCAATTACAAGTAATTGAATTGAATCAGTAATTTTAAAAAGTACCCTCTACCTACCAAAAAAAAAAAAAAAAAATCCAAGACCAGACGGCTTCACAGGTGAATTACACTATTTAAGGAAGAGTTAATACCTGATAGCTACATGCAAAAGAATGAAACTGGACCACTTTCTAACACCATCCATAAAAATAAACTCAAAATGGACTAAAGACTTAAATGTGAGACCTGAAACTAAAAAAAAAAAAAACTAGAATAAAACACAGGCAGTAGTTTCTGATATCAGCCACAGCAACATTTTTCTAGATATGTCTCCTAAGGCAAAGGAAACAAAACCAAAATTAAACTATTGGAACTAAATCAAAATAAAAAGCTTTTACACAATGAGTAAAACCATCAACAAAACAAAAAAGCAACCTATTTGCAAAAGATATTTGCAAATAATACAACCAAAGAGAGGTTAATATCCAAAAGATATAAAGAACTTATACAACTCAATATCAAAAACAAGTAACTTGATTAAAAAATGGGTAGAGGACTTGAATAGACATTATTTCAAAGAAGACATACACATGGCCAACAAACACATGAAAAGATGCTCAAGACCACTAGCCATCAGGAAAATCCAATTCAAAACCACAATGATGTATCACCTCATGGCTGTCAGACTGGCTATTACCCAAAGACAAGAAATAACAAGTGTTGGTGAAGATCTGTAGAAAAGGTTACCCTCGTACACTATTGGTGGAAATGTATTGGTGCAACCACTGTGGAAAACAGTACAAAGGATTCTCAAAAAATTTGAAATAGGATTACCACATGATCCAACAATTCCACTTCTGGGTATTTATTTGAAAAAAATGAAAACACCAATTCAAAAAGATACATGTATCTCTATGTTAATTACAGCATTACTTACAATAGCCAAGATATGAAAGCAACCTAAGTGTCCACTGACAGATGAGTGGATAAAGAAGATGTGGGGTATATATACACACACACACAATGGAATATTACTGAGCCATAAAAAAAGAATAAAATGTTGCCATTTGCAACAACATGAATACAACTAGAGCATATTATGCAAAATGAAATAAGTCAGACAGAGAAAGACAAATACTATATGATTTCACTTATTTGTAGAATCTAAAGAACAAAACAAATGAACATACAAAACGAAACAGATTCATGGATACTGGAAACAAACTGGTAGTTACCAGAAGGGTGAGAGATTGGGATGGAGAGGTGAAATATGTGAAGGGGATTAAGAGGTACAAATTTCCAGTTATGAAATAAGTAAGTCATTAGAATGTAATATACAACATAGGGAATATAATCAATAATATAATAACTTTGTATGGTGACAGCTAGATTTAACATGGGGATTATCTCATATTGTATAAAAAAAATTGAGTCTCATTATGTACATCTGAACTTAATAGGATATTGTATATCAATTAAAAAATAGGATATTTTATCCCTGCTCAGCAGGAAGCCTGCTTCTCCTTCTCCCACTCCCCCTGCTTGTGTTCCCTCTCTCGCTGTCTCTCTGTCAAATAAATAAATAAAATCTTTAAAAAAAATAAATAAATAAAAAATAAAATAAAAAAAATAAAAAATAAAAAATAGGATATTTTATATCAATTAAAAATCCTTGGCAAGGATGTGAAGAAACTGGAACCCTGGTGCATTGTTGGTGGGACTGTAAAATGGTGCATTTGCTATGAAAACACTATGCCAATTCCTCAAAAAATTAAAAATAGAAGTTTATTTATTTTATTGCTGAAATAAATAAAAGCAGACAAAAATAAATGGAAAGACTTAATATGGTTAAGTTGTCAATACTACCAAAGCAATCTACAGATTCAGCACAATTCCTATCAAAATCCCAATGGCAATGCATAGATTTGTCAAATCACTATGTTGTAACCTGAAGCTATTATAACGTTGTATTTCAACTATTCTTCAATTTTAAGAAAACATTTATTTTTTCAAAATCCCAATGGTGTTTTTTTGCATAAGTAGAAAAATGCAACCTATAATTCACATGGAATCTCGAGGGATATTGAATAGTAAAACAATCTTTAAAAAAGAAGAACAAACTTAGAGATTTCACACTTCCCAATCTCAATACATATTACAAAACTATAGTAATTAAAATGTTATGGTACTAACATAAAGACAGAGATATAGACAAATAGCATAGAACAGGGAGCCCAGAAATAAACCCATATATATATGGTCAAATCATCTCTGGCACAGGTGTCAAGACCACTTAATGGGGAAAAGAAAATCTCTTCAATATACTATTGATGAATCTAGATACCCACATGCAAAAGAATGAAGTTGGACCCTTACTTTATAGCATATACAAAAATTAACTCAAAATGGATTAAAATTCTAAACAAAATAATCAAAACTAAAAAGTCCTAGAAAAAAAACATAGGGAGAAAACTTGGGAACACTGGATTTGGCAATGATTTCTTGGATATGACACCAAAATCATAGAAAAAGAAAAAAGAAAAATAGACAAGGGAGACTACATCAATTAAAAACTTCTGAGCATCAAATGATACAATTAAAAGAATGAAAAGGCAACTTCCAGAATGGAAGAAAATATTTACAAATCATATTTGTGATAAGAGATATATACAGAGTATATAAAGAACTCCTACAACTCAACAAGAAATAAACAAATGTCTTAATTTTAAAACAGCAAAGGACTTGAATAAACATTTCTCCAAAGATGATACAAATGGCTGATAAGCATATGAAAAGATGTGAAAATAACTTTAACAATAGAGAGATGCAAATCAAAACCACAAAGAGACATTACCTCACAACCATTAGGATGGTTACTGTAAAAAAATTTTTAAGATTTAAAAACAGAAAATAAGTGTTGGCAAGGATGTGAAGAAACTGGAACCCTTGTGCATTGTTGATGAGACTGTAAAATGGTGCATTTGCTATGAAAACACTATGCCAATTCCTCAAAAAATTAAAAATAGAAGTTTCATATGATCCAGCAGTCCTGCTTCTAAGCATATATTCAAAAGAATTGAATGAAGGGTACTGAAGAGATATTTGCACACCTATTACATTATTCACAATAAGCAAGAGTTTGAAACAACCAAAATTTCCATCAATGGATGAATGGGTTAAAAAATGTGGTACATATGTACAATAAAATATTATCCAGCTTTAAAAAGGAAGGAAATCCTATCACACTGTACAGCATGGATGAATATTGAGGACATTATGCTAAGTGGAATAAGCCAAGCACAAAAAGACAATTATTGTATGATTCCAATTATATGAGATATCTGAAGTAGTCAAATTTATAGAAACAGAAAGTAGAATGGTGATTGACAAGGGCTGAAGGGAGAGGGAAATATGCAGTTCTTTAATGAGTACAGTTTCAGTTTCGCAAGATGAGAAATTTCTAGATTACTATGAATATATTTAACACTAGTGAACTTAAAAACACTTAAACATAGTTATGACTTTAGTAAATTTTTATTTTATTTTTTTACCACAATTTTTTTAAAAAAATCAAAGGATTTTGTCACTTACTTGTCCTCTTAAAAAACTGAAGGAGCTCTTCGATCGAAATAGTTGTCTGGATCCTGAATCTCCCTTTTCCCCATAGACAGAAATGTACACACTTGCTACTGTTCCAGCATTCCAACGTTCACCTGTTGCCACAAGCACTTCATATACTGTCACTGACAACAAAAGAAAAATAAGCTTTATATGCCAAGAATTATTCATATGATAGAAAAATTACTTATAGCTAATCAAGAGTTCCAGTTCCAGTTAAAATGCAGTAACACACTCTACCCAGTTTCTCCCACAGAATACAGCTATAAAATTTTGATAAAATGCATTGACCAGCTATAGGAAAATGCTGAAGGGTAAACTGTACCGGGGGACTGAGAAAGAAGAACAGATTTTGAGGTACCAACAAGTGGCAGTGTCCTCTTTTTTTGTCCCCTGGTATCTTCCCCCCTGAACTCAGTTCACCAGAAACCTGGAAATAGGCACTGAAGCTCAGACACAGGGAGCTCAGGAGAGCCCTCTTGCTCAGGCTTAAGAAGCAGGAAAGAAAATTCCTAACACATAGTACAGATATTCTACGATTTTTTTTTTTTTTAGTCTTTCATTTCTCCATTCTCTCACATCCCAGTGCCTAGGCACAGAAGCAAACAGGAACCAACACTCTGAGGGAGAACTTTTGCCTCTGTTCACAGGATCTGAGCTTCAGTAGGGTGGGGCCAATCTCAATTGCTTTCTTTGCTCTCTCTGTTCTACCACTGCTTAGCCCTGGACATAGGAAGACTACAGAAATATACAGCAAAAAGGTACACTAAAGCATCAGCTTTAGACCAAAAACAGGAGCCAAGGAACTGGAAAGTACCAAAGAGGTTCACAGAGGGAAGAAAGGCAAACACAGAAAGCTCTTTATTAACTCCTGGGCTCATCCCTAAGCTAAAGATGCATGAATACCAGTATCAAATACTTTGAGATCTAAACCAACAGATAAACCTCGATGTAGGCCCCAGATTCACCAATGAGTAGTATACAGGTAGGACAGATCTGAATAGCACTGCCAAATCTTTTAAAACTAAACTGACATTGAAACCACAGCCCACAGATGACAGTTGGAATTTGTGGCCTGAAACTAACCAGTGATCAACGGCCTGTTAAAACAAAAATATAAACATTCTCCATAGGATTTAAATAACATCCAGTGCCTCGAATAATAGTATGTAAAATATCCAAGATATAATCCAAAATTATTCAGCATATGAAGAACCAGGAAAATTTCAAATCAAATGGGAAAAGACAATGAAGAAGAGATATCAACTTCAAAATGGTAACACGTATTGGAATTATCTGACAAAATCTTGACAGCAACTATGATAAAAATGCTACTGTAAACAATCATGAGCACTCTCAAAAACAATGGAAATATAGAAAGTATCAACAAAACAAAATTTTAAAAAGAAACAAATGGAAATCTTAGACCTCAACAAACACCATAAGCAAATTTTAAAACTTACTGAATAGGGTCAAGAGAATGAGGAGGACAGAAGACAACATTAGTGAACTTGAAGAGAGAGTAAATAGAAATCATCCAACTTAACAAAAGAGAAAAAAATAAACAGAGCCTCAGGGACCTGTGGAACAATAACAAAAAATCTGATACTCATGTCACACGGTAGCTGAAGGAGAGGAGAAAGAGTATGAAGCCAAAAAAAAATATTTGGCCAATAAAAGGAACAAATTAAATCTCAAAAAAAAAAAAACATAAAGAAATGTAAATCTATGAATAACCTGACAATGAGTTCAAATACTCATCTTAAAGATAAAAAAATGAGCTAAAAGAGAACACAGAATTACAACTAAATAACATCAGGAAAACTGCACAAAATGAGAATATCAAAAAAGAGGTATAAACTATGAAGAACCAAACATAAATTCTGGAACTGAAGAATACATTAACCAAATTGAAAAATTCATTAAGCAGATTTAACAAGTAAACTTGACCAGCAAAAGAATCAGTGAACTTGAAAACAAGCAGGTGATTTGAAATTATCTAGTCTGAGGATCAAAAAGGAACATGTTGTGGCCTTAAAAAAGAAGGAAATCCTGTTACACAGTACAACATGGATGAGTCACAAGAATATTATGCTAAGTGAAATAAGCCAATTACAAAAGGGTAAATATTATAGGATTCCACTCATGATTCTAAAGTAGTCAAAATCATAGAAAATAAAAAGTAGAAAATGAAGGAGAGGGAATTACTGTTTAATGGGTATAGAGTTTCAGCTCTGGTTCCAGTTCCATATGTAAGAAGCTTCAAAGGTACCACTGCATCCTAACAAGCAAAAAGCTGAACACACTGAAAAACCAACAACTCTTCTTGTATCCAAAAAAGAGAAAAGGACACAGGGCAAACTACAGCCCCCAAGATTGGAGAGACAGATGAGCAAACAAGGAGTCACAGCTTAGATGGTAGAGAGACTCATGAATAGAAACTGCCATGGAAGGATGCCTGGGTGGCTCAGTCGGTTAAGCGTCTCACTTTTGGTTTCAGCTCAGGTCATGATCTCCCGGTTGGGATCGAGCCTGCATTGGGCTCCATGCTCAGTACAGAGTCCACTTCAGATTTTTTCTCCCTACCACTCTGCCCCTCCCCACTCATGCTCTCTCTAAAATAAACAAAATCTTTAAAAAAAAAAAAAAAAAAAGAAGGGCGCCTGGGGGACTCAGTTGGTTAAGCGTCTGCCTTCCGGCTCAGGTCATGATTCCAGGATCGAGCAACGCATCAGGCTCCCTGCTCAGTGGGAGTCTGCTTCTCCTTCTCCTCCCCGTTCATTCTCTCTCTCGCTATCTCTGTCTCTGTCTCTCTCTCTCAAATAAATAAAATCTTTTTTAAAAAGAAAGAAAGAAAAGAAACTACCATGGGAACCACTGCTGGCATAGGAAATTCTGAACTATAATTAACAAATTGCTGGAGGTTCATTGCAGTCTGAGAGTTAAAAACTCCAGGGGGAGTTCTTAATCATAGGAGTTCTCAATCATAGGAGCCCCCTGCACTTTTGTGAGTTTTGCCTTCAGGAGTTCACCTAGGTTCTCACAGTAAATATGGGAGAAAATTTTCTTCCTACTTCTGGCAGAGAAAGGGCAAAGGGAAGCATTTTAAAATACACCAGAGCACTATGTTCTTCTTAATAAGACCAGCCCTCAGGGGAAACAAATTAACCAGATCCTAACCTGCTAGGGTATTAATGGAGCCTCAGTGACCACAGGGAAGGCAAATACCCAACTCTAGCCAGCTCTAGCCATCCTGTCCCACCTAAGAGGGATGGAAAAAAACAGAAATACTTATGAAGTTCACAGTACAGAGGCATAGAATCACTAAAGACTGAAATCTAATTATAGATTTCTAATCTAATTATAGGACTATAAAACCGTTCCCTCCCCCCATGCCTCATCATTGTATTACTAAAGGCCTATTGAGTATATTTCCTTTTGTCTGGTACATCATGTCCAACTATCAAGAAAAAATTATAAGGCATATTAAAAGGCAAAAAACACAATTTGAAGACAAAGAGCAAGCATCAGAAGCAGACATGGCAGGGCAGTTGAAATTATCAGACTAGAAATTTAAAATAACTATGATTAATATGCTAAAGACTCTAATAGATTACACAGATAACATGCAAGAACAAATGGACAATGTAAGCAGAAAGATGGGATTCCTAAGAAAGAATCAAAAAGAAATGCTAGAAATAAGAAACATTGTAACAGGGGAACCTGAGTGGCTCAGTCAGTTAAGCCTCCAACTCTTGGTTTTGGCCTAGGTCATGATCTCATGGGTCATGGGATCAAGGCCCAGATCGGGTTGTGCACTCAGTGGGGAGTCTGCTTGAAGATTCTCTCCCTCTGCCCCTCCCCCCACTTGTGCATGCACACACTCTCTCTCTCTTTAAAAATACATTTTAAGGGCGCCTGGGTGGCTCAGTCGTTAAGCATCTACCTTTGGCTCAGGTCATGGTCCCAGGATCCTGGGATGGAGCCCCACACTGGGCTCCCCGCTCAGCAGGGGGGGTGGGGAGAAGGGGGGCCTACTTCTCCCTCTCCCACTCCCCCTGCTTGTGTTCCCTCTCTGTGTCTCTGTCAAATAAATGAATAAAATCTTTAAAAAAATAAAATGAATAAAAAAAATAAAAATACCTTTTTTAAAAAATACCTTTAAAAAAATTATCTGGGGTGCCTGAGTGGCTCAGTTGGTTAAGCAACTGCCTTTGGCTCAGGTCATGATCCCAGGGTCCTGAGATGGAGCCCCGTGCTTCGTGGGGAGCCTGCTTCTCCCTCTCCCTCTGCATGCATCTCCCCCTGCTTGTGCTCTCTCTCTCTCTGCCAATAAATAATTTTTTAACTAAAAATAAATTAAAAAATTTAAAAAAATTATAACAAAAGCAAAGAATGCCTTTGATGGGCTTATTAGTAGATACTACACTGATGTGATGTGTAAAGAATCTCTGAGCTATCAAAGATATATCAATAGAACCCTCCAAAACTGAAAAGCAAAGAGAATGAAGACTGAAAAACAAGGACTCTGGGACAACTACAAAAGGTGTAACATACACATAAAGGGAATACCAGGAGAAAAAAGAAAGGAACAAAAGAAATATTTGAAACAATAATGACTAAAAATTCCCCCAAATTAATGTCAGACATCAAACCAAAGATCCAGGAAGTTCAGAGAACATCAAGAAGGATAAGTGCCAAAATAAAAAAATTTTTAACTACTTTAGGCATATCATTTTCAAACTATAAGAAATCAAAGATAAAGGAAAAAATCCTGAAAATAAAGAGGAAAAAAACCTTATTTATAAAGAAACAAAGATAAGACTTACATCTGACTTCTCAGCAACCATGCAAGCAAGAAAAGAGTAGAGTGAAATATTAAAAGTATTGAAAGAAAAAAAAACACCAAGTAGAATTCTGTACCCGGTGAAATTATCTACCAAAAGTGAAGGAGAAATACAAACTTTCTCAGACAAACAAAAATTGAGAAAATTTGTTGCCAGTAGACCTGCCTTGCAGGAATTGTTAAAAGAAGTTTTTAAAAGAGAAGGAAAATAATATAGGTCAGAAATTCAGATCTATATAAAGAAAGGAAGAGCATCAAAGAAGCAATAAGTGAAGATTAAACAAAAACTTTTATTTTTCTTATTCTTAATTCATTTAACATATAAATTTATTTAAAATAATAATAGCATCAATGCATTTAATTATGTATGTTTATGAATGTATACATAATATATGCTTATGTGTTCTTATATATAAAAAAATAAAGCAATGATACAAGAGATAGAAGAAAAGAATTATTTTGTTATTATAAGGTACTCACACTACCCATGAAGAGGTATAGTGTTATTTGAAAGTGGACTTGGATTAGTTGTAAATGTATACTTGAAACTGTAGAGCAGCCACTAAATATAAGTTTGGGTTTTTTTTAAGTATAACTGATAAGCTGAGAAAGGAAAGAAAATGGAATGATGTTCTCAATTGAATGCTCTATTAAAATCACAAAAACAGGGGTGCCTGGGTGGCTTAGTTAGACAAAGGTCTGCTTCAGCTCAGATCATGATCCCAGAGTCCTGGGATGGAGCCCCGCATCGAGCTCCTTGCTCAGCAGGGAGCCTGCTTCTCCCTGTCCCTCTGCCTGCCATCCCCCCTGCTTGTGCTCTCTGTCAAATAAATAAATATTTAAAAAATAAAATAAAATCACAAAAACAGAGTAAGAGTGAAAGACAAAAACAGGAACAAAGAATAAAAGAAGCAAATAGAAAACAGTAGCAAATATGGTATATATTAATCCAATTATATCAATAATCACTTTGAACATCAGTGGTCCAAATGAACCAATTAAAAATTGTCACAGTGGATTAAAAAATAAGACTCAACTGTATTTTATCTATAAGAAACCTACTTTTAATATAAAGATACACATAGATTAAAAGTAAATGGATAGAGAAAAATATACCATGGTAAACTAATCAAAAAAAGCAAGAATAGCTATATTAATTTCAGCCACAGCAGGTATTAAAGCAAGGAAAGATATCTAGGATAAAGAAAGACATTACATAATGATAAAAAGGTCAGTCCTCCAAGAAGACACGATAATACTTCATGTGTATATGCCTAACAACAGAGCATCAAACTACATAAGAAAAAACTCATATAGAATAGGTGATAGAATTGCAAGGAAAAATAGATGAATCCACTATCATTGTTGAAGGCTTCAACACCCCTCTCTCAGAAATGGACAGATCAAGCAAGCAGAAAATCAATAAGGACATAAGTGAACTCAATAACACTGTTGATCAACTGTTTATAATCCACATCTATAGATTACTTCATCCAACAACAGCAGAACACATATTCTTCCCACACTCACATGGCACATTCACCCAGACCACAGTCTGGGCCATAAAACAAACCTTAACAGATTTAAAAGAACAGAAATCATACAATGTCTTCTCTCAGACCACAGTGGAATTAAACTAGACATCAGTAACAGAAAGATAACTGAAAAATTCCATTATATGTGGGGATCAAATAACACACTTCTAAATAACACATGGGGCAAAGAAGTAATCTGAAGCAAAATTTTAAAATATTTTGAACTTAATTAAAATAAAAACACAATTTATCAAAAATTGTGGGATGGAGCAAAAGCCATGCTGAGGGATTTATAACATCGAATGCATACATTAGAAAAGAAGAAAAGTCTAAAATCAATCACCTAAGTTTCCACCCTGGGAAACTAGAAAAAGAAGAGCAAATTAAATCCAAAGTAGACAAGAAGTAAAGAAATAAGACTTAGAGCAGAAATCAATGAAATCGAAAATAAAAAATCAAGAGAGGAAAATCAATGAAACTAAAAGTAATTCCAAAAAATTGATACAATCAATAAGCCTCTAGCCAGGCTAGTTGAGAAAAAAAAAGAGGACACAAATTAGTAATATCAGAAATTAAAGAGGGAATGTAACTACAGACCCCATGGAAACTTAAAATGATACTAAAAGAATGCTATGAACAACTCTGTTCACAAATTTGATAACCTAGGTAAAGTGGACCAATTCCTTGAAACAGACAATCTGCCAAAATTCACAAAAGAAGAAATAAAATTTCAGTTTGGGAAGATGAAAAAAGTCCTAGAGATCTGTTGCAGTACAATGTGAATATACTTAACACTCCTGAAATGTACACTTACAAATGTTAAGACAGTCAATTTTGTATTGTGTTTGTTATCACAATTAAAAATTAAAATTAAAAAGAAATACCTCACCAGCCTGAAAAACTCCATTTTTTGCTCTGGTTATCTTAGTAACCTTTATCCACAGCAGAAAAATAATTCCATAATCATAAAACATATTTTTTCAGGTACATATGATAGCATACTGGTTAATCAGGCAAACACTTTTAGACTTCCTTTTACCTTAAATGACAAATACTGCCCTGAGGTGCCCGGGTGTCTCAGTCAGTTAAGCGTCCAACTCCTGATTTCGGCTCAGGTCATGATCTCAAAGTTGTGAGATCGAGCCCCGAGTCAGGCTCCATGCTGGGCACAGAGCCTGCTTAAGGGCCTCTCTCTCCCTCTGCCTCTCTCTGCCCCTTCTCACTCTCTCTTCCTCTCTTAAAAAAAAAAAAAAAGACAAATACTGCCCTAATTCTTTATGGACTCAAAGGTACCAATATAGCAAAAAAGACACTAATTGAGACTTTCCTTGTTTATACCACCTAGAACTGATGTCTCTATCTCTAGAGAAAGCTGCCACTTGTCTATAATAACATCATTTCATACATAGCACCAATCTTTGCTAGAATATTAAACAAAAGTATGGCTAAGATCAGCTATCATTTGTTATATCTACTAATGAGATTTAGATAACTAAGGGCTTACCTAGTTTATTAACAGCACATGAGAGAGTACAGATATCACAGAGAAAACATATAAGAGGTTTCTTCAACTGGGTGAAGAAACTGGGGGAAAATGTTTATTAATAAACCTTAAGTACCAAGTACTACAAACAAAGCAAGGAAAATCAGTATGTATTTGAATAATATGCATCCTTTGAACAGAATTTTACAGTTAAAATAAGAGACAAAAAAGCAAAAAGTAACCTCTGCATCCTGGCTAGCAATGGGTAGGAACAGGGCACCTGGCCAATGTCTCATTCTGGGTAAAGAAAATAGGCTAATGAGGAAGAATGTTGAGAATACTTATAAAGGGTGATAAAAATGCTTATGAAGGGTGAGAACAATGCTCATACAAGCCTTCACTTTTCAGCAAATGGAACTATTCATATATTTTCAAAAATATTTTAACTTCAGAAAATTAACAGTTTATTACACCTTAGTTAAAAACCACAATGGAATCATCAGCCTCTGCAAATGTTTTACTTACCTACATTCCCTTAAAAAGTTATACAAGTTATTATGTACCTAAGCCTAACATTAGATTGTATGACACTGTGGAACTCTTCTTAATCTTCACATAATATTTATTATCATTTATTGCTTTAGAAAACTAAGATATCCCATTTTGGGTAGGAAATATTCTGGATAGAAGAAAAATTTATTTTTGCAAATTACCCATTTAATAATTCTTATATACCTTTCTCCTATTCTCCTATTCTCTTCCAAAACAGAGGCCAGCAGACACAAGAGCAAACAGCTCTTACAGAGTCACCCTGAACTATGCAGTACACGGTGACTCTCTAACCCCAAGCAGAGCCTATTTCTCAGCCATATTTACATAAGGATTGAACACACCTCTGCTTTTGGTCAATGCTTAAAAAGTCATTGAGCAGTTCGGTTTTTACTTCCTGATCAAGTAGTAAATTTTTCAAAACTAAGGTAGAACCTGGTGGGGAAAGTGTACACTGACTTGCATTTCTTAGCCGTGGAGTAACTTCTTCATTGGGCACTCAATTGTCTCATGACCTTCTAAAAATTAATTTTCTTGTTTAAATTAAGAGGCATTTCAGGGGTGCCTGGGTGGCTCAGTTGGTTAAGTGTCTGACCGGTTCAGGTCATGATCCCAGGGTCCCAGGATCCAGCCCCACATGGGGCTCCCTGCTCAGCGGGAAGTCTGCTTGTCCCTCTCCCTCTATCCCTCCCCCTGCTTGTACTCTGTCTCTCTCTCAAATAAATACAAAAAATCTTAAAACAAAAAAAGAGGAATTTCATTTGACCTCCCTGCAAGGTTAACTGTAGACAAAAACATACTCCTGAATGCCAGTACATGAAACAACTACAAAATATTTAGATGCAGCTCTCACAGCAGAAGAGGTAATTGGTAAGAAATGAACAATTGTTTAATCATTATTTGTTCATTTATTCATTTACTCAATATGTATTTATCAAGTTCCCTGTCCTTAAGCATTTAGGCAAACAAGTTTTATTTGTGCTTCCTGGAGTTGGATCTTCCCTACCTGGAAGCATGGGTTGTCCTTTGTTTAAAACAGGAAATTCTCGACAGATTTCCCCATCCTCTTGATTTCGTGCTAACCATCGTTGAACAGGTATATAAAACTTTTTTCCAGAATTCATGTTCCACAATTGTATCTACAGAGCAACAGTATTTCTTGTAAGAAATGTAAGAATACTTTATCAAAGAGTCAAATAAAAGTTTTCATCCAAGCCTGACACTTAGCTCATGGTAGATCATGTTACTTATTTTTAAATACAATAAGTTGTTGAATACTTGACAAGAAAAGTGCTAATTTCTTTTTTTATTGCCATCTCAAGTACAATGGCATTTCTTTTATTTTGAAATTTTCTATTTCTAATTTCTCTATATTGAAATGCTAAAAATACCAATTTCCTCCCCAATTTTTTAAGTGTCGATATTTTCCTATTTAGAAAGAGATTTACAATTTTCAAAAATCTATTACTTACCTGTTCCAATCCCTTAGTAAATACATTTTTTATTTCAAAATGGTATTATAAAATGTTAGCATGAACTTAGATTTCATGCACTACAGATTCAAACTGATACAGTTTTTTCTCTGTGGGTCCTCAGCAATGAATGAAACTTGAGCAATAATTATTTATTTGGGTATACCTATTATGCCATATTACATTATCCTAGAGTTAAACAAAGATGTTAATAAATTCTGCTAGGATCAGATGAATACCAAAAATCATCAGAAAGTAGAAACTATGATTCCTGATTCTAAAATCTAGCCTTTCATGAGTAGGGTACTATTATTGTTTTAAAAGCTTTAGTGAGTGTTATTTTATCTGATAAATTAATCTTATAGTCTTTAAAATGCCTTAGAGATTTCTATTTTAATGTGTTTAAGAAATGAGGTTGTTATACAAATAGATTTTTGATCCCTAAACTTACTAATTCATAGATCTTGGTAAGGCCCGGAAATTTGCATTCATAAATTCACCCCATGTGTGATTTTGGTACAATCACAGTTTTAGAAAGGCTTCCTGAAAACCACACAGAATTACCATTGGTTTGCAAGGCTGCTGGCTTCGCTATTTGATTTGGTTATTTTAAGTAAAGCCCAAGGCAAATTACTTAAGAAATACAAAATAAACCACCATTTGAAACTTTTTATTTTGTAATCTTCTTAACTAAACTTGAAAGAACCAAGATTAAAGTCCTAAAAGTAATGTGATTATTTTATGGGCTGGGGAAATGTTGTATCATTATTGCTATAATGGACTAAATGTTTTAATCCAAATCCCTTCAAGTTATAGGCACAAATTGGCTTACTTTAAATTTTAAACTTCTAAACTATACTATAAGAATTGAACAGAAAATACCCAACACATTACCTAGCAACTTAACTTGGCAAAATTAGTAAATTATATAAGTGCTTTATCAACCTAGAATAAAACTTTGAATCAAGAACATCTCTCTTCTTTATTGGTACTCAAAGACAGGTGAGGTAAAACTCAGGCAAATAAGTTGCCTTGCAATGAGAGTAATTGTCAGGCAAAGAGAGACAACAGGATTGTTCAGCCAATTTTTTGTCTTTCCTCTGCAATATTATAAAATCTTTTCAGATCACTTAACCACTGTCTCAATATCACAGCTGAATATATACGTATAATGAATATAATATTGCTTATTGGTTTTCAATCAAATGAGATGGCAGGAGTATTAACGATAATTTTCATAAATTAGCTTAACTTACTGTGAAAGAAAAAGTAAAAGATGTTATTATATCTGATCATTTAAGTATCAATTTGAATATCATACTTCAAAAACTCTGTATAGCATAAAAGAGAAAATTATTTCATATAGAAGCCAGGCAGTAATTTTAAGTCTGAAACTAACTTCTACATTCATATTTTTATACAGTTTCATTTTTCAATTTCCTTCAGGATCTTTTGTGACTTTAATGCAAAGAAGATGGCTTTTTTTTCTAAGATTTTATTTATTGATTGGAGAGAAAGATTGTGTGAGAGAGAGAGAGAGAGCATGAGCAGGGGGAAGAGCAGGGGGAAGGAGGGAGAAGCAGGCTCCCCGCTGAGCAGGGAGCCTGACACCCACTCGATCCCAGGGCCCTGAGATCATGACCCCAGCCAAAGGAAAACACTTAACCACCAACTGAGCCACCCAGGCATCCCAAAGAAGATGGCATTATTAACAACTGTGTGTGTGTGTGTGTGTGTGTGTGTGTGTGTATACATATATGCTAATAGAATAAAAGTATTTTTAAGGGATTACTCATCTTCCACAAATTCTTCATTAATTTTCTCACATATTACCAAACTGTAGAACAAGTCTGCCAAGAATATCAGGAGTTTGACTAAATGTTCTTTGCACTTTGAGAACTTGCTTACATAAGTTCATTTATTTTGAAATGACAAAAGATGGAACTACACCATACACAAAAATGGATAACAAGATTTTTCATATTCAATGTTGAAGATTGTTTGTTGGCAATTATAGTAATAAGTAAAATTTTTAATTTGAATAATTTAGAATATGTAAGCCTTTTTTTTGCTACTAAAAGTATTCAAGTGGCATTATTTGATTAGCATGAATAGACCAAATTTGAGAGCTGGCATTCAAATCTAGCAGATTATTATTTCACCAACGCAAATGGTCTACTTTTACAATTCTTCTGAAACAGATGACATTTACCTAGTCACCTTTTCATCAATAGTGCAACCATATCAAGAAGCATTGTAATTGTCAAAACACGATGTTATACACCTGAAACTAATGTAACACTGTTTCAGCTATACTTAATAAAAAAAAATAATAAAATAGTTAAAACTAAAATAAAAAGAAGAAGTAATGGGAGTTTATACAGAGTCCCAAGTACTTTCTTTCCTTTGCAAAGAGGTAAAAGGATTATTTACTTGAGGTGCTTCCCTCAATAAATTAGAAATTAATTAATAAGGGGATATGATACTGTTGTTTTGAGAAATATACTGACTAAAAAGATCTAGGTTTGATTCCATCAATTTATAACAGGTGTGAAATGCCTCTTTGAGGTTTAATTCCCGAACAGAATTTGCAGAGGGTTTTGCAAAGGATGGGAGTGTTGATATGTCTTTACCTCTTTACAGTGCCAGGAAGGGGAAGGTCCAGAGTTAGTATGACCAATACGAATCTTAAAGAGTGTTCCAATATCTCCAACCATGATCTAGGAAAGAACCAATAAAATATCTTTCAATGTAATTTCACAAAATCCATTTAAAAATATCTCATATTAGGACATTGTATATCAATAAAGGGGTTAATCCATCAAGAAATATAATAATTATAAACATGTATATACCTAATGACAAAGTGCCAAAACATATGAAACAAAAATTGACAAAACTGAACACAGGAGCAGTCTACAATAATGGTTGGAAATTTCAATAGCTCACTCTGCACGATGTGTAGAATAACTAGACAGAAGATCAATAAGGAAATTAAGGACTTGAACAACATTATAGACCAACTAGATCTAACATATTTATAGAACATTCCACTCAACAACAGCAGAATATAGTTCTCTCAAGTACACATGGAATATTCATTCTCCAGGGCAGACTGTATGTTATACCACAAAAAGTTTTGAAAATTAAGGAAGACTAAAATCATAAGAGAATAGTTTCTAGCTATAATGGAATAAAACTAGAAATTACTACAAGAAGGAAAAATGGAAAATCCACACCTATGTGTAAATTAAACAACATACTCTTAAGCAACCAATGAGTCAAAGAAATTGCAAGGGAAATTAAAAAAGAACTTGAGATGAATGAAAAATAATAATTACATATAAAAATATAGGGAATAAAGTGAAAGCAGAGCTCAAAGGGAAATTTTAGCTGTAATCCCTTGAAGTTTGAATGTACTTAAAGAAGGAAATCATTTCAGATGGGTACCCATAAGCTAAGCTGGCAAGCTTACTGTGAGGAAAAAACTTCTTTGGAGATTCTGACCTAATAAATACAGAGACTCTAAGCAAAAAGAAGGAAAAACGGTAAGCGGGGGAGAGAAGAAAGGGGAGAGAGGGAAGGAAAAAGGAGGTGGGAAGAGAAAACAGATGGGGAGAAAAGAAAGAAGAGGAAGAAGAATAAAGAAGATCTCAAATAAATAATACAACTATACAATGTTAGGAACTAGAAAAAAAAGCACAAACTAAATGCAAAGCTAGCCGAAGAAAGGAAATAATATTAGAATGGAGATAAAATAGAAAATAAAATCAATGAAACCAAAAGTTGATTCTTCAAAAAGAACAAAATTGACAAATATTTAGCTACCCTAAAGAAAAAAGAAAGAATACTCCAACTGCTAAAATTAGAAATGAAAATAGAGACATTACCACTAACCTTACAGAAAGAAAATGGATTATAAAAAAAGAATATCATGAAGAATTGTAGGCCAAAAAATTAGATACTCTATATGAAATGGATGAATCTTAGAAACACACAAATTATTAAATCTGACTCAGGAAAAAACAGAAATTCTGAATAGGCCTATAGAAAGTAAAGAGATTGAAGCAGTAATCAAAAACCTCCCAATAAAAAAAATCCTAGAACAGACGGCTTCACTGGTAAATTCTACCAAATACTTTTTTTATCATTAATATATAATGTTCTTTTTATTGAACTATAATGACATATAACATTATATTAGATTCATGTATAAGATGTGATATTTGTGTAACCTATGAACTGGTCACCACAGTAAGTCTAGTTACCATCTGTCACCATGCAAAGTTGTGTAATTTTTTTTCCTGTGATGAGAACTTTTAAGATTTATTCTCTTAGCAACTTTCAAGTGTGCAATACAACATTACTAATTATAGCAATGCTGTAATATTATATCCCTATAACTTATTGATACCCTCAACCCCCCTCCCATCTGGCAACTACCAATCTGTTCTGGGTATCTATTAATTTTGTTTTGTTTCCTTGTGTTTTATTTAGATTTTGCATATAAGTGAAATCATATGGTATTTGTCTTTCTCTGACTTACTTCACTTAGCATAATACCCTCAAGGTACACTTATGTAGCCACAAGTGTCAAGATCTCATTCTTTTGTATGACTGAGTAGTATTCCATTGTGTATTTATGGCACATCTTTATCAGTTCATCCATCAGTGAGTTTGGAAGCATCCCTTCTTCTTCAATTTTTTGGAATATTTTGAGAAGGACATGCGTTAATTCTCCTTTAAGTGTTTGGTAGAATCCACCTATGAAGTCATCTATTACTGGACTTCTGTTTGCTGGGAGTTTTTTGATTACTGATTTACTCTCCTACTGTTGGGGTTAATGTAGAGCATGAAATCAGCCATAATACCTGGCTTGCTAAAATGTAACAGAGAGGCTGCTGGGGGTGAGGGAAGGTTTCAGAGAAGGGCGTGGGCCTTTGGAATGCCTGGGCCGACGAGACCACTCTGCTGCTGGAATGCCATGAGGAGTTGCCTTCCCTAAGCCTTCTTAGCCCAAACAGCCACCCTGTGATCTAAGAGATGTATGCATTGTTCCTTAGGCTATGTTTAGTAGAACCTGCAGATTAGCATATTTTATCTTTCCCATAAATCCTCTCAGTTTCAGTAAGACCCATTGTCACACATCAAGTGCTTGAGAAACAGTGATAAGGTTGTCCTGAAGGACCAATAAAGCAGGAGCCAAGAAGAGCAAAGGGTCTTCGTCACTGAGCATTGACCCCCTTGCCTTCTCCTTTCTTCCACGGCAAAGTTTGGAGTAATCTTTCATCCATCAGTACAGGAATTGCTGGCCATTCCCTGCACCCTACTAATAATCAGTCTATTCAGATTATCTATTTCTTCATGATTAGAAGGTTGTATATTTCTAGAAATTTATCCATTTCTTATAGGTTGTCCAATTTGTTGGTGTATAATTGTTCAGACTAATCATTGGTGATCCTTTTTCTTTTCTTTTTTTTGTGTGTGTGTCCGTTGTAACTTTTCCTCTCTCATTTCTGATTTTATTTGAGACCTCTCCCTTTTTCTCAGTATGTCTCACCAATGTTTGCCAATTTTATCTTTTCAAAGAACGAACTCTTGGTTTCACTGATCTTTTCTATTGTATTTTCATCTCTATTTCATATATTTTGCCTCTGGTCTTTATTATTTCCTTCCCTCTACTAAATTTGGAATTTATTCTTCTTTTTCTAGTTTCTTTAGGTGTAAAGTTAAATTGTTTGAGATTTTTCTTGTTTTTCAAGACAGACCTGTAGTGCTAAAAACTTACCTATTAGAACTACTACTGCTACTCACCATGGATTTTGGTATGTTGTATATCCATTTTCATTTGTCCCAAGATTTTTTTTTTAATTTCTCCTTTCACTGAGCTATTGCTTATTCAGTAGCTTGTTATTTAATCTCCACATATTTGTGATTTTTCCAGATTTTTATCTTCCAGTTGATTTCTAGTTTCATATTATTGTGATAAGTGAAGATACTTGATATGATTACAATCTACTTAGATTCATTGAGACCTGTTTGGTGGCTTGCAAAATATCCCTATCCTACAGAATATTCAATCCTGCAGAATATTCATTTTTTAGAGATTTTATTTATTTCTTTGAGAGACAGAGAGCCCAAGAGCAGGGTGAGGGGCAGAGGAAGAAGCAAACCCCCTGCTGAGCAGGGAGCTCAATGCAGGTCTTGATCCAGGGACTCCAGGATCATGCCCTGAGCTGAAGGCAGATGCTTAACAAACTGAGCCATGTAGGTGCCCTATTCTGCAGAATATTCTATCCTGCAGAATATTCCATGTGCACTTGAGAAGAATGTGCATTCTACTGCATTAGGATGAAACATTCTGTATCTATCTATTAACTCCATCTGGTCTACCATGTCATTTAAGGCCAATATTTCCTTATTGATTTTCTGTCTAAAATATCTAAACATTGGAGACCTGGAAAAGATGGCGGAGGAGTAGGAGACCCTATTCCAACCGGTCCCCGGAATTGAGCTGGGTATCTACCACTCTGAACACCCACGAAATCCACCTGAGATGTAAGAAGATAGATCTGGTTCTCAACAAACAAAATATCGCAGGCGGTTGATTTTGAGGTGTGAAACAGGGAGCCATGATTCTGCGGGCAGATATCGGAGGATAAACAGAAGGGTGAGGGAGCCGAGCCTTTGGGATCCTACACCGCTGGTGAGCTATAGCCTCCCACGCTGGGGACCGGGGACAGACTCGCAGACTGGTAGTGATGGGGAAAGGACTTTAGGGCAGCCACCCACCCCCCCGGACTGAAACTGGACCGGTGGGGCGACATGTGTGAACTGGGGGTGGGTGGCGGTTTTAGAAGCACAAAGGGCAGAGACATGCCCCAACCTGGAGGCAAAGACTGGGAGTGCAGCTGAGGGGGACACAACCCAAGATGCTGCAGTTTATAGCAGCACAGACAGAAACGGAGATAGTGTGGCCTGGAGAGCTCACTGAAGAACAGACTGTGATCTCTCCACTCTGAGGCAGAGGGTTGGAAACAATCTCTTCTGCTCTGACTCTTGGAAGAGACACAGAAAGCCACCAGAGAAAGCCACCAGAAAAAAAAAGACCCAAAAAACCGGACCTCACTAAGCTCATCACCCACCACAGGGGGCAGGGCAACTCTGCCCAAACAGGGCAGAATAACACTGTGGCAGGTCCATCCCCCAGAACACAGGCTGAGAGAACAAGAGGCCATCAACCCTAAGGTCCCAATAAAACAGCAAGCATCTTGCTTGGGTTGTGGTCAATAATTTGGACTCTGTACATTCCCTCAACCACCCCTCAACAGAATGATGAGGAGGAACCCCCAAAATAGGAAAGACTCAGAGACAATGACTTATGCCACAGATTTACAAATGGACACAATCATGACCAAGATGTCAGTGGGGCGCCTGGGTGGCTCAGTTGGTTGAGCGACTGCCTTCGGCTCAGGTCATGATCCTGGAGTCCCTGGATCGAGTCCCGCATCGGGCTCCCTGCTCGGCAGGGAGCCTGCTTCTCCCTCTGACCCTCCCCCCTCTCATGTGCTCTCTCTCTCTCTCTCATTCTGTCTCAAATAAATAAATAAAATCTTTAAAAAAAAAATAAATAAATGACCAAGATGTCAGAGATGGAATTCAGGGTAGCAATTAAAAAGACAATAGCTAGATTGGAGAAATCGATTATTGGCAACATAGAGTCTCTAAGGGCAGAAATGAAAGCTGAACTGGCAGAACTTAAAAATGCTATCAATGAGATCCAGTCTAATCTAGATAATCTAACAGCTAGGGTAAGCAAGGCAGAAGAAGGAATTAGTGATCTAGAAGACCAATTAAAAGGCAAGAAGGAAAAAGAGGAGGCCAGGGAAAAACAACTCAAAATCCAAAAAAATAGAATCAGGGAAGTAAGTGACACCATAAAATGTTCCAATGTCAGAATTATTGGGATCTGTGAGGGGGTGGAGAGAGAAAGAGAGGACTAGAAGATATATTTGAGCAAATCGTAGCTGAGAACTTCCTTAAACTGGGGAATGAAACAAACATTCGTGTCCTAGAGGCAGAGAGGACCCCTCCTAAGGTCAAGGAAAACAGGCCAACACCCCGGCATGTAATAGTAAAACTCACAAATCTTAGAACCAAGGAAACCATCTTAAGGGCAGTTGGGGGGAAGAGATTCCTTATGTACAGAGGAAGGAACATCAGAATAATGTCAGACCTATCCACAGAGACCTGGCATGCCAGAAAGGCCTGGCAAGACATATTCAGGGTACTAAATGAGAAGAACGAGCAGCCAAGAATACTTTATCAGCAAGGCTGTCATTTAGAATGGATGGAGAGATGCAGAGCTTCCAAGACTGGCAGAAACTGAAAGAATATGTGACCACTAAGCCAGCCCTGCAAGAAATATTAAGGGGGGTTCTATAAAAGGAGAAAGACCCCAAGAGTGATATACAACAGAAATTTACAGGGACAATCTATAAAAACAACGTCTTCACAGGCAACATGATGACAACTAATCCATATCTTTCAATAATCACTCTCAACATGAATGGCCTATATGCTCTCATAGAATGGCACAGGGTTGCAGACTGGATAAAAAGACAGGACCCATCCATATGCTGTCTACAAGAGATTCATTTTGAACCTAAAGATACATCCAAACTGAAAGTGAAGGGATGGAAATTCATCTTCCATGCCAACGGACCTCAAAAGAAAGCTGGGGTAGCAATTCCTATATCAGACAAATTAGATTTTAAACTAAAGACTGTAGTTAGAGACACAGAAGGAAACTTTATCATTCTTAAAGGATCTATCCAACAACAAGATCTAACAATTGTAAATATCTATGCCCCCAATATGGGTGCAGTCATCTACATAAGCCAACTGTTAACCAAAATAAAGAGTCATATTGGTAATAATACGTTAATTGTAGAAGACCTCAATACTCCACTCTCAGCAACAGACAGATCATCTAAGCAGAAAATCAACAAAGAAACAAAAGCTTTGAATGACACACTGGACCAGATGGACCTCATAGATATATACAGAACATTCCACCCTAAAACAAGAGAATACTCATTCTGCTCGAGCACACATGGAACTTTTTCCAGAATAGACCACATACTGGGTCACAAATCACATCTCAACCAATGCCAAAAGACTGAGATTATTCCCTGCATATTTTCAGACCATAATACTCTAAAACTCGAACTCAATCACAAGAAAAAATTGGCAGAAATTCAAACACTTGGAAGCTAAAGACCACTCTGTTCAACAATGTTTGGGTCAACCAGGAAATCAAAGAAGAACTTAAACAATTCATAGAAAGCATTGAGAACAAAAACACATCAGTCCAAAACCTATGGGATACTGCAAAGGTGGTCCTAAGGGGGAAACACCTAGCCATTCCAAGCCTCACTCAAAAAAACAGAAAAATCCCAAATTCACCAACTAACTGTATGCCTTAAAGAACTAGAGAAAAAGCAACAAACGATGCCTAAGCCATGCATTAAAAGAAAAATAGTTAAGATTAGAGCAGAGATCAATGAATTGGAACCAGAAACACAGTAGATCAGATCAACGAAACTAGAAGCTGGTTCTTTGAAAGAATTAGTAAGATCGATAAACCACTGGCCAGACTTATCCAAAAGAAAAGAGAAAGGACCCAAATTAATAAAATTATGAATGAAAGGGGAGAGATCACGACTAACACCAAGGAAATAGAAACACGTATTAGACATTATTATCACCAACTATATGCCAATAAATTGAGCAACCTGGATGAAATGGATGCCTTCCTGGAAACATATAAACTCCCAAGACTGAAACAGGAAGAAATTGACAACCTAAATAGGCCAATAACCAGTAACAAGATTGAAGCAGTGATCAAAAACCTCCCAAAAAACAAGAGTCCAGGGCCTGATGGAGTCCCTGGAATTCTACCAAACATTCA
>NC_138372.1:102659848-102693570 GCF_054177405.1 Leptonychotes weddellii | reverse complement strand
AGAGAGTGACTAAGAATGTGAGGGGCACTGGTCATCACTTTATTCAACACACATTCTCTAGCTTCCTCCCTTCGTGCCTTCCTCAGAGAGGTTAGAGAGTCAGATACTCACCTCCCAATCTCTCAAGTCGGTAAACTAGAGGATCTTATTTAAGCCAAGACAGTGTAAGGGAAGATCTAAAGGGGCACTTCTAGAAACTTTTGCTTTTTTTATAAAAGAAACAGACATAGCTGGTGCCACCCCTTCCTGCCTGAAACATGAAAGTAATACATGGAGCTAGCAGGAGACAACAGCATAAAGATAAAACACACTAAGGGTGGCCAAGGAGGAAGATAGAAAGAGAATCCTGATAGCTGTATGAGCAGCTGGGCTCACCCGGCAACCATCTAACTCTTCCTGTTACATAAGAAAAATTAACTCCATTCCTGATACCAACTGCTGGAAGAGAACTCTTTGTGGCAAAGCAACCAAATCTGACTCTGGAGGATTACAAAGAAAAGGAGTCTTTTAAAGAATATTGAGTGGTTCATAGGATCTGTGAGAGGTCTAAAGAATGAGGTTCAAACTTAAGATTCCAGAAACAACATACAAAACCTTTCATAGGACTGGCCTGATGAGAGGGCACCTGGGTGGCTCAGTCAGTTAAACTTCTGCCTTTGGCTCAAGTCATGGTCTCAGGGTCCTGGGATCCAGCCGCACATCAGGCCCCCTGCTCAGCCGGCAACCTGCTTGTCCCTCTCTCTCTGCCCCTCCCCTCCCCCTCTCCTTCTGCCCCTTCCCTCTGCTCATGCATGCTCTCTTTCTCTCAAATAAATAAAATCTTTATTAATTATATAAATAAATTTAAAAAAAGAATTGGCCTGATGAGGAAATCACCTGCCTGCCACAGAGCCTGAGGTGCTACAGCTTGCATTCTTGTTGCTTTTCTATCAGGAAAACAACTACACTGCAAATAAGACCAACCTAGGACAGTCACCTTTGCTGTCACTCTAACCAAAAAATCAATTCCACAAGGAACCTACTGGCCTACCTTATTCACTTCCAACCTGCACAAGTGCCTGTGCCTTAAGGGGGAAAAAAATGAAAAGAAACTATGTGGCTTGTTTGGTTCCTACAGGAAGAAATAATCTTTGCCCTCCAAAGATCCATAAAGTGGGTAATCTTTCAAACTCAAAAAGGGATTCAGTTGCTAAGAACCTAAAATGAATTGCAAATATACACTGCTATGGTGGGTTGTTTGCAAAAAATGATTACCATTATGTATGTATTCCTTCCCTATAGCCATGCCCCATTACAATGTAATCTATAAATCAAGAGGTGATGTCTGTTCTCCACCCCTTGAATTTGGGCAGCTTTGACCAATAGAATTAAGCAGAAGTGACATTATGCCAGCACCAAAACCTCAAGAGAACTGGTATACTCTGTTCTGAGAATCCTATTATCTACTATATGAATAAACTTGGGCTGGCCTGCTAGATGATGAGAGAAACCTAGTCCAGGTGCCCCAGTCACCCCAGCCAACAGGCAACCAACCCTCAGACAGAGCCACGTACCTGACCATAGATGCATGAATAAGCCCAATTTAACCCAGAAGGTCACTCACTTGAGCCCAGTCCAGTTGGCTCACCCAAAGACGTGTGACCTCAGTAAGTGATTGTTTTAGCCACTAACTTTGGGGTGATTTTCTATGTCATTAAAGGCTAAAATAAGAAGAAAAAACAATTAGTAAATAAGATAATTTCAGGTACAGAAGTGATTTGAAAAAGATAAAAATAGGTTAATTTAGTAGAAAGTGATAAGGGCCACTCAGTTTCTCAGAGAAGTCCTCTCTAAGAAGGGACATTTAAGATGAAACTTAAATCTGAAGGACAAAAAAAAAAAATACTATTCAAAGATATAGAAGAAATGTATTCCAAACAGAAGGGACAGCATGTGCAAAGGCCCTGAGACAGAAATGAGGCCAGTATGGCTGGAAAATATGAACAAAATAGAGTGTAAAGAAAAGTGACATCAGAGGAATAGAAAGAGACCAGGTTGTTTAGGGCTGTCTAGGCCATGGTAAGCAGTTTGGAGTTTACTTACCAAGTAATCTGATTTACATTTTAGAGAGTTCACTCTGGCTGCTATGAGGAGGATGGATGTTAGAACTGCTGTAAAGACTGGAGCCTTGTTAGATAGTTACTACAGTAGTGATGGGAAGTCTTTGTACCTTCTGCTCAATTTTGCCATGAACCTTAAACTGCTCTAAAAAATGAAGTCTATTTTTTTTTAAATTGGGGGGGAATGAAAGAATAATCTTTAAGAGATTAGTAGAAGGAGAACGAGATCCAGGCAGGGAGGAAGTCAACGGCACCTGATACTTAATGCCAAGCCCAGCCTCCAGAGTCACTGGGCCTCCATAGGAAGCAGCATGGTGGAGTGGAAACAGTGGGGACTTTAGGATCATGCAGACCTGAAGCTGGATCTAAAGGCCACCACTTATTAATTGTGTGCACTAGGGTGAATTACCCATCTGAGCCTCCTACCTTTTATAAAATAGAAATAAAAATAACTATATCATAGGCTGCTGTCACAGTTCAAGGTGTAGCATATGGAAGTGCCTAGCCAAATCCTTTTTAAATGGTAGACATTCTAGAAGTGTTTAATTCCCTTACATTTTACTTCCCAGATGGAAGATTCAGTATCTGAGTAAAAACTAAAAACAAAGGGACGTTGAAATCAAAGTAGACCTATGTCTGGAGCTGTTGTAAAGTCAACAACCTTCTTTCTTCCTATAAATCTCACTCAATAGCATGTCCCCCCAGTACTCTCAATTACCTACACCTACAGGCTGCTGACACTGGCTTGTGACCTAACATGACAATTATAAAACTCTTGGCTAAACTGAAATGTCAGCTTGTGTCCTTTTCTGTTGCCAAAACCCATTATCCAGTTCCTTCTTGGGTCCTGCCTCCTGCCGTGGTAAGATCCTAACACTGCAGCTACTTTGCTAAACTCCAGCCCAACTGCTTGCTCTAATCTTCAAAACTTGCTTCCCGTACCAGTCTAGATTCTGAGCCCAGCCAACTCTGAACGTCAGTGCCATGATTAAAGTTCTCTGGGTCCCTCCCATTGCTTCTCCATTCTTGTATTTGCTTTTTCACACACAACTCCCTCCCATACACTCACAACCAATTACACTCCTCTCTGAGAGTCCATCCTAAAAGCCTTGTCCACTGCCATTGTCCACTGTCCATTGTTTCTGCAAGATTGCTGCTTTAATCTTTACAACACAAAGTATTCTGCATTTGGACTGGCTTTCCATCCCAGGGAATAATTTAAAATGAAAGATGCTCCATAATCTGCAGCTGTATTCACAACATAAAGTCACAAGCTGACCTGCCAATGGTTATTAAATTCCTTATCAAAGGTGGATTAACTCTACTCTAAATGTAATTCAAAAATAGCAGTGGCCATAAGGCAACATGATGGGACAGCTTTGCTTTGTAGGAGGAGAAATTTGCAAGACAGGATTTAAAATGGACTAAACTTAACAGTATGAAATGGCATTTTTGCTGTAATTTTAAGCTTTGTAAGTAGAATTTATAAATGTATCTGAGGAGAAAAAAAAAACACTGAGAAGGCTAAAGAAAAAAAATACATTCGCAAATACAGAAAAGAAAGACATCTTTCCATAGACTCACAGAAATTAGAAATGGAAAAAGTCCTTAGGCCACCTTGTTCATTTCCCTGCTAGCATAGCTCACTCTCAAGTGTTTGTCCAGTCTAATTTTAGATGACCTAAGAGTTTTGGCTTCAGGCACTTCATTTGTAAAGCTATTCTGCTGTCTAACAAACCTCCATAAGTTGTCAACCCTTCCAGTTCTTCAGCCTAAATTTCCAACTTTCCAGGAGGTTCCAAAGGTTTTCTTGGCCTTCCCTGGCTGCACCATCCAGATACAGTACTAGAGGGAAAATTTCCTCTTCCTTGTCAGATCTGCCTTTAAAATACCTGAGAAATGTGAGAATGCGACCCCACCAAAACCAGAATAGGCATTCTCTAAAGATCCCTGGGCTGGTACAGGAGAACTCAAGTCCTGGTTTCCTTATTTTCAATATTATAAACCATGCCAGAGGCTAAGTATGCCTAAGTTACATTTTGCTTCCCACTGTTCAAATAGTTTATTGAAAGACATAATAAACACTACCAGTTATTAAATGGCTAATACATACCAGTCATTAAGCCAGGTGCTTTATATGCATTGACTCTGACCTTACAACAACCCCATATGACAGTTATTTCTCTCATTCTACATAACAGGAAACTGAGACTCGTCTTGGGTCCCCTGACTATTTAAATGCACGTTGGAGCCAATATTTCAGTTAAGTCCATCTGACTCAAACCCTTGCTTTTTCTGCTGCCCTCTGGTGTTACTGCTGCACCATTGTCAGAGAGTATTAACACCTGGTCTGGGGTTCTCCAAGTCCAAACAGAATCCAGGCAGAATGTGAAGACAGGGATGAAGCAGAAGACTACACTTCCCAGCAGATAAACTGCCTCTAACAATTCTGAAGACAGGCTCAAAGAGAAGTAGGTGAACATTGTAGGTCCGTGTGTGCAGACCAATTTTGAGGAAGGGGTTGGTGAATAGAGTTAACTTGTGGGAATGAGGAACCTAGACTCAGAGGCTAGGGGAATACCAGGGTATGGAATGGGGTCTAAAGTTCCCAGCTTCCCTAACTGGGGATGACCACGGTCAGGGAACAGCAGTTCCTGATACTCAGCAACCACATGTACATTGCTGATCATTCCATGGTGGCTTCAGGGATCCTGGACCTATCCAAGGCTTTGAATCAGGGTCTGAGCAGACTATGGGACCAGGAAGCTGACTCAGACCCTAAGAGGAATAGTAGGACTCATTCCAGCAGCTGACTCAATAATCTCAAACACCCCCGATTAACAAAGGATGGAGATATGCCACGAGTCACCAAAGCCTACCTTAACCAAAGTGGCAAGGGAGGAGGACATCTGCCCAGGAAGGTGAGTCATTAACACCTCCCTGCTCTTGGGCATTCAGAATTGATTCTACATTTCAGCTTCTTGAATCTTTATGGGTAAAACGTGCCAACTAGACTCAACATCAGTTTTCTTAGTTTTTCTCCCTCATTTGGAGGGAAATGTTGAGAATAATCAAAGAAACCTGACTATAGCTACTGATTTGCAGCTGTGTGTCTACTGAGATAACACAAGTGGAAATCTGGACACTTTGAGCCCCTGACTTCACTTTCCTAGACAAAAGCTATGTTGATTAGATTGGCAGCTCCTGAAACAACACACCAACACAGCTCTTCAAACTTGATGCAGATTTTGAATTGGAACTCTCATTGACTATATATCCAACCTTCGGAATGAAGCATTGGAACAAAAAGAATTGGAAAGTTAATTAAGAATGCTTATTTGGCTCTTCCCCTAAGCGGCCTGAGGTGACCTCTGAAAATGGTTTGCTATTCGCTTGACCCAGAAAACCCTACGAAATCATGTAAATCAAGAGGTTCAAATCTTCGTGTTCACTTTAAGAACACACGTGAAACTGCCCAGGCCATCAAGGGTATGCATATCTGAAAAGCCACCAAGTATCTGAGAGACGTCACTTTACAGAAGCAGTGTGTGCCATTCTGTCGCTACAATGGTGGAATTGGTAGGTGTGCCCAGGCCAAACAGTGGGGCTGGACACAGGGTCGGTGGCCCAAGAAGAGTGCTGAATTTTTACTGCACATGCTTAAAAATGCAGAGAGTAATGCTGAACTTAAGGTTTTAGATGTTGATTCTCTGGTCATTGAGCACATCCTGGTGAACAAAGCCCCCAAGATGCGGCATAGAACGTTCAGGGCTCATGGTCGGATTAACCCATACATGAGCTCTCCCTGCCACATTGAGATGATCCTTACTGAAAAAGAGCAGATTGTTCCTAAACCAGAAGAGGAGGTTGCACAGAAGAAAAAGATATCCCAGAAGAAACTGAAGAAACAAAAACTTATGGCCTGGGAGTAAATTCTGCAGAATAAATGCAAATTAAAAAAAAAAAAAAAAGAATGCTTATTTGGGGAAATTATTTCATTTCCCTCATTTTTCAAAGGACAATAAATCTATTTCTAAGAAGGGCATGAGCAGACATGAGTTGGAGTCCCAGCCCTATGGCTTATAGCATGTAGAACTTGTGTTGAAGCACAGAACTTTTCTGAGACTGTTTTGTCAGCTGAAAAATGCCTACACTAATACCCAGCTCACAGTGTGCTGTGAGAATCAAATGAAGTAACTTGCTTAGCCCAGTGTCTTGTGCTTAACAAATGCTAGAGTCCTTCCTTTGATTCACTGGACCAAAGAACAGAGCAGCTCATTTTGTGAAGCCATAATATAAGATATTTTTATTTGAAAGGAACCACAGCATCCTGAGACCTTTGTTAGAAATTTTAAAATATTTCACTTCCAGAGCAAAAATCCAAGGTAAAAGAAATGAAATACAGAATTACTTTTGTACACTTTCAACTAATTTTTGTCTACTAATATTCTTTAAGAAATTACTTGATTCCTCTGAGCCATTTCTTACTCTATATTTAGAAAATATTTCAATGCTTCCAACTTTTCCTTTCTGAAAATGTCTACCAAGTTTCTTATCAATGGAATTTATCCAAGTCTGATGTTATCAACGTACCGTGTGAAAAGCCAGTGGAGTACCCTGAGGAAGTACATAGGTTGACAATAGACACAACTGGATTTGAACCTCACCTGTACACTTTCCAGCTATGTGTTCTGAATAATTATACAGTCTAAGCTTCTACCTCCCCATCTACAATATGGTTATCATCATATCTATCTTACAGCTTTATTTTGAGGATTCAATGAGATAAAGTAGCATAGCACCAAGTAAGAAATCACGTTAGCCATAATCATTACCAATAAGCAATTCATAACACATGTGACTGCTCCATGACATACTTACTATGTAGAAGGAAATGTGAGTTTAATAATACATTATTCATTATTTTGCAAAAGCAAAAAAGTACTTATACATATAAGGAAAACCACATAGACCATAAACTTGGAATGCAGATTCATTATTTCTAGCATTTATCTTTTAGTTACTACAATGACAGTAACATTTTCTCCCTAATGTGGAAGTCATATATAAGGGACTGACATTTTTTAACACTAAAAATAGGCAGTTTTTTCCCATTACTCAGATAGCTTTCTTTTATTTAAGGTTTTCATTTCATATTTAAACTTGTAGAATAGTAGAGCAACTACAGGTAACAGCATTATAAAGAAATTTAAAGCATATTCTGATTGATGAATTTAATCAAGCCTGGTTTTCAGAAATAGCTATCAAATTTAGCCTTAGGCTATTGATAACACTGTCCACACCTAGGATTGCCTCACCACCTTATTCCTGTTAGCCAGAGCTGTAGGGAGTCTTATCTAGGAAACAAAGCCCATGAATTTCCGGACCCAAAGTGAAAAGAGATTAACTCTTGTCCTGAAATAAATCACTTCCCTGTGTTTTTACTTCCAGACTTCTAACATTTTCCCTGCAGTTTTGGATATGACCAGAACGGTTACATGTCTGTAACAAAGGTAATTTATTACATTCAGATCCCAAATCAAAATGGGAACCTGCAGGTTGGAATTCTTCCTTGTGACCCACGTGACATTTTTTTTTTTAACATAGCTGACAATGACTCTCTTGGTATCTAACATACCTTTGAAGAATGTCTTTAAAGCGTGAGAAGAGGCCCAATGTAAATTAGGTCGTCATTAAGTAATGCAAGAGAAGTACAAATATACACTCCCGTGGCTGCTAATAAAGTTGTTAAGTGAGCGGATGTTGTAAGGCTGATTACCAGCATTAATCAGTGGTAAGAGTCTGACGTATTCATTCATTATTTTTTCTCCTTAGAATATGTAAATAGCACATAGGCTGGGACCTTTCTAAGGCAGCGAAGAGTGATTGAGAAAGTGGTGACTTCCTTCTCTTTGCTCCTACCCTCAGGGTGAAAAAGAACTCCTCTCCCACCAGTTAATCATGATGCTGTGGAAATGGACATTTTCTATGCCTCCAATGATCAAGTACCCTGCTCTTTCCAGTCTGTGGCTTTTCTGCATCTCAATAGCTTTGTTATGTTAGGGAACAACTAATTCAGGACCCTTAAATTCCAAGTCATCATAAGACCATCGCCTTGGAGTGAAGGAACTGCTTTTGCAGAATCCCTGAGTCACAGTTATGCATTCACTTCTTCAATTCATCTAAGAGTGGAGGACTCATTGGCTGAGGACAAGGTCCATAGTTAGTCCAGATATAAGAAAATTCTGATTCATATTGAGCCAAATTGATCCTCAAGATGTCCTCTCTTTTGTCTAAGTTCTCTACTTGACAGCAAGGGGAGTTTCAATGTTAATTGTGGAAATGTTCCCCAAATCAGCCTTTGATGGGGAACTTGTGGATAGGGGTAGCTCTTCCCTCAAACTCTCAGGAGGAGGGCAAGCACTAAACATGAAGGAGGCCCGAAAATAGGTGATAGGGCCCCAAACACCTGGTTGGAGCTTTAGGGCAAATTTCTAATTCCTGGCTGAGCCAGCCTAGATTGCAAAATCATAAGAAATAATAAATTGTTGTAAATCATAAGAAATAATAAATTGTTGTTTCAAGTCACTTCGATTGTAATTCACTTTGGAGTGGTTTGTTATGCAGCAATAGATCTGAAACATGGACATATACTCAAAGTTTCAAATAAAACTTCACACTAACTGAAGCCCATTCCTAGATTCCTTAGAGAACCATGAGATGGAGTTTTAAATCCCTGGACTGGAATATTCTCAGGCCCCAGTCTTACAGACCTTGGGCTGCTTTTCAAATATTTGTCCTGAGTGATGTTATTCTACAGTAGCATCTTTTTCTGCTTATATAGTAGCACCACTTTTATGCCTCTCTCATACCATTCCCTCTGCTTGGAATGCCATCTCCCACCTGAATTTCCTCTTACCAAAACCCTAACCATCCTTCAGGCCCATCCACGTGTTCTTCCTCAAATAGGTCTTTCCTTATCTTCTCCCCAGTGATACAGCCCACCACGATCAGTGGTCATAGGTGGAGTGGGGTTTGGAATGACTTTTGCATACCAGGATCTCTAACTCCTTAGGCTCTCAACTGCATTATTTCATAGTTTCATATGGCACTCATACTGTCTTTTTTATCATAATGTGTACTTTTTTCCTCCTAAATGTACTCTAAGGAACTGTTTCCCCCATCTCTGCATGCCCATTAGTGCCTGTTTCCAGTCCTCCTCCTTCTAACTCCGCCAGTACTGGCCTAGCTTAGATTAATGATGCCACAGGAATCCATGTCAGAACAAGGCCTTTGTAGTCATCTGATTCCCACTCCTGCAAAGCTGTGTGACAGCAGCATGTGTGCAAATCAGGACCCTGTTAATAGGACTCCAGAGTATTTGGAAAGAGCTCAGGGCTTGAGTCAAATGGTCCTGCTCCATGCATGAATCCTGAGTATACTATTTCCTAACTGGATGAACCTGAGCAGACTATTGAACTCCCTCTGTGTTATGTTTTCTCCATGTATAAAATGGAGTTGTTCTGATCTCATAAAGTTGTTTTGTTTTAAATATCATGTATGCTCAACACCTAATCTAGTGATTGATACCTAACACAGAATATAAAATGTTGGGATAAAATACTTTGATGATTGACTTTATTGTTATGTTGCTGCAAATCAATTCTCTGCCTCATTATAATGTTGTCAAGGGGGACTTTTTTTTTTTTTTGCAAAAAGTGAAGTTCTGAAATCAGATACTATTTAAATGTAAATCGAAGCATTCTTAAATTTGAGGGAAAGGCTACTGTATTGAGATCTTGTCTCCCTGGCTTCATATAAAAATTTATATTCCTTTCAAACATTAGAACTAAGTTCATTAATCAATTCTCTTTCTCCTGAGGTTATTTTTAGTCTCAATATTAAATGAGACAAAACACCGACAGTTTGGTCTCCCTCTCTGTTCACAATAACGATGGTTGCATCCTTAAAATTGAATGCCCACACAAGTGACACAGCACAGTTAACAGACATTTACACCTCTTTTCTGTTTGCTTTGGAAAGACTGAATGGAAAGTAGGATCTACGCCCCTCACTCAAGGCGCTATGTCTCATTTTTCTCGGAAAAAAGAGGGGTGATGACTGATTTATGCAAACATGGTTAAGACATCTGGTCTATTTTATATCCTCCCTACAATCAGGGGTCACAGTTTTATGACAAAATAAAGAAAAGGAATTAAGATATGTTGAGTAGTATAAGAGGTAGGACAATAGAAAGACAGAGCATCTAAGGATCTCTGTTTATAGTAAAGATGCTATTATTAGCCAGAGTTTTATGCAGAGATTATAAAGAGTGAGTGTATATACCCCAAAGGCTCAGTTGTACTAGTAACAAGTAACTAAAACTCTGATCGGGTTCTTAAATATGCTAGCAGACACTCATATAAAAACTCCTTAGGAAATTACTTATTTGGGGGATGAAAATGACATAGTCAACCCATGCAAATTCTGAAACTACAAACCCACCAGCGTGTGATCACTGGGGTGGGCCAGGGGAATAGTGCCCTGTTAGCAGAGGACATGTATCCTGTATGCTGGTCTGTCACTTGCATGGAGTAGACAATGAGCACATAAAAGTAGATGATGGCAGGGACCAAGCCTCTTCCTTCTATGCTGAGCCTAGAACCACCTCATATCTACTGATGATAATGAATAGGAAAAGTGTTTCAACAATTGATTCCTTTTTTATACTTTGCACAGCCCAATTCCTTAGAGGTCTATTCTGCTTTCAACACTAAAAGAACTACATAATCCAAAGAAGAGTCCAGCCAGAAGGGTCCTTGGAGGTTACCTAATCCAGTACCAGAGCTTTACAGATAGCATGCTGAGGTCCAGACAATTAAGTGACTTGCCTAGGGCCTTACAGCTAATATGTGGCCAAACTTGAATTATTTCTCATTTCAAAGGTTGGGTGACTTTAATTAAATTGTTGACAAAGTCACTTTCTCTAAATAATTGTTTATTGATCCATGAGAATAAATGAACTCTTGTGACTGTGCTTCTTGGTAGATACGCAGCCAAGTGGGTGTAATGTCAATCAGTTGAAACCACTATGTAAAGACCATTTTCCAAACCTAGCAAACAAGCTCCATTACCTGAGTGAACTAACCTCTTCATTTATAACCCAAGTTTTCCTCATACTGTTCTTGCTCACAATAGACAACAAATAAGACTAGACCTTGGAAAATAACCCAACCCCCATGTTCCAAAAATGGTGAGTCAGTAGCACTATCTTTCAACAGAGGGGACAATGTGTTATGAACTGAGTCATTACTGTGTGCTAATTGTGTCCCCTAACCCCCAGTACTTGTGAATGTGACCTTGCTTGGAAACAGGATCTTTGCAGATGACCAAATTATTTTAAAATAAGGTCATTAGGGTGGGCCTTCAACCCATATGACTGGTGTCCTCATAAAAAGGGGAAATTTGGAGACTAACATGTCCTGAGGGAGAACACCATGTGAAGATGAAGGCAGAGATTGAGGTGATGCTTCCACAAGCCAAGGAACACCAAGGATTGCCAGCAAACACCAGAAGCTAGGAGAAAGGCAGGGAACCAGTCCTTCTCTCTCTGCCCTCAGAAGGAAACATCCCTACCGGCATCTTGATCTTGGGCTTCTAGTCTCCAGAACTGTTGAAACAATAACTATCTGTCATCTAAACCACCCAGCTTGTAGTAATTTGTTTGTCAGACCTAGTAAACTAAAACCATTGCTTCATCTGAAAAAAGGAGGGAGCAAACTAATTGATCTCACCAGCCCTTGGGGACCAATATGTCTGTTCTATATAGGCGTGGACAGGGGTCCAAGTACATGCCTTGCCCTGGGAAACTGTCTGCGATAATGAGAGGGGAGACAGACAATGAACAAATATTCACTAAGCACCTATTACCTGTCAGGCACCAGCCTGAGCATGGAACACAGCCATGAACTAGAAGACATAGTCCCTGTGACCCTGAATCCAAGTCTCCCAGGGAAGATCGGCTCTAAACAAGTAATGACAAGTGTGATGTGTGCTATGCATACACAGAGGCTGCTCTGGGAAAATGAGATTAGGCTGTGGGCCAGGGGAGGCTTCCATGAGCAAACAAAGAGAAGGGAATGAGGGTGAGGGATTAGCACCCCAACAAAGAAAGGTGGGGTGGGAGGAAGTTGTGTGCATGCTTCATGCGGGACCAGCACAGGGCTCGCACCATCCACCATTCTCAAGGGAAGGGACAGCCTAGACAGCCAGAACAGGGAGAATGGAGGGCTGGCAAGTGAAGGAGTGAACATGTCTTCCATGATACAGCAATGGCCATCAGTCACAGCCCATCAAGACCACACAGGGCTAAGGAGGTGATGCTGAAAGCAGAGGCAGTAGTGTGAGTTTCAAAGGAATCCTACCATCAAGACTCACATCATGAGCCACCTACTGTGTGCCCGACTTCAGTTATATTTAGATTTCTGTTGGGCCTAATGGCATTCTTTCTGTTTTCTATTTAAAATCAGAGTTTAGCAGGCTGAAAACAGAAATTATGAATAAGCATGTATGACTTAATCTAGACTACAAAGCCATTTTACCTTTCAATAAGTTTTGGTCATTAGGTTCCTATGAGATGGTGTGTTCTTATTTGTGTACTTACTTGTTTATTTAAAAATAGCTAAGAACACTTTGACAACTACTTTAAACAACACAAAAGGAAAGATACACAGAACACTAAATACTCACTGAATTTGTTTTTAAAGAGTGATGAGAACATTCTGCGAATGCATGAGGGAGCAGGAGTCTTCCCTAGATTTTGTCCCATGTGCTGACTATATGTAGGAAACTGGAGAGGTTAGATCAATCCCATTCACCCTCAGAGCATTTGATTTTCATTTGATGGAACTTGAAAGCATTTGTCTCACACTATTCATGTTCACACCCAACTTCTTGAAGAATAAAAGAACACAAGAGTTCTAACCTCCTTGCCCACAGTAAGTCAAGGTCAGCCCGAGGTGTGTTCAGGACCAGCATTCTCTCTCCCAAATCCCATGCTTATCACACTGCAAGGTATGATAAGAAGCTTCCTACCTAGTTTTTCATGAGAGAGTACCAGTCAACAAAATATCTCATGTACACCAGTTCTGGCCAGTTGATCCCAATTAAACAAATATTTTTTGATCTGTAGAGCAAGGATTGCTAGTTGTATCTCCAGATCCATTTTTTTCTTTATTTTTGGTAAAAGGACTAAAGTATATTTCCCATTGTCTGTTGCAGCCACCTGTGACCATGTCACTGTTCTAACCACTGAGGTGGAAACAGAAGTGTTGTATGGTTCTTTCAGGAAGACTCATTTCCCCCTTCTTCCTCCTTTCTGTCCTAAAATGTGGTTCAATGGCTGGAGCTCTAGCAGTCATCTTGGACCACAGGGTGATCCTGGGAATGGTAGTCAGTCACAGTAGAATGAAAAGATAGAAGAACCCTGAGTCTCAGCATTATAGATCTACTATATCAACCCTGGACTGTACAGTCACATTTTTTAATAAGAAAGAAATGCTTTTAAGTCTATTTTTCATGTTTTAGTTATGTACAGCAAAAATAATCTAAGAAAAGCACCTACTATTTGCCATGCATTACACTAGAAACAAATCTCCCTCCACCTCCCCCACCCCCAATATGCACATACAGACAGAAAATAAATAGTTTGGGTATTTCGGCAATGCCTGATCTAATGAAGCAATCACAAATAGATCACACTGACCATAAACATTTCTTCTAAAAATTGTACAGAAATGCTCAGAGGACCCTGAAATTTTTTGAAACATTCTCAAATCCATGACTTTTTAATAGGTTCTTCTGCCACACACAATGGGGTTTTTTTTTCCCCTGAATCTACAAAGTGAGGTCTAGCTTCCCATTGCTTACTGCATTCAAAGACCATTATGCTGAAAATAATTACCTCAAAACCAGTGGTAACATTTTTCCTTCTCCATCCTACCTGTTAAAAAATAAAGTTCTGGAAGCCTACATGCCTATATTTTTACTTTTCCTCAGAAAGCCTCTTGATAGTAAGTGAAATGTCTGTGACCTTGATAAGCTTTGAATTATGCTGTTAAAATAAAGCCTTTTGTAGATTCCTGAAGGGTATTTGGATCTGAGACTGTAAAAAAAAAATTGCTTAGATATTGATGCCCATATTAAATTGGCCCTTTTACCGGAATATAATGGAAGTTCTCTACTCATTTTGCCAACTGTAGGCATCCCTCTGTAAGTCTAAAGCCCTTAACTGATGAATAACAATAGCACATTCTGTGACTAAAGGGAAGTTTGACAAAATATGTCAAACAGGCTTTGAGATGTAAGGAGACAAAATAATTGCCGTATTATACTGAAGACGGGAGATTTATCTTTGGAAAGCAAAAGTCAGATTGCCTTTTGAGCTACAGGGATTTAAGTATTCAAATCAACTGTAAGAAAAGCAGGGAACACCCAAGGCTGAGGGTGAACCCAAAGAGGCAGCCAGGATTTGCAAGACGGTTGGTCAGCTCTGTTTCCCCTCCTTCCCAGAGCTCCCAGTAGAGTCAGACCAGAGAGTGTGCAGGACCAAGTGAGCCTGAATGGTTCACCTCCGCCATTTTTCTCAGACAGCGCTCCCCACAGTGCACTTCAGGCCCTGTGAAAACCCCTACTCGGTTCTGTCAAATTCAGCATACTGACCCTGGTCCTGTAAGGTGGTTTTGTCTCTGTGGCTTATAGTAGTTGCAGGTTTGAGCCCTTTGTAAATAATTAGTCAGCATTAAATCTCTTATCTTTTCCCTTTATTTCACTTGCAGACAAGTGGGGTGGAGGCCAGGATCTGAGGAGATAGAAGAGCTCTGAGCTCAGCTCTGGCTCTTTACTGCCCATTGACCATAGCTCTCTGGAACCAGCCTCAGGTTATAAACTACAGCTCAAACAGGAGAAGCAAAGCCAACTGAACTGAGGCCGCACTTAATGAGAAAGGCAGAACAAGGAAGCCACCAGATGGAGATTCTCAAACTGAATGGCTTCCATCTGACCAGCACCTGTTCTGGTCAATCCTTCCCACAGTGGAGAAGGAAATAAGAGGGTTGGGGCTTTGCCTGTTGAGGTCCTTCACTCTCCTAGAGAGCACAGCCTGAAACACGTGAGCTTTCCTTTGATTTGGAAAGAGGAATGCAGAGGATCTATATTAAGTTTTAGCATCCTGACCGACCTCTAGGATAGCCTTGGGTAAGCTCACTGCCTCTTGAAGTAGAGATTCAAGTCTTTTTGTCTCCCTCCCTTATCAGGAGAACATTGATTAAGTTTGTGTTGAAAAGAGTCAAAGATTATTGTTAAGAAAAGGGAAGGCATAATGGGTTAAATTGTGTCCTGTCCCCACCCCCAAATTCATATATTGTTGAAGGCCTAACCCACAGTCCTTGGAATGTGACCTTAGTTGAAAATAGGGTCATTGCAGATGTAATTAGTCAAGATGAAATGACACTGGATAGGGTGGGCCCCTCATCCAATACAACTGGTACTTTATAAAAAATGGAAATTTGGATACAAACACACAGACACACACACACACAAACCAGGAACTCCAGAGATGATGGCAGAGATTGGAGTGATAGTCTATAAGCCGAGGTACATCAGTTATTGCCAGCAGGCACCAGACATGGAAGAGATTTCTCCCTTACAACGGTCAGAAGGAACCAACCCTGCTACACCTTGATCTTCAACTTCTAGTCTCCAGGCTCTGAGATAACAAATTTCTGTTGCTTTAACCACCCAGTCCATTGTGCTTCATTATGGCAGCCCTACGACACTACTACAGAAGGTGTCTAACTAACAAGACATAGGCCCTGAACAAGCCAAGTAGTCAGGCTTGTTTAGAGCCCAGGGCCCTCCATGATCCCAGGGTCCTGGGATCGAGCCCCGCATCGGGCTCCCTGCTCCAAGGGAAGCCTGCTTCTCCCTCTCCCGCTCCCCCTGCTTGTGTTCCGTCTCTTGCTGTGTCTCTCTCTGTCAAATAAATAAATAAAAATCTTTTTAAAAAATTAAAAAATAAAATAAAATAGAGCCCAGGGCCCTCCAAGCCTGGCTTTGCGCCCCCAGACAGTAACAGTGAAGGGCTATGTTCGTCTCAAATCCTTACCCACAAGTCTTCTGTTGAAGGACTTTGTGAATTGTCTCTCATCATGCCCATGGGAAGAATGAGGCAATCCTGATGACCACCTTCTGAGGCCACTCCTACTCTTCTCACCATGTTACATAAAGGACACTGTGGTTTAGAGAGCTTGGGTACTCTCCATGCTTGCACCATGAAGTGTGGGTCTGTGTTTCCAACCCAGGCCAGGCATGGGCTCCATACTCCACCCCCACTTCTGTCATAAACTGTGGCAGGTACCTGGCATTTGGTAGCATTCATTTTAGTATCACCATCAGACCCTGTCATGACCAAATTGGAGAAATTCTTCTGGTAAAGAAGACTATGATAAGAAAACAGGACTCCACAAGTTGAAGACCACTGCTGTCAATCTCGAAAAATATCTGTTCCCTGAGCTGACCAGTCCTATCAAGAATACCAGGACAGAAAGAAAAAAAAAAAAAAAAAAGAATACCAGGACAGGGATGAAAGCTGCCAAGCCCTACTCATAGGACTGAAATGTTCTGGGGAGAGTCATCATTTCTGTGAGGAAGAGCCACGATGGTCACCAAATCTGTCACATCAGCCTATCTTGAGGTAGCTCCTCCTGGGATGCATTTACCCACATTGTGATGAAATGGCCAACATTACTGCTTATAGGTTAGTCCTTTTCTGCTATTTCCATGTGTTCAACAAATGGATGGGCCTTGGGGCCAGGAAATGAAGATTTGGGTATCAAAAAATAATAGCTAACACTTGGAAGGCATTTAAAATGTGCTGGGTTCTTAAATATCAAACCACCCTATAAGAGGTATTTTATCTGCATCACATATATGGATATGGAGACCTAAAAGAGGTAAATGACACCCTTCTGCACTGCGCTTCTCTTTGAGAGGCCCATCCCAACAAGTGAGCATGTCTCAGGAATCCAGATTTCCAGTATGACTGAGGAGACAAGAGGCCCTGGACCTCTTCCCTCTTGGCCTATTTCTAATCTCTGATCTCCTTAGGAACCACAAAGCAGCCAGAGCCAACCCCAAAGGCTGGCCCTTCTCTTCTGGGCCTTAGGGGGAAACTAATTAAGCTTTCCTCATTCTCTCCTTAGATTTTATTTCCTTCTGTACCAGAGTGGTAAGACTTAGAGGGCAGATAACAGGGTGTAGACTTAAGGGGAAAGGACCATAAGTACTGCTGGGATGTCTTGAGTGTTGTGGGATTTGGACCTTCCAGGGCCTTGGTGAAGGATGCCTCAGTGCGGCCTGCCTGACTGACCAGTGCCTGCAACGCTCAGTGATTGACGAGTGCCTGCAAACACCTCTATTTCTATAGAAATAGAAGGCATTTGCCTCACCCCTTGTTCTTTGCACAGAACCTTCTGAGATCTTTGGAAAATTGCTTTTCTATGTCGAAGAGGGTGCCATTGTCTAGCATCTACTATGAAAAATTTTTTTAATCAATATTGATATCTGAATAATTATAAATTCAGCAACCCTAATATTACTAAAAATGTTTCTTTTAACTTAGTCCAGAAACCAGTTTATATATAATAAGCAAATGTTATCATTTCAATATGCTCTTTAGGAAAGCCCTCTCTGAAACATCAAGTAACTTCAGATGTGAAGAATGCAATTATTTAAAGCAAAGCATCGAGGCGCCTGGGTGGCTCAGTCAGTTAAGTGTCTGCCTTCAGCTCCGGTCATGATCCCAGGGTCCTGGGATCCAGCCCCACATTGGGCTCCCAGCTCAGCGGGGAGCCTGCTTCTGCCTCTCCCTTTGCTTTCTCTCTCTCTCTCACATAAATAAATAAAATCTTAACAAAAATACTTTAAAACAAAGCACTCATCAATCAGTCTTCATTTTCTTAATGGGCATAAAAATGTTACACCCATATTCACTAGTTTTACATATGAACATAAGACAAGAAATTTGAAATTCCTTTTTTTTTTTTAAAGATTTTATTTATTTATTTGAGAGAGAGAGCAAGCACATGAGAGGGGGGAGGGTCAGAGGGAGAAGCAGACTCCCTGCCGAGCAGGGAGCCCGATGCGGGACTCAATCCAGGGACTCCAGGATCATGACCTGAGCCGAAGGCAGTCGCTTAACCAACTGAGCCACCCAGGCGCCCGAAATTTGAAATTCTTAGCTTTGAATCCTTTGAGTAATAGAAAAGCTGCTGAGTTTTTTAGGAAGATTCATTTTAAATTACTTAATATTAACTATTAGGGTCTCATCTTTATCTAGACATGTTAGGAACCACCCATTCATTTGACAGCCAATCTCATATACCTTCTTAGCTATGGTACTTTGTTGTGATAAGTGATATTTATTTTAATGTCCCTGAAATGCTATAAAATTTTGAAATGCTTTCTCAAAGGAAAAATTATTTTCATTTGTACTTAACTGTATTTCCTAAGTACAGTTATTGCATGTATGATATTCTGATATTAATTCATGTATTATCAGGGTGTATAATTAATTGGAATTTGTCATTCACCAACCATGCATGGAAAGCAGAAGTGTACACATAGAACGTTCTAGCAATGATGCCTGTTGATCCTTTTTCTGTTTTCTAGTTACTAAAATTCTTTTGTGACTAAGTAAGCCAACCTGGAATAAAATAATCCATTGGCCGGACTTTATACACTCTAACACTAATACTTGAAACACCACAACTTCTTTTTTTATAAGCTGATGGTCTGTGCTGATCACTTTCTGTCTGACTTGACCAGGTAAGTCATGCCTGCCAAACTTCTCTGGCGTTTGCTTGTACCGAAGGAATCCCTGTGGTAATGCCCCAGTCTTCATTGTGTTTATGTTTCTAAGGGTACTGTTTGGCTTTTATGTTATGTTGCTATTAAATGATTCTTAGATACTGAATAAAGTAAATATAAACAGAAACTAAACACCTATTGCTATGGCACCGATGACAAGTAATTTAGCGATCACTTTGAGTCTCCTCAGAATCTACATTACAAATTTTAAATACATACATTGTGATTGTCCAAAAGGAAGAAAGTGATGTTATACTGTGTTCTTATGAAAATGTTATGCCATTAATTTCAAATATACCAAATGAAATAAGGAGATTGGGGATTTATTAGGAAGCTTTAGCAGTAAAAAGGTTTACCTGGACTGGGTTTTCAGTCTATGGGGCCAGATTGACAGAACCCTCTTCTGAGGATCCACCTTCTGGGTTAATGGGGCTCATCTAGTCCCGCCACTCCGATCTCAAGCAATTTCACTATGTGGTCCTCTCGAAATCAGGTCCAGTCTCTCTAGTGTCCAAATCTTTGTCATAGGTCCTGAGGCTACAGAGTAGCCCTCTCTCCAGTGCTGTGGGGAGTGTAAGAGCCAGCCGTGTGCCCACATTCCCCACATGGAGGCTCCAGCTGTAGCCCCACATAAAACCACTGAAAACTATCCACATAGGGATGACACCAAATATGCTAGACAGTGTGGGTCTCCCTGCTCAAATGATGTCAGTGTGTCAGACCCAGAACAAGTAAGATTGATCTGTTTATATACTGGGTGCTCAAAATGTGCTAACCACTGTGGTGGCCTTCCACAGCCCTGCCCTTACTATTCCCAGTTTACAGATGGAAACAGGAAGGAGCAGGTGGAATCATTTGCACAGGCTTGGAGGACTTGGAGCAGGCGTTCTGAGCCGGCACCTCAGTGCAGAGACCTCGGGGCCAGCTGCATTCTTCTTACTGGGGAGAATGTACAGGGAACATAGCACTGAGCAAGGTAGGAGGGGCTTCTCGCCTGCGTATCTAGCAAATAAATGCACTGAGCCTGGTGGCCCCTGTGCAACCTTCCTTGCTCCAGCCACCTCCACGGCTGTCAGAAGAGCTAGTCACTTATCAAAATGAAAACAAACTTCCGCTTGAACTGATAAGAAAAAAAAAATCTAAGATAATAACTAACATTCATGCAGCACTTTAGTTTATAGAGTGTGACGAGCCCTGAGGGACTTGCCTGCAGGCACATCCCAGGGCTTCCAGCTCCAGCCCACATGCTTTGACTCTACATCCTGTGAATTTGCCATGAGGCATCCAAGCTTTTCTTCCCAGTCTACCCGTTCTACAAACTAGGAAGATGTTTGCAGCTTGAATGTTAACTTATTGAACATGGAAAATTGCAATTGCAAGAATATGAGAAACTAATGTCATCCACGTTAGACACCAAGTTAGAAACTTCCACGTTAGAAGCCATATTAAACTCCTCCCATTCGAGGACTGAATCCCTAAATATAACCCCACTCCATCTTGTTCTCCGAATATTCTTTTCCTATTCTTTAATTTTATCCCTGTCATCCCATATTAGCTGTCTGGACATATCTGGATAGCCTCCTAAATGGTCTTCAGGCATATTTCTAGTCCTGCCCCATCATGAGCTACTCTCCTATTTGCCTCCATAGTTAATAAATGTCAGTTGTTACTTCTAAAAACAAAGATTACTCATAATATTTCTCTGCCTTACACCCTCCCAAGTTATCCCCAGGGCTTTAAGGATTAACGCCCAAGTCCTGTGCTAGCCCACAGGCTTTTGAACTTAAGGACAAGTGTCCAAACAACCTCTCAAAACTAGAATATCTCAGAAACATCTGCAAAAATGCTTCACAAGAAAAATTAGTTCACTCACCTTCCCCACAGCAACCAAGACTAAAAATTATTTAGCTCAGGCCTTTCCTGCTTTCTTTACCCATCTTTGGCATATTTTCCACACCAGTGAGCAATCTTCCTCATTTAAATAAAAGTTGAAGATATCCTCCCATTTAAAAACCTAATAAAGTTTTATAAAACTTAAATTTTAATTATCATTCCCCACCAAAAAAAAAAAAAAACCAGGAGAGAAAAAATCATGTACTTTACCTGTAACATCCAAAGTGTATGTAGAAAGTCCTCAGTTGCTTCCAGAATGTCTTAATCAAGATGGCTACAGTTTAAAAGAATCAGAGCAAAGGGCCTGGCATCACGGGGACCCTGTTGCTCAGATGCTGCTTAGGAGTAAACCTGGTTTTCGTTTGTGCTGGTCAAAGGAAAGAGCAATGTTTGCATTGTCACATGCATTATCTGTAGCAACAGTAAACACTTCACATAACTCCCAAGCCACGCAATGACAAAGGATAGAGCTGGGTTGAGATTCAGGACTGTTATCATGGATCAGTGAGTAGATTCCCTTATTCTGACAAAAAAAAAAAAAAAATTGTACAAACTACAGCACACATAAATGCTTTCCCTTGTCTTTCCAGTTGCCTATATCAGGTAAATAACCTATTCTAGATAAAATTCAATTTTATTAAATGGCCACAAAAGAACCTATTTTTTCTTTTTCTAATCAATAGATCTTTTGTGGCATATAAATATAATTTGGCATATAAGCCTATGAGCTTTTTACCTTATTTTGAAGTTGATATTTTGAATATTTATCTTGAGAAGTATGTTTTCATCTAGACACTATGAAGTAGAGGTAAGTCCCCGTAATAAGTGAGTTGCTGCTCCATTTAAGACATGTGTCTGCCAAAAAAAAAGAAAAGTCTGACTTCAAAGAGTTCACAAGTCAGTTACTTTTTGTTCTAGATGACTACCAAATGCACATATTAACTCTACTTTTCACTTATTCTCTCGACAACCATATAAGTACCTATTCTGGCCAGGCAGAGATGGACTCTGAGCAATGCTACAGCTGAAGGAGGAGGGGGCCCCAGAAGGTGATAAATGTATCATATCACTTGTCATCATCATTACCTTCATTTTTGTCACCAGAACCCCTGGTCAAAGGTCTTATATTGTTTTCTGGGGTTTTTTTAATGGCTTTATTGAAGTATAACTGATATATAAAGAACTGCACATGTTTAATGGGCACAATTGGATGAGTTTGGACATATACAAACACCCATGAAACATTCCTCACAATCAAGAGAACAGACATATCCACCACCTCCCGAAGTTCCCTTGTTTCCCTTTGTTTTTGTCTGTTAGTTTGTTTTTTAAAGAGGGTAGATCTCGTGTTAAGTATTTAACCCTCAAATGTTGAAGTGCACCATACCATATGTTCATTGTAGGCACTATGTTGTACAAAGATCTCTAGAATTTATTCATCTACCATAACTGAAACTATCACCACTGAGCAACAACTCTCCATTTCCTACCCCCACCACCACCAGGCCCTGGCAATCACTATCAAGTTCTCTCCTTTTATCAATTTGACTATTTTAGTTATCTCATATAAGTGGAATCATGCATTATTTGTCCTTCTTTGACTAGTTCATTTCACTTAGCATAATGTCCTCCAGGTTCATCCATGTTGTTGAAATTTAAAGCTAAATAATAATCCATTTTATGTATGTGTGTATGTATCATATTTTCTTTTTGCATTTATCTGTCAGTAGACATTTGAATGTTGCCATGTCTTGGCTATTGTGAATAATGCTGCAGTGAACATGGGAGTGCAGATATCTCTTTGTGATCCTGATTTCAATTCTTTTGGATAAATACCCAGAAGTGGGATTGCTGGCCTAGATGGTAGTTCTATTTTTAATTTTTTGATAAATCGCCATAGTGTTTTCCGTAGTGGCTGTGCCAATTTACATTCTCACCAACAGAGTACAAGGGTTCTGGTTTCTCCACATCCTCACCAACATTTGTTCTTTTTTTTTTTTTTTAATAACAGCCATCCCAACAGATGTGAGGTGATGTCTCATTGTAGTTTTGATTCACAGTTTCCTGATAATTAATGGTGTTGAGCATCTCTTCATATCCCCATTGGCCATTTGTATATCTTCTTTGAAGAAATGTCTGTTCAAGTCCTTTACCCATTTCTTTATTGTGTTATTTGGATATTTTTGCTCTTTAGTGGTAGTCTCATATTGTTTTAATGCTTAGAGCAAAGGCACAATCTGTTTGGTTTTCTCCTCAACGCAAAAATTATCTTTTTTGTGAGGTGGAACAAACAAGAAGCAAAGTTCCTTCAAAGGTGACCACAGAATGTTAATTCCAGAGAGCAAGAAATTCTGACAGAACTCGTGCATTTGAAAAACTTGGCGGTTCTTGATAAGTTAAGCAGCAGGGGGCAGGATGGTGCAGCAGAATGATCAGAGGCTGACTGGCCTGAAAACTAGGACTGGTTTCCCCTCTGCTGCGCCTATTAAACCAGTCTGCAAAGTAAGGAGCTGGATTGGATAGACTTTCCTATACCCAGCATATTTTTTTTTCATTCAGTAATATTATTGCATACCTACTATGTGCCAGACATTGTGTTAGGTGCTGGAACAGACCTGGCCATTTAGAGTTTATATTCTTACAGGGATGGTAGGCAATTTACAAGTAATTTCATGAGTCACGTTGTTTCAGACAGTGCTGAACACTACAAGTAAACCACCACTGGCCTTCTGCCTGACCTCTCCTTTACTAGTCCTGACTCTTTCAAGGATTTTGCACATGCTGGGTTGCTTTTTTCCTCCTCCCCAGTTAAATCTCTGCTCTGATGTCACTCCTCTGAGGCCACCCTGGCCAATATTGCCTCACCCTCTCCCAGTAACTGAACACATGTCACTCTGCTTTATTTCATTTGGGGCATTTAGCACTGTCTAAAACAATATTACTAATTTACTTAGAAGAATGTAATTTCTAAATAGCCAGGTTTTTTAATTGACATGCAGGTGGACAAATGATTTCATTTTTACCTTGTCCATAACACCCCACAAACTACAGAACGAAGAAAATATTTCTGGGACATCTGGGTGGCTCAGTCAGTTGAGTGTCTGCCTTCGGCTCAAGTCATGATCCAGGGTCCTGGGATCCAGCCCCTCTTTGGGCTCCCTACTCAGCGGGAGGCCTGCTTCTCCCCCTCCTGCCTGCGGCTCCCCCTGCTTGTGCTCTCTCTCTCTCTCAAATAAATAAAATTTTTAAAAATATATATTTCTGACCTATCTTCCAAGGATGTTCTGAAGAATATTTTTAATGAGTGGTAGGTATTGAACATATTTTTTTAATTTGTTTATCTATTTGTCTATTTTATGTATTGTAAAAGAAATCACATATATGCACCAGGAATTTGTCTCTTATCTCGACAATGCCCTTAATTTCTCTAAACCTCTGTTTTAAAATGAGGCTAATAGTCCCTCCTGGTAGGATTTTTTTTCTGATTCTTAAACAGGATAATTGAAAGCTCCCAGAAAAGTATCAATCATAAAGAGGCTATGCCTACTAGATCTTCATGAATTGGAGTTAGAGTTTAGTGAATATTTGGAAAAGCTTCCAATAACATGTTTTGGTGTGCTCTGATACAAAGCATAACTTCTGACTTTAGAAAACAGCTACATGGCCAGACAATAGAGTCCGATCCTTAATGGTGTGTCACAACAAAGAATGATGCAATGGGCAGTGTACACAGAAAACATTCCAGCCTATACTTAACAATCCCATCAAGCAAAGAAAGCACACAGGGACCAAAAATACACCACTCCCTCCACCTTCCTCAGGGTCCAGTTACACAACAGCCGGGCACTGAGGGTGCCAAGGGACAACGCCCCCCCTCCCCCGCCCCAGCCGCAATAGCTCCAGGCAGCAGAAAAAATCACTGACTAGCTGGCAGACTAAAGAATAATCTAAAGGGTCAAAGTGAAGGGCACTTGGTCTCACGGATACAGACACTGGGCCCAGAAAGATAGAGCTTTTTTCTGAGATCAGACACCCCTTTAGTAGCTGAGTCTGATCTCAAAGTCTTGACTGTTTAATCCACTGAAAAGCAGCTACTATACCCACATGGTCACGGTTCATGATCTAAGTAAACAATGGGACAAAGGAAATTATTTTCATTCCTTCACTCAACAAACATTTATTGAGGACCTGTTTGACTGGATACACACATTCTGAGGATTACAAATTCAATGGGCTCCCAAACAGATCTATAGATGCTTGAAAAAACTCCATCAACCTCCTCCTGCTCTCTGCATAGTTACTAAAGGCCAGCCTGACCCCAGTCTTCACAGGAGGGCAAGGGTCCTGATGTAATCATAGGACGCACAATTATAATATTTAAAGACAGATAGTACAGATAAAGCAATGCTCAGACTATATTGTGTACTGAAGCTCAAATAAAAAAACATGCACAATCTTACCACATTAGGTACTCATAATTTGTGCAGCAATTTGCTTGGGATATATTTATATCAGGGAAGGTAGACGAGAGAACAGCAACTGCAAAAACATGGGAGCCAGAGAAGCTTGGTGCACTGAGACAATTAAGTACAGTATATCAGTGTGGCTAATGGTGGTATTAGGTTGAACTGTATAAATTCTGATTTTTGTTAAGTCAAAAATGGTCAGTTTCCAGTAATTTCATATCATTTAACATTATATACATATAGAGAGGCAATGAGAGAGGCTACTAGAAAGGTAAGCAGGGGCCACCCCATGATGGGAGTTTGGATTTATACTACGGCCTCTGAAAAGCCACTAAAGAATTTCAACAGAGGAGGTACGTGGTATTTTTTTTTATAGCTACCATTCTGATGATATGGTTGAGCTTGAAGGCAGTGAAACTGAATATAAAGAAACCAGTTAAGTGACTATACTAATAGTTCATTAATTCAACAGTATTTATTGATTGCTGTGGTAGACAGAAGAATAGCCCCCAAAAGATGTCCAGAGAGACATTGCAAATGTGATTAAGCCAAGAATCTTGAGATGGGAGGATTATCCTAGGTCATCTAGGTGAGCCCTGTGTAATCACAAGGATTTTTTTTTTTTAAAGATTTCTTTATTCTAGAGAGAGATTGAGAGAGCGCGTGGCGGGGTGGGGGCGCAGTGCAGAGGGAGAGGGAGAGGGGAAGCAGACTCCCTGTTGAGCATAGAGCCCTGTGCCTGCATGGGGCTCATCTCCAGACCTGGAGATCATGACCTGAGCCAAAACCAGGAGCCAGACACTTATCTGACTGAGCCACCCAGGCGCCACACAAGAATTCTTATAAGAGAGAGACAGGAGGGCCAAAGTCAGAGAGAGATTGGAAGATGCTATGTTTTAAAGATGGAGGAAGGGCCCACAATCCAAGGAAGGCAGGCAGTTCCTAGAAGCTAAAACAGGCAAGGAGTTGATCCTCCCCTAGAGCCTCCAGCAGGAATACAGTCCTTAGACACCTTGATTTTAGCCCACGAAGACCCATTTTGGACTGTTGACCTCCAGAACTGTAAAATGATAAATCTATGTTGTTTTGAGCCACTAAGTTTGTGGAAATTCATTACAGCAGCAATAGCAAACAGTTGGCTACCATGGTAGTGAATTTTATGTGTCAACTTGACTGGGCCAACAGGTGCCCAGATATTTGCTTAAACATCACCCTGGGTGTGTCTGTGAGGTGTGTCTGGATAAGATTAACATTTTAATGGGTAGATTGAGTAAAGCAGATCACACTCCCCCCTGTAAGTGTACTTCATTCAATACCTTAAAGATTAAAGGCCTGAATGGAACAAAAAGGCTGAGAAAGGTAGAATTCCCTCTTTCTGTCTGCCTGTCTTCTACTTGGGACATGGGTCTTTTCTCCTCCCATCAGACTTGGACTCAGACTGGAACTATACGATTGGCTCTCCTGGATACCCAGCTTGCCAACTATAGATCTTGGGACTTCTTAGCCTCCATGATCATGTAAGCCAATTCCAGAAAATTTCATTACATATATATGTATGTATGTATAATCTCCTATTGGTTCAGTTTCTCTGGAGAACCCAGACTAATACACATACCACGTATAAAGCTCTGGGTAAGAAGTAATGAAGCCTTGAATTTCTGTGGAGTCAGGGCACATCACCCTCCCTGCATATCCATGTTCACCAACCAGGAAACTCCACTGAGCTTCGTGTCCAGTGTTATTTATTGGAGTTTCATTATGCAGGCATGATTAAATTATTGGCAATGTGATTGAACTCAATCTTCAGCCTCTCTCTCCCTGCCAGAGGTCAGGCGGCTGAGAATCCCAACCCACTAATCAGAAGGTTGGTCTTTCTGCTGACTAGCCCCCATTCTGAAGCTTTCTAGGAGCTCCTGTGAGTCATCTCGTTAGCATAACAAAGACAAACCCCGACACTCAGAAACCCAGGACAAAGACCAGACACATTTTTTAGTATAACACAGTTCTTTTCACAGGAAATGTTGCATTTGTACTACCTTAACCCCTGGTTGATTTTGAATGGCTCTTAATAAAGGTATCCTTGAGGCTTTTTAGAGGTCATGTTTCATTTGTAAGTGTGCAGGCTTAAAATGGGTCTCAACAAATACATTTGTTCCAAACATGACAACCACATCTATGACAAACAGTACATTTCATATTGCTACCTTCTTTTCTCACAAGATTTTTTGAAAGCAACAAGAAAGCAAAGTTTGGTTAAAAAAAAAAAAGTTTAAGAGACAGTGGTACCAAAGGCTCCCTTGGACAGAGTTTCAGTTTTGCAAGATGAAAACAGTTCTGGGATGGATGGGTGTTGGTGGCCCAACAATGGCAGTGTATTTAATGCCACTGTGCATTTAAACATGGTTAAGATGGTCAATTTTATGCAATGTCTATTTTGCCACAATTTAAAAAAAGAAAGCTCTCTTGGGTCACTTGTGGACTAATTTAATCTGAGCTCAAGGAGAGACGCTTTTCCAATTTAATCAATAGCTTCCCTTCTCCACTCCCTCAAATGGGGCCAGGGACAGCTGCCAGTGGTGGGGAGTGAAACAGTGGGGCACCTAGCTATCCCCTCCTTGGCAGTTGCAAGGAGCCCTCAGACAGGAAGGGGCTTCTGCCACCCAGCACCACCTTCTGAAGATGTTCTGCTGTCTTCACGGAGAAACCTGGTTTTCAGGAGTGGCCACTCTGGCTCAGAAGGTAAATAGAATTTTACAACTAGAGGTTCCACCCAAACTCATTGGGCACCTGTCCAGTAAGAAAACATGGTTAAATTTAGCTGATGTGTTGGAATAGTAGGATCCTGGTTGACGGACTTTTTTTTCCCTATAAAATGAGATTGGAATTTTTGGTGAAAACTTTAAAACCTGAATTATCTCTCAAAGACATTTCTCTGCAGAATTTAAATGTGCTATTGCCTTCTCTCCCCCTGCTTTGGCTTAAAAGTGTTGGGTCTCCTCATCTCTGCTGTTTTATTACAGTGACTGAATTTTTCATCTTTATGTAATAACTGCTTTTTGGGTCACTGTCCAGATGTTTCCTATTAGCATTTCCTCGTGTAGCATCTAAAAAGCTTCAGGGAAGAACCTTACATTTGTCCCCTGAAATACCTACATTGCAGGAGCGCCTGGCTGGCTCCGTGGGTAGAGTGTGAGACTCTCAATTTCTGGGTCATGAGTTTAAGCCCCCACATTGGGGGTAGAGGTTACTTAAAAAAAAAAACAACCTATATTTCATATTCCACTTATCTGTGAAATGTTCAGGCTGATGGCCATTTGTTGAGCATCTGCTATGTGCCGTTAACTATGGCATCTTAGGCTCTGGGCACATACACATGGTAGAGAAACCGGCTGTAACGAGTTCCTGCTCCTCCAAAAACATTTGACAACTAAGGCGAGGTTATTTTCCCAATAGAAAGTAGTCTCTCATTTGTTCTTTTGAACAGGTTTTAGGAACTTAGAATAATAGAATAAAATTGAATAAAGATTTATTTTTAGAATAGATAGTCTTCATTCTTTCAGCATACAGCCAGACTTCACCTACTTGTGGGTACAATTAAGTCGCATTTTCCTGAAGTTTGCTAGCTTGTGAGGCCTTACTTGAGTGGCTACAGAGTCTTAGTTCTTGGCAAGCTTCTAACTGTCCTCCTCCACGGTTCCCTTGGGCTTATGAGGTGAGTCCAGGGTAAGGCTACGCAGGCCCGAATCAATGAATCCCACTTCCTCATGGAAATCCACTGCACAGGAGCACTTGAAAGAGGCTCCCTCTGAGGCTGGGCTGCTGGCTCTCTGTGCCTGTGAGGTTTCTCAAAGGGCTGTGGCTTTCCCTGCTGGAAGCCCACAACCTGCCTACGATCTTTGGATGAGAGGAGAATGTCCCTCTCCTCAATGCTGAATCACACATTTTCAGCTGGGTACTCGAAGCAACACTGTCTCTAAGAAAACAGTTTCTCGGGGCGCCTTAGTGGCTCAGTCGATTAAGCATCTGTCCTTAGCTCAGGTCATGATCCTGGGTCCTGGGATCAAGCCCCACATTGGGCTCCCTGCTCAGCAGGGAGCCTGCTTCTCCCTCTCCTGCTCCCTCTGCTTGTGCACTCTCTCTCACTCTCTGTCAAATAAATAAATAATCTTTTAAAAAGCTTCTTCCTCTCTTCTGACTACTGCTTGAATTTCTAGTTGCATCAGTTTATCAAGCCAGGCAAAAACAATACCTTCCTATTTAGTGTTCATGGTGTGGCTCAGTGGTCAGGCCATCCCAGCTCTGCAACCTTGGGCAAATCCACTAGTCTCTCTGTGCTTTAGTTCCCTTAATTATAAAAGGAGGGTATTAATAGTAATTATTTAATTGGGTTGTTGAAGATCAAATTAGATAATTATATATAGTGCTTAGAATACCACTGAGCGTATAGGGAATGCCTGATAAATGTTAACTGCTGCTTTTATCATCATCATATCCATCAGTTCATCTCTCCCCACTTTGTCCACAAGGCACACATGCACAAGACCTCCTCTGCTCCAGCAGCCCTCCCTCCATGTCACCTGACATGACTCAATCTAGAATAACCAGTGTCATTTGACTCAATCCACCTGAGAGATCAGAAATAAAATATAGACAGTCATTTTCAGAAAGTACCTCATTAGCCTCTTTATTTTTTTTTAAGATTTTATTTATTTATTTGAGAGAGGGAGAGAGAGTAAGAAAGAGAGCTCAGGCTCCCCGCTGAGCAGGGAGCCCAACATGGGGCTCCATCCCGGGACTCGAGGATCATGACCTGAGCTGAAGGCAGGCGCTTAACCAACTGAGCCACCCAGGTGCCCCTGGCCTGTTTAATTCTATGTAAAGAACCACCAAAAATGAATGTGTCAATTATATATTCCAAAAGTTAATCTGAGATGCCAACAGATAATGAATGAATGAATGAATATGTTATCCAAGCAGTTTCAACATCATTAAGAGTCACCTCACTCTCAAATATGATCACATTTGGCTCCAAGTGTCTGAATTTAACATTGGATAGTAGACAGTTCAACAGCAAGATTGATATATTTTAACCCCTCCAGCTTCATTTCAAACTTTCACAAACACAGTTCTGACTCTAAATCACACACATAGTACCATCAAAAGTATCCATCCTTTCTCCTCACAATTTATACCACTTCTGTTTTTCCACTTTGTTTTGGTGACCTTACTTTGCTCCCTGATTTCCCAACCACATAACCTTTGAGTCATTCTTGACTCCCCTCTCCCCTTTCCTTCCTGAATTTTCCTTCCTGAATAAACTACCAACAAATCTGCTGCTACTTGTTCCAATGTGATGCCCTACCCCAGCGGCAGCAGTGCAAACCTCTATTGTTGTAACCACCTTCCAGGGGGATTTCCAGCTCCAGGCATTCCTGAGGCCCCATGCAACCTGCAGAGGGACTGTTCCAGCCTTTCACTGCCTCCTTTCCTGACTCACAAGGAGAATCAGCTCTCTGCAGAGCTGACAAGGGAGGGAAACAACCAGCAAGTGCTTCCTACCAGCTCAAAGTACCAGGAACTGGGGGCTTTCCCACAAGGCCAGGCCAACCTCTAGGCAAAGGAATGTCCCTGTTCCAAGGTACAACCTGGGCTGGAGTCTGCCACCACCCTTGCAAACCCCTTTGAGGCTGAGCAAAAGTCCTGCCAACCCCAAGCAGGAGAGCTCCTCCTCTCACCTTGGGAGGAGCAGTTTCCTGCCTTTTGTGGCCTCTCACAGGAGGGAAGTGGAGTAACAATCATTCTGCAGGATTCTCACTTAGACACCAAAATCCAAAAATGCAATGGAAGTAAGCCTTCTGTGAGATAATGATCAGACTGGCCAAGACCTATTGAGTCCTGCAAGATAATTCTACTAACTTAGGGATCTATTATCATTTTGTATCTAGATAAACAGATAGATAGATAGATAGATGATAGATAGATAGATAGATAGATAGATAGATAGATAGATAGACAGACAGATGTAGGTGTATATATAAATAACTCTTTACAGACTCTTTTCCTTCAAAATAAACATTCCTGGCTCCTTAAATAGTTTCAGACCCTTCCCCACCTTGACCTTGTCAGGTTGCTGATTTCTGTCAAAGTACAGCACCCACGAGGGAATGCAGGACTCCTGAGAGAGACTTGAAGTGAGTTTTTTGCCCCCACACTGCCGTGTTTCCATATACTGACCTAGGCTAAAATCCTTACTCTTGGGGCGCCTGGGTGGCTCAGTCATTAAGCGTCTGCCTTCGGCTCAGATCGTGATCCCAGGGTCCTGGGATGGAGCCCCGCATCAGGCTCCCTGCTTCTCCCTCTCCCACTCCCCCTGCTTGTGTTCCCTCTCTCGCTGTGTCTCTCTCTGTCAAATAAATAAATAAAATATTTAAAAATTAATGAATTAATTAAATAAAATCCTTACCCTTTCTTCACATAAACCTCTCCCAAGCCCATGTCTTCTGTTCTAGACTAAAGGAATTGGGTTGGAAGGCTTTTGTTTGTTTCATTTGTTTGTTTTCTAGGAGAATCAGAGAACTTTAAAACTAAATAGTCTGTTGATATTGCTAGTACACGTTGTCGGTTACAGCACATTTGTGGGCCATAAAATCAATAGGTCACTGCCAGCTTTTTCTTTTAAAAATGAAATAAAATATTAAAAATAAATTGAAATTAAAAATAAAATAGAGTAAGACATATCAGAGTGCATTACACTTACGAAAGGCAAGTATTATTTCATGAAACTTGCGTTTCAGATTTATATATGCACATGTCTATGTACATGTGCACACAAGTGCATACCAAATTATGACCATAATTAAGTTTTGGTCAAAAAATTTTTAAGCCAATGGTCTAGTCCAACCAGAAACAAGCAAAGTGCTATATGACAGATAAGCACTTATTTGAAATCGCTAGTTTCAAGTCTTGGCTCTGGCACCTAGGAATTGCATGACCACAGGACATAATTAAGCTTCACTGACACTCACTTCAGTTGCTCATCTACAAAGTAGGGGTAACAACAGTATTTTCTTCAAAGAAGTATTTAAGGAGAAACACAGTCATACTTACTTCCATGTAGTGAGCACATACCATGTGTGGGGAAACATAATGTGCATGATACTTCTAACCTTCACCGTGACAACCCTTGATGTTAAATATGATTGTTATCATCCATCAGATGAAGAGACCAAGGCAGTTTGGTCCAGGCACATGCCACTCATCGGGCATACCCTCCACGAGATGAAGAGTTCATGCTGGAATGTAGGCTGGTGCCCCGCTTCCTTCACCAAGGAAGTTTTGTTTGTTTGTCTTTGCTGAACAATGTGCTTTGTAATAAAATTCACTGACACCCTGGCAGGAGCTCCTTATCTTGTCAAGGATAGGCAACAAGAAGTTTGGCAAATGGTGGTCTGTGGACCACACTCCGAGTAACACTGTGTTAGAATGACTTATTCCTGTTCATTTTCATCTTGTAGATTTCAGCCCATTGAAAACTTTCAGAATCTTTGCAGTATCATCCAAATGCACCAATTATCCTCCCTAGCTTTGTGTCATCACACACTTGCTAAGCATGTCTCTTGCATCTTCCTGGAAGATGCTGATAACAATGTTCATCAGGATAGCACCAAGGCCCAATCAGTTTTCATTATGACAATGACTAGAACAATACTCTAGATCCCCTCCAACTCTGTGCGCCTCCTCACTGCTGTATTGGCTTTGCTTTCCCAAACACTCAACAGACCCAGATCTTCACTGTCCAAAGGGGGAAATGGGAAGGAAGCACTGCGAAATAAGCTGCCTTGAAGGCTCCATCTTGTGGTGCATAAGCATCAGTGCACCTCAGTGACTGAAAACAGAGGAAGCATTTATGGAGAGGTAGGTCAGTGGCACAAAGGGGCTTCGGGAGCACTGGCATCACTCTCTTGATCTGCCCAGCAGAGCTTTTCTTCTCATAATGCCTCAAAGTAAAATCAGACTGACCTTATTCCTTTTGTTCACCACTGTTAATGAATAAATGTAACACCATATCTGTATTTAATTAGTGGCCCAGAAAAAATGTTTTTTTAATGAGCTACAAAGGTAAAGAGAAAATTTTTTTTAGTCCTTTCTTCCATCCATAGTTGCCAGTTTGAAAGAAAAAATTCCTTTTCTTCCGACACAAAGAAATGGAAAAACGTTCCATGCTCATGGATTGGAAGAACAAATATTGTGAAGATGTCAATGCTACCTAGAGCAATCTACACATTCAATGCAATCCCCATCAAAATACCATCCACTTTTTTCAAAGAAATGGAACAAA
>NC_138372.1:102610862-102659348 GCF_054177405.1 Leptonychotes weddellii | reverse complement strand
AAAAAAAAAATTCCTTTTCTTCCATGCCTTGGGAATTATCTTTAAGGAATCTTGGATTTAATATGAGCATTTATAAATAGGGAAGCAGTGCTATACTGGCCAAGCAGCCTCCTCCCAATCTTGACTGAGGCTGGCACTGATGCCCTGGTCACTCTGGCCTGCTTCTCCCACACCTGGATCGGATCTCCTTCAGCTATAAGGTGGTGCTGCCTTTCCCAAGTGACTCAGATTTCTATTTCCTTCTAGGATGCAAGACAGCTAGGACCAAGGAAACAATTCAAACACACAATCAGGTACAAGTCTTCATTGTGCTTTTAATGATGATGACTAATAATCTGGGTTAGAAAGTAAGGATCAGCCAGGAGTGCACATGTAGGGCCTGTTAGGGTTGAGGATGGTAAGAGAGAGCTGAAAATTACAATGAGGAGCAATAGTCACCTGGGGTTACCAGTATCGGGAGTATGACTGTGTTTTCCAAACCAAACTTAGAACTCATGAACTGGAAGTACAAATGTGAGAAAAACAGTACTGTCATTTATTCAGTCAATAAACATGTACCGTGATAAGTTTTAAGACTCAAGAAAAGAATGAGACCTGAATCCTACAGAAGTTACTGTCTACCTATATGTAAATGAGTAATTAAACCTGTTCCTAAAACTCTTGAAACAGACTCTCTAAAACAAGAGCAGAGGGGTGCCTGGGTGGCTCAGTCAGTTAAGCATCTGCCTTTGGCTCAGGTCATGATCTCAGGGTCCTGGGATTGAGCGCCGCATCAGGCTCCCTTCTCTGCCCTTCCACCCCACTCCCACTTGTGTTCTCTCTCTCAAATAAATAAATAAAATCTTAAAAAAGAGAGAGAGAGCGCAGAAGTGGGATCTGGCAAGTTCTCCCTGGTGTCCCTTTCAGGAACCAGAGGCATTTTATCTGGTAATCTTTATCAATTTAGTCTATCAACTCCAGAATTATAGCACCCCAACCCCAAATGTTTCTGACTTTTGATATATGACTATAGTTCTTTCTTAACCTTGAAACAACCTAAAAGCCAATTTAATAAAGCACCTTATTTTACAGATGAGAAAAAAACTGGCCAACTAAGCAGCGTGTCCTCATGCAAAGCCTTTCCACTTTCTACTCTGTCTATGACACTCATCTCCAAGCTAATTGCTGGATGAGACTGCTTTAAAGGGCCAGAGAAATATATTATGAAGTCTTAATAAACCACATCTTACAGATTAAAGACACACTGCTTTACCCAGTCAAGTTCCCTTTGGAGGTCTGTCCTTTACTGGAAGAAAGTCAATAAAGTAAAAATATATAGTCAAGCATGTTAGTAATTAGTAAAATACTGGGAAATTCAATCCCTTACCAAGGAGACTGTCTCCACTTAACATTTATATTTTTATTTCACTAGGATAATTTAAGGATTTAATGATATAAGAACATCTTTTCTCTCCTCCATTTCATCTCCATTGGTCACATCCCTCCTGAGGACATTATCAAGGAATGGAAGCATGCCTAAACTCCTGCAAAGCAACTTCATGAAACCAAAAGAGCAGAAATTTGAGACACTTGATTCAGAATATTCCTCTACTGTTACTTATTTGGGAATTTGAAAAAGCCTCACCAATAGGAATTGCTAGTGATCTTGGGAAGGTGACTTTTTTTTAATGTGAGTAGCAAGCTGGTTGACTTAAGTAAGCATGGGTAGTGTTTGCCTATGCATTCAAATAAACTAAGGATCTAGTCTAAACTCCTCAAATATAAAGCAAAATGGCTTGACTTCATTGTTATGTGGACAATAAAAGTCAAGTATAACCACTGTTAAGCATCTGCCTTCGGCTCAGATCATGATCCCAGGGTCTTGGGATCAAGCCCCACATCAGGCTCCCTGCCCAGAAAGGGAGCCTGCTTCTCCCTTTCCCTCTGCTATTCCCCTTGCTTGTACTCTCTCTCTTTGTCTCTTTCTGTCAAATAAAATAAATAAAATCTTAAAAAAAAAAAAAGCAGCAGGGAAACTTTCAGTCTAAGCCACCTTGTATAAAGCAAATTGCTTCCAAGAAATCAAAACATCAGGCTATCTCATGTGTGAATGTGAATTTACACCACCTGCAGGGGGCAGGAATCACAACTTGAGACTTAAACATGAAGACTGGTTCAGGAGAGTTGAATTCTGAGATCCTAGGAAAAGCAAATATAAAACTGCTCCCTAGGAAAACTTGTGTAGCCCAGAGCATATAGATCCCCCATAGCAGAACGCCTACTGACCATAAATCAACACTCCAAGTGACATAATCAAAATCCCACATGCAAACACCATCAAAACTACATGAGGGGGGCGCCTGGATGGCTCAGTCATTAAGCGTCTGCCTTCTGCTCAGGTCAGGATCCCAGGGTCCTGGGAAAGAACCCCGCATTGGGCTACCTGCTCAGCGGGAAGCCTGCTTCTCCCTCTCCCACTCCCCCAGCTTGTGTTCCCTCTCTGGCTGTCTCTCTCTCTGTCAAATAAATAAAATCTTTAAAAAAAAAAAAAAACTACATGAGGAACCACCTTGAAAGGAATTAGAGCTTAGGAATGAGAGGAAATAGGAAAATCTGAAAAACACCATTAAAAAGATAAATTTAAACTTATATAAACTAAAAAAGGAACATAAACAATAACAAAAGGCAGGACAGCATTTTTAAAAAATTTTTTTTTGAAGATTTTATTTATTTACTTGACAGAGACACAGCAAGAGAGAGACAGAGAACACAAGCAGGGGGAGTGGGAGAGGGAGAAGCAGGCTTCCCACTGAGCAGGGAGCCCGATGCGGGGCTCGATCCCAGGACCCTGGGATCATGACCTGAGCCGAAGGCAGATGCTTAACAACTGAGCCACCCAGGCGCCCCCAGGACAGCATTTTTAAAAATCAAGAATATTTGAGAAAAAAAGCAGATATGTAGACATTTTTAAAACAGATTCTTTAAATTTCTACATTCAGCATGGAGATGAAGAGAGCTGGGGAAGAGGCACACCCACCCTTACAACAAGAAAAATGCTGGACAAACTGCAAATTAATGACTTTCCTTGAATCTCCCTTGGAGAGAGGCAGGGTCACAAGAGCAAACAATTAACTGGAAGTCCTCAAAGAGACAGGTGCTTGCAGGAGGTAACAGGACCCAAGCTTTTCCTACTTGGGGCAGATGTCATCAGATGCTACATAAGCCAATAAGAAGATTCGGCTAGAAATTTTTAATGAATTCCTGAAAGCCAAGTGTAGAGGCTGAATGAGTTTGAAACCCTGGGGGCTACAGATGACATGGGAGCAAGGAGTGGGCAGCAGTCCAACCTCATTACCAGCAGTCCAAATCCACAAGAAATGTTAAAAGTTCTTAAGTCAGAAGGAATATAATATAGGTCAGAAACTTGGGTCTACACAAAGAAATGAAGACTATTAAAAATGGAAAATCATTGTCTATTGAGAAAATCCTGAAGAATCTACAAAAGATCTCTTCAAACTACAAAAGTGAATTTAACAAGGTTGCAGGATACATGGTCAATATATAAAAGTCAATTGTCTTCACATAGCAATGAACTACATATAGCAATGAACCATCAAAATTTGAAATTCAAAAATACTATTTACAATAGCACTAAAAATGAAATAGGTATAAATATAATAAAATATATGCAAGGTCTGGATGTTGAAAAGTAGAAAACACTAATAAAAGAAATTAAGATCTAAATAAATACCATTTATGCACTATCCATAGTGCAATCCAAATCAAAATTCTAGCAAGGTTTTTGGAGATATACATGACTTAATTCTAAAATTTATATGGAAAAGCAAAGGAACAAGAAAAGCCAAAATAATTATGAGAAAAAAAGGAAAAAGTTAGAGACTCACTGTACCTGATTTCAATTTTTACTATAAAGCTACAGTTATCTAGACAGTATAATATTGGTGAAAGGATGTAGACATATTACAATGAAACAGAATAAAGGGCCCAGAAATGTACCCACACGAATATATCAGTTGATTTTGGGCAAAGGTACAAAGACAATTAAATGGAGAAAGTTTTATCTTTTCAACAAATATTGCTGGAACAATTGAATATCCATGTGCAAAAAAGGAAAAAAAAAGGTGGACACATACTTCATACCTTATATAAAAATTAACTCAAAATAAATCATTGACCTAATTCTAAATCTAAAACTTTAAAACTTCTAGAAAAAACAGTAAATCTGTGTGACCTTGGGTATGGTGATAAATTTTTAGGTATGACACTAAAAACATGAGCCATAAAAGAAAAATTGATAAATTGGACTTTTAAAAAATAAAAACTTTTGCTCTGTAGAAGACACTGTTAGAAGAATGAAGAAAAGCCACAGACTTGGAGGAAAAAACGTATATATCCAGTATCTTATAAAGGAGTTATACCCTTGTAGAATATATAAAGAACTCTTAAAGCTCAACAATAAGAAACAAATAACCCCCTTATAAAAATGAGCAAGACAGAGGTGCCTGGATGGCTCAGTGGGTTAAGCGTCTGCCTTCAGCTCAGGTCATGATCCCAGGGTCCTGGGATCAAGCCCCACATCAGGCTCCCTGCTCAACAGGGAGCCTGCTTCTGCTGTTCCCCCTGCTTGTACTCTCTGGCTTTCTCTCTCTCTGTCAAATAAATAAATAAAATCTTTTTTTAAAATGTGAGCAAAACATATGGAAAGAAATTTCTCCAAAGAAAATATACAGCTGGCAAATAAGCACATGAAAAGATGTTCAACATTAATGGTCATTAAGAAAATTAAATTAGTATCATAAAGAGGTAGCATCACATACCTAGAATGGCTAAAATTTTAAAATTAACAATGCCAAGACTTGCAAGGATACAGAGCAACAGGAATCTGCATTTATTATCAGTGGGAACACAAATGACATGCCATTTTGGAAAACAGTTCAACAATTTCTTATAAAGCTAAACAGACCTATGTTCACCTAAAAACCTCTATGTAAATATTTGTAACACCTTTATTCATAACCCCCATACTGGCAACAACCCAGATGTGCTTCCACAGGTGGCTGATAAACAAATAAACAAATCTACATCCACAGTAGACTAATACAACTCAGTAATAAAAAGGAACAACTATTGATTCATACAACACTATGAAATTTAGAGGAATTTTCCTAAATGAAAGAGGCCAGACCCCAAAGACTTCATAATGTAAGATTCCATTTATATGACATTCTGAAAAGCAAGACTGTACAGAAAGAGGATCAGGTAGAAGGAGTGGTTGACTAAAAAAAGACTGTACAAGAGAATACGTGGCTGGGATAACTGAACACAACTCTCCCAGAAAATGATAGATCAAAATGACAAAACACTAGTGAAGCATAAAGTGTTTCTTCCCATTAATAGGCTTGATCTAATGGAAGTACATATAAAACACTGCCCCCAAAGAATAGAAAATGTTCCTCTGTTTCAAGCATACATGAGATATTAAGAAAAACACACAGTATGTCAAAAGGAAATACAATAAATATTTTTAAAATTATATATTGATCACATTATCTGATCAAAATTCAGTAATATTAAAAATCAGTAACAAAAAGATTGCCAATACCCCCCAACACACACACACACATGCACACACACACACACACATACACACATTTTAGAAACTACAAAGCAAGCACACTTCTATTTGGGTTTTACTTATTTGGGGTCCTTTGTGCCTCATGGGTACGGATGTTCATTTCTTTCCCAAGGTTTAGAAAATTTTAGTCATTATCGTTTTAAATATGGTTTCTGTCCCTTTCTCTTTCTCTTTTCCTTCTGGAATTCCCATAATATGAATATTGTTTCTTTTCATTGTGTTCCATAGTGTTCATAAACATTCTTTACTCTCTTTCATTCTTTTTCCTCTTTGCTCCTCTGACTGGGTAATTTCCAGTCTCCTATCCTCCCTCCCTCTCTCTCTCTCTCTCTATAATAAATAAATAAAATCTTTTTAAAAAGAAGGGAAAAGATCGCCAAAACAGGAAATGTAATCACAGTATGCTACATAGCTCTTCTGTGAATAATACTTACATATCTATATAATAATGCAAACACTGAATATCGACTCAATGAAAAATGATGATGGAAATGACTCTTTCCATAAAAAAATAGGTCATTGAAGGTACAATAAACTTTAAGACATCATAAAAGAATACCCTGAACAACTTTATGCCAATAAATTTGACAACTTAAGTGGGATGGAAAATATGAACTACCAAATATAACTCAAAAAGAAATTGAAAATATGAGTAGGCATAAACATTACAGAAATTGAATCAATTATCAATATCAGAAAATTTCCAGGACTAAAAAGTTTTAAATGTGAGTTTTACCAGAACTTTAAGGAACAGATAATTCCTATTTTTACATTAACCCATTCAAGAAATTAGAAAGAGAATGAAAACTAAACGACTCACTTTTGGAAGTTTATAAATCTTGATACCAAAAACAGATGGAATAGTATGAGAAAGGAAGCTCATCAGCCAATCTCATTTTTATGTAGTAGTAGTAGTACTAATTGATAAACTCTATTAGTTCTTTATACATTTCAGACACCACTATAACATGTTTTATTGTTATTGTTGTTTTCTAACAGCTTTATTGAGATATAATTGATATATGAAGAACTGCACATATTCAATGTATAAAATTTGGTGAGTTTAGACATATGTGAACACCCATGATACCATTGCCATAATCAAGGTAACAGACATATCCAACACTTCCCACTTTTCTTGTGTCCTTTAGTCTTTTTATTCTGTGTGTGTGTGTGTGTGCACGTGTGTGTTAAGAACATTTAATATGAGATCTGCCCTCAACAAACTTTGAAGTGTACAACACCATATTGCTAACCATAGGCACTATGTTGCACAGCAAATCTCTAGAACTTATTTATCTAGCATAACTGAAACTATACCCATAAAATAACAACTCCCCATTTCTCTTGCTATAAGAGTATTATAAGTGTTAACTTATTAGTCTTCAAAACAGCCTCATCAAGAGGATACTATTATTATGCCTATAATAGTAAGGACAGTAAAGTGGTTACTATTTGCCCATGATATGAAACCAGGCAGTGTTCCAGACTTTGGTAATAGTGAAGCCTCATGCAGACTATGAATGGAGAATAAACCTGGTTCCAATTGGTCATTTAAGGACACAGAGCTGCTACAGTGCAGGTACACAGCTGCACCAAAAAAAAAATACTAGCCAACACAACAAAATAATAAAAAGAAATAATTTCGATTGCTGAAGAGAAAACAAAATTATTTTTAATAGATGATATAATTATCTATATAAAAATCCAAGAGAATATATAGACAAATGATTAGAAATAATGAGTTCTTCTGCAAGGTTGCTGGAGAAAGGTTAATAATTTACTATACACCTGCAAAAATCTATCAGGAATGTCACCTTTTAAAAATTTTATTCAAAGTACAACCAAAGATACAAGGTACCTAGAAATCTAACAAAGGATGTGTAAGATCTGTATTGAGAAAAATTATAATTACTTTTTTTTTAAGATTTTATTTATTTGACAGAGAGAGACACAGCGAGAGAGGGAACACAAGCAGGGGGAGTGGGAGAGGGAGAAGCAGGCTTCCCGCTGAGCAGGGAGCCCGACGTGGGGCTCGATCCCAGGACCCTGGGATCATGACCTGAGCCGAAGGCAGACGCGTAACAACTGAGCCACCCAGGCGCCCCTATAATTACTTTTTTGAAGGCTATTACAGAAGACTTAGGAAGGAAAATACTACGTTCATGGACAGGAAAACTCACTATCTCTACAAAGGTAATTTCCCCAAAGTAGACCTGTAAATCTAATGCTATTCTAATCATGATACTAACCATATTTTTCAAGAGAGTTGACAAATCTTATAATTCATTTGAAGAAGTAAGATGAAATTTTGAAGAAGAGTAAAGTGGGAGAAAGAATAAGGAACATTCCCTACCAAATACTAAGACTTATTATAAAGCCATAATATTTTTTGAAAGTTTAGGGCTGATGAAAGAATACACAGATAAACTTGGAAAACAATAGAGAGCCTAGAAACAAAGCATGGGAATGTGGGATATAATGGAAGTCATATTATAAATCAAATCAAATCTCCACTTAATAAATAATTCTGGAAAGTCATTTATCCGAATCCTATTCATCTTTTACTAAAAAAAAAAAAATGCTAATAGATTAAAGATCTAAATGGGAAAGGCAAAACTACAAAACTTCTAGAAGACAATATATGAGACTATTTCCCTGATACCCAAGTAAGGAAAGATGTCAAAACAAGATGAAACCCATGAACCATAGAAAAGAAAGATTAGTAAAATTGACAGTTAAAATAAAATTTTTTATGTAACAAAAGACACCATAAATATTGTTAAAAGACAAATTAGAGTCTGGGGTGAAATATTTGAACTGTGTGTAATGGACAAAGAATCAATCCTCATTATTTGTAGATTCCACATTTGTGAATTCACCAATGCTTGCTAAAATTCATTTGTAACCCCAAATCAATACCTGTGGCACTTTCATAGTCATTCTCAGTCATGCACAGAGAAGTAAAAATTTTGAATCATCCAACATGACATTCCCAACCAGGTTCAAACAAGGCTATGTTCTGCCTTCTTTTTTCAGCTCTCATACTGTAAATAAGTGTCCTTGAGATTTTATTGCCTCATTTTCCCAATTTGGGGATTGTTGGTGTTTTATTGTTTCAAATGTCCCCTGAGCATAGTGTTGTAGTGTTTCTAAGTGCAAGAAGGCTATGATATGCCTTATGGAGAAAACACATGTGTTAGAGAAGATTCATTCAGGCACGAATTATAATGCTACTGGTCATGAGTTATAGTGCTGACTAATTTATGTTAATGAATCAACAATATACATTAAATAAGGTGTCTTTAAACAAAAACACACATAAAACAAAGTTACATATTGATCAGTTGACAAAAATGTAGTGGTGAAAGGCTCACAGGAACCTAACCCTGTATTACCCCTTAGGAGCAATGGTTCAATATTCACTAATTCAGTGTTCACAGTGACTTTGTAGAACACAACTACTGAAAATATTGAGAATCAGCTGTACTTTCATGAGTCTATAAAGATCTACAAATCAAAAAGAAAAGATAAACAATCTAATAGAAAATGACAAAGTATGCAAAAAGGCAAGATGCAGAAATATCTGAAGTGCCAATAAATATGAAAAGATACGCAGCTTCCCTATTCACAAGGAAAATGCAAAATAAAGCTATGGGATGTCTTTTCACACCTACCAAATTAGCAAAAATACAGTACTAACATCGACAAAAAGTTGGAGAAAATAGAACTCTCATATGTGCATTGTTGTTGGAATTGTAACTTTGTTTAATTAACTTGGAGAGCATATGGCAATATCTATTATGTTTGATAATGTATAATTCCTATGACCCAAGAAATCTACATCTAGCTGAACACCTTAGAGAGCCCAGTGAAAAATGTATAAGATCATTATTGGCTCACTGAGTTAAAAAAAAAAAAAAGAAGAAGAAGAAGTGTCTAGGTATGCCTAGGTGGTACAGTTGGTTAAGCATCTGACTCTTGGTTTTGGTTCAGGTCCTGATCTCCAGGTCCTGGGATCAAGCCCTGCGTCCAGCTCCACGCTCAATGCAAAGTCGCCGGAGATTCTCTTTCCCTCTTCCTCTACCCCTCCTGCTCATGCTCTCACTCTATCTCTCTAAAATAAATAAATAAATAAATCTTTAAAAGAAAAAAAATATAATTGTCTAAATGTGCCTCAATTGGCAACAAGTAAATTCCATGTCACACATTAGTGAAAATCAACAAATGTACATATATCAATATAGATGTACATATATCAACATAAACCAATCTCAAAAACATTTTTCAGACTGAAAACAAGTTATAGGGGTGCCTGGGTGGCTCAGTCAGTTAAGCGTCTACCTTCGGCTCAGTTCATGATCTCAGGGTCCTGGGATTGAGCCCCATGTTGGGCTCCCTGCTTAGCGAGGAGTCTGCTTCTCCCTCTCCTTCTTTCTCTCCCCCAGCTCATGCTCTCTCTCACTCTCTCTAAAATAAATAAATAAAATCTTAAAAAAAAAAAGAAAACAAGTTATAAAAAGTATAAAACAACTATATAAATTTTTTAAGCACATACTATTATTTATGGATACACAAAGGCCTCCACAAGAATGATGCAATGATACAGGAAATAGTATTGGGGGAGAGTCAATAATAATAAATGACATTAATACTAAAGACTTACCTATAGTATACATATATTCACTGAGTCTTCAAATAGTCCTATGATGTAGGTACAATAATTTTTTTTCTTTATTCTGTGCCTTAAATTCACGACCCGGAGACCCAGGGTCACATGCTCTACCAACTGAGCCAGCCAGGCGCCTCACAATAATTTTTCAGATGAGAAAACTAAGAAATAATTAAGTAACATACTAGGAAATCCTCCTATTTGCAACATTAAAACAGGGACAATATAAGTATTAGTGCATTCCTCAGGTTTTTGAGTCAGTAAATTTAAATTCTGAACAATTTAATCATGTGTCTGGTGAGAGGTGGGTCTTCATGGTCTTTGCTTCTCTCAAACAGAAACGTTATAGAAGTCACATTTGGGCACATAGACTGTCAGACACATGGGTCCTTCTTAATTTTGCTAATTCAAAATAATGTGAGAGAATATCAGTGAGACATCCTTTTATTCCATTTTATCCCCTTCAAAAATGGAACACTGGAGCTACCCTAATGAACCTGGTCAAGATATCTTTTCCCTTCATTTTCAGGTATTGTCTTTTTTGTTTTGAATACTTTCGGTGAACAACTTTTGGTTTCTAATATTTTAGTGTGACTTTATGATAAAGTAAGATTGGCAAATCCAGAATAACTTTGGCAGTTAATTCTTGTATTTGAGTGACATATGGAAACATAATTTATACAGAACTAGAATCACAGAACTGGAAGAGACATGAGAGATTAGTTCTGCCTTCTTGCTTAAAAAAAAAATGGCTTGGGGCACCTGGGTGGCTCAGTCGTTAAGCGTCTGCCTTCGGCTCAGGTCATGATCCCAGGGTCCTGGGATCGAGTCCCACATCGGGCTCCCTCCTCGGGGGGAAGCCTGCTTCTCCCTCTCCCCCTCCCGCTGCTTGTGTTCCTGCTCTCGCTATCTCTGTCTCTGTCAAATAAATAAATAAAATCTTTAAAAAAAAAAATGGCTTGTGCAACATCACATACAGAGTCAAAACTAGAACCCTATCCCATTTCCCCCAAAACATCAACACTAGGAAAAACAGGCTTATAACATTTAGAACTTCTGGCAGTAAAAACTGTTCAGAACATTTGTGTCGATTCTGACTTTCTCAAACCGCCTCCATGTGGATATCCCTGAATGAAGAAAAACAACACAGGATGCCCACCAGAGAACTGGACTCTAGGATCAGGCACAGCTGAAACTCTTCACTGAGGAGCTTATTTGGTGACCACAACTGTATAATTGCACAGAAAACTCTCCCTCACTATGAATACTAACTGAAATCTAAAATAAATTTTTTCTGTTTCCTCTTTCCAAAATAAAGCATGTTAAATTCTTCATCACTACTAATAAACATTTTAAAAAGAAAGTTGCAAGGATATGAATATTGTTTCATGAACATTTTCTTACTTACCCTGACACTCTTATACCCTAACCAATTCTTACAAGTGATCAGACAAAACTCTACAGCTCAAATCCCACAAAACAGGGGAAAACAATACTCCTAAGACATACCTGATGTCCTTTAGCATGTTTTAGCTGACTCAACCATGGCATTTCCAACACACATGATTTTTTTTAAATCCTGATAAATTATCATGGATACTTTTTTTTTTTAAGATTTTATTTATTTATTTGGCAGAGAGAGACACAGCGAGAGAGGGAACACAAGCAGGGGGAGCAGGAGAGGGAGAAGCAGGCTTCCCGCTGAGCAGGGAGTCCGATGTGGGGCTCAATCCCAGGACCCTGGGATCATGACCTGAGCTGAAGGCAGATACTGAACAACTGAGCCACCCAGGTGCCCCTCAATGGATACTTTCTTTACACACTTCAACCATGTCCATAAACAAGTATGGACACCACATTGGCTCTCATGAAAATCTCATTCTAAGACCCATAAAATTGTTTTTTCTTCCCAAAACAGAGAGGACCAGGGACTGGGATTCCAGTTACTAAACATAAATGACAAGCACTTCTATGTGATAATTACTTAATAAGCTACATTTAAAAAAAAATAATAACACTATAATTTGGAATGTGTTTAAATTTTTTTTCATTGAACATAAAAATGAAAATAAATGAGTGTTAAGAACAGGAAAGTAAATTTAAAAACCTAACTTAGTGAAATTGTAAGAATCTGAGCTCTGATTCAAATTCAAATATTTTTGCTTGATATAAAAATGGGCACTAATATTTTATGAGCCTGAGCTTCTCATATGATGAAAATAAAATGGGGAATTGGGAATTGGGGTTTTTTTCTTCCTTCTGTTTGTTTCTCTTGTCTCAAATCTCTTATAAAAATACATACACTTCAGGGCACCTGGGTGGCTCAGTCGTTAAGCATCTGCCTTCGGCTCAGGTCATGATCCCAGGGTCCTGGGATTGAGCCCCACATTGAGCTCCCTGCTCAGCGGGAAGCCTGCTTCTCCCTCTCCCACTCCCCCTGCTTGTGTTCCCTCTCTCGCTGTGTCTCTCTCTGTCAAATAAATAAATAAAATCTTTTAAAAAAAAATACATACCCTTCCCCAACAGATGTTAACATTGCCTCATGGGGAAAATAGGAATCAGATAGGAGAGCCTCCATCTTCCATCTACCAAAAAGCCATCCATTTGCTTCTGTACCCATACTGTGCACTCCATTCTATTACTAACATTGAAATACTCCATCAAAGGCCTTGTGCTCTTTCACTTTTGAATTCCACTGACAACCTATATCACCTATTGTTCCTTCTCAATTGTATCGAACATACTCCAGAACTTCCTATTTTAAAAAAGAAAAAAAGAAAGACCTCCTTTTCCCCCAATCCACCTTCAACTCTCATCCCATTTCTTTGTTCCCATCACAGCAAAGATTCTTGAGAGAATTATTGCCTCCACCTCCTCACCTCTCATCTCTCCTCACTCAACTCCTCTGAGGTGCCCACTTGTCCATAGAGATTGCTCTGGTCTGCAACCCCTAGGCCACCATATTTTGCCAGTTATCTATTTCTGCTTAACAAAATACCCCCAAACATACTGTCTTAAAATTACAATTCAGTATGATCTCACAGTCTGTGCGCTGACTGGGCTCATCCAGGTGGCTCTCTGTCAGGTCCCTCATGAAGTTGCAGTTCTGCTACAATCATCTGAAAGCTCTACAGGGTTGGACAACCAAGATGGCTCACTTACCAAGTTGGCAGATGATGCTGATTGTTGTCTGGAAGGTCAACTGTGACTGCCCATCAGAGTTCCTACCTGTGGCCTCAGCATGTGACTTTGGCTTCTCATAGCATGGCAGCTGACTTCCAAGAGGGGGCTCTCAAAAGCAAGTGCTCTAGGAAATCCAGGCTGAAGCTGCAAGTCTTCTTAGAACCTGGCCTTGGAAGTCACAGTCTCATTTTCCTTCATTCTGTTGTCCAGATGAATCAGTAAAGCCAGCCCTGATTCAAGGGATGGGAAATCAAAGTCCACCTATTGGTTATAAGGAGAAGCATATGTACATGGGAAAGAAGAAATTGACAGAGGCCATCTTTGAAGCTATCTGCTATTATGGCTACTTTACTGGACTCCACAACAGCAACAACATAGTAACTAGGCCCTCTTTCTTGAAACACTTTTATTTTGCCTTCCTTGACACTCCACTTATATTTCCCACCTCCCTGCTTGGTCCCTCCATTGTAGTCAACTTTGGGGCACTTCCTTTGAGATGCCCCACTTTTCTCTTGGAGACCTTGTTCTTTTCTCAGCCTCTGCAGATGCACTAGGTGACCTCATTCATCTTGCCCCACTGCTTTTAATACCTGCTATCTACCAACCACTCCTAAATCTGTGTCTCCAGTTCAGACACCTCCTGCCAACCAGATGTGCATGTCAAACTGCCTCCTGAAGCTTGGTATGGTTGTCTAACGGGCATTTCAAACCTAGCTTAACCTCTTTTCATTCAAGTCTTCTGTCAAACATCACCTTTAGTCCTTCCAGGAACACTCTATTTAAAAAATGGTACTTTCACACCATCATGCTCAATCCCATGATTTGTTTTTCTTAGGACTTACCATCAACTGATATAGTATAAATTTATTTACCTATTTTATTGTCTGTCTCTTCCAACTTGATCTACTTTGCTAGCTATGTATCCCCAGCACCTAGAATGGTGTTTAGTATATTCCAGGTTTCTTATCTGCTGCCTAACTTGAAGGTGAAGACACAGTCTCTGAAAGATTTAGAAAAGGCCTCATTTAATGCTCTCCTCCACCCTTAACTTGCAGGTAAAATTGCTGAATTTCAGCAGTTTGAACTTTGCCTAGTATTCCAGCTCCTAAGCTAGCCCGTAACTTGAGGTTGGGATCAGCTAGAGGGGAAAAACTAGTTTCTGAAGGCTTCACTAAGTCTGGCTCTTGTAGTACCACTTCTGGCATTGACATCATCCAAAGTATAATAAAAAAATCAGCCACTAATTGTTTTTCTGAGAATAATTTAGCCTCAACATCATGGTAGTGGCGAGGCACACAAATCAAAAGCCAAGATCTTTCATATACTTCACTTCTCTATTCACTATGTATTTATTTATGATATTTTGAGCTCAGAAAATAACAAATGCATGTAGGTGTAGGAGCAATTCAAAAATAACACCCTTACATGTCCAATATTTAGATGTTTGCAAGTGGCAGAGACTGAGAAAGGGCAAGAACGGAAGTGGGAGTGACCAACTGTGCCAAGAGCTTTTGCTGTTCTACACAGAAGGAGGGTGTGCAGGGCATGCCACTAGAGGCCTGGAAGAGCCATTCCAGTTCAGAGGAGCAGACAAGATCAGTAAGCCATGGTCTGTGAGGGCTAAGTAGCAAGTTGTCATGGACTGAGCCCAAGTAGTCATGCCAGGCCCTTCCTATCAGAATGCTGGCTCCAGTCCCTACAAGGTTAGTGGGTCTCCGAGCAAATCAATTAAGACCACTGCTCTTTAGTCTCAATTGAAAATTGATGAGAGAAGCAATATGCACTTACTGACCCCAAAAAGTCCTCAAGTTGAAGGATTTAGAATCATATATACAAGAGAACTTTCAAAATAGTGAAGTTCCATGTAAATGTTGCTTTCTATTTCAAACACTTCTAGGGGCCAAACAATCATATCATAGGCTCAAACCCAAGAATTATGGACCTATTTCTTCAGTATAAAGAAATTTTGTTTAAAGCTCACCAAATGTAATCTCATTAAACTAGAATTTTTAAGAGTAGAAAACTAGTTTTTTTTAAAAAAGAATATATAGCTGATTTAAAAATTAAGAAGCATTGGGGCGCCTAGGTGGCTCAGTCGGTTAAGCGTCTGCCTTCGGCTCAGGTCATGATCCCAGGGTCCTGGGATAGAGCCCCACATCAGGCTCCTGACTCAGCGGGGAGCTTGCTTCTCCCTCTCCCTCTGCCTCTCCCCCTGCTCACACTCTCTCTTTCTCTGTGTATCTCTGTGTCTCAAATGAATAAATAAAATCTTAAAAAAATAATAAAAATAAAAATTAAGAAGCATAATTGTACTGAATCCTTGACCCTCAATGATAGAAAATTATATTTTTGTCAGTATGTTATAGATCAAATATAGGTTTAAAAAATGAAGTAATCACATAATTACACCATGTGCTAGTACTGACATGCTGTGCTGGGAATATTTTAAATATTTAAATATTTTAAAACTAAGTCACAAAATTTAAAAGATTATTTGGCAAAAACTACTCATTTTCCCCAGTTAAATCATCATAAATGGATTAAACACAACAGCTCATCTAGAAAAACTTCTTCCAGATATGGAAGTGATAGTTTAAATTTAAGATGCACAAAGAGCAAAGAGATGCAGAGCAAAGAGCAGGAGTACTTCTTCCACTGCTGGATTCTGGGAGCAAACCTGGCTCAAGACTCTCTAGCCATTGGCTGGAGGGGAAGGGTCAAATTACTTAACCTCTCCGTTCCCACAACCTTCCCCAGTCTCATTTCTCTCCCTCCCTTGAAAAGAACCAACATCCTGGATTTGGTTTTTAATATTCCCATGCACTCATTTGGTCTCTTTTTTTTTTCAAGTAAGAATGCATATAATTTTAATTAGAGTATAGTACTGTTCTGTATTTTTTACACTTTAAACAGAGGATACTCTGCAGACTTCTGTGACTTACCATTTTGTCCAACATCACCTTTGATATTTACCTATGTTAATAATTAGAGCTCTGTTCATTTATTTTCATAGAAGTATATATTATTCCATTATATAAAAAGGAGCACAATTTACTTATCCATTCTCCTATTGATGGACATTTTGGACCTTTCGAATTCTTTATTTTGCTACAGTGATCATCTTTACGCATATATACCTCACCTAAAAATGGAATTATGGTGTAACAGATTATTAGAGATTTTTAATTTTATCAAATTGCCCAGAAAGTAGTAGTACAATCTATATCCCTCCCCGCAAGCAGCGTGAGTTTCTTTTGCCTTACAATTTTAGTACATTTTTGCCTATCTAGTGGGTGAGAAATACTATACATTACAGCTCCAACTGGCTAATAAATGGGGAGGTTGAGCATCTAAGTATTATGTTTATAGCCATTCCAATTCCCTCTTCTGTGGCTTGCCTATATATATCTTCTGCCTATTTTCTGTTGGGTTGTTTATCTTTCTTAATTTTTAGGTGTTTATTGCTTATTTTTTACAGTTAAGCTTTGTCAATTTATTCAGTGAAATATTTTTTTCCAGTGTTTTGTTTGTTTTTTAACTTTGCTGATGGTGCCTTTTGATGTAAAATAGTCCCTCCTTATCCACAGGGGATACATTCATTCCAAGACCCCTTGTGGATGCCTGAAACTGTGGATTGTACCAAACCTGTATATACTCTGTTTTTTCCTATATATACCTACTATGATAAGTTTAATTTATAAATTAGGCACAGTAAGAGATAAACAACAACAATAATAAAATAGAACAATTATAACAAATACTATAATAAAAGTTATATGAATGTGGTCTCTCTCAGAATATCTGATTGCACTGTACTCACCCTTCTTCTTGGGATGATGTGACACGGTAAAATGCCTACCCGAAGAGATGGAATGAGGTGAATGAGGTAGGCATTGTGCTGTGGCCCTAGGCTACTACTGACCTTCTGATGATTTGTGTGAAGTAGAATCATCTGCTTCCAGACAGCAGTTGACTGCAGGTATATGAAACCAAGGAAAGCAAAACAGCTGAAAATGGGGAGTACTATACTAAAAGTATATTTTTAACTTGAATGTATTAACTACAATTTGTGATCTTTGCGCTTGTTGTTCTTTTTTCCCAAAAATCACTCATTGCTGTGATTTTATAAAATGTTGCCCCGTGCTTTCCAAAACTTTCAAAATATTTTTTTCAATAAAACTAAGATCTACCTTGAGCTGAGAGAGAGTGTGTGTGTGTGTGTGTGTGTGTGTGTGTAAAGTGTGAGATGTCTTTTACTTTTATCCACATCCATTAATTTATTTTACCTTTCATCACTTTTTAAGATAGAGGAAATATTATCAGTTGACAGATGAGGAAAATAAAAACCTGAAAATATATTTGATTGACCCAAGGACACACAGCTTTTCAGGACTTAGAAAATCAAAGTAAGAATCTCCATCTAAAGGAGCCCCAGGCACACCAAGTTCATCAACATTTAAATCTGTAATCTTATCTCTACCCCTTACCCCACCTCCCTGCCCCCACTGCTCCTCTACCAGCAAAGTTCCCAGCTCTGGCTCCAGGAACAGCATTGCCCCCTGGCCAGGCCACACAGCAAAGTTCCTGGCACATTGGGTTTCCCAAAAACTGCCTGGTGTCCTCCCCCACCCCCACCAGAGATTAGAATATAATCAATCTGGGTGAGGTCAGGCACTGATAGTTTTAATATTTAGCAGGGCTGTGAACCACTAGAGCAGGGCCATCTACCATCCCCTACTCCCATCTCCCCATCACCACACCCACCTGCAACTTGGTGATATGGGAGATATTTTCGGTTGTTCCACTGGGGGAGTGACACTGTTATCTAGTGGCCTGATGCTATATCCTACAAAGTCTCCCCATCTACAAATATCCTACAAAGTCTCCCCATCTCCCCACCCCCCATAACAAAGACATATGTGGCCCCAAAATGTCAACAACTGAGGTTGAGAAAACTGGACCTAGAGTGTGTTACCTCATTCCTTGCTACTCAAAATGTAGTTCCCAACCACAGCATGACATCTCTGTCACCAGGGAGCTTGTTGTCCATGTGGGATCTCTGGTCCTCCCCAGACCTCTCAGTCAGAACCTACATTACAGCAGGATCCCCAGGTAATTCAGTGCATGTTAAAATTTGAGAGCACTTGCACTGGACTGCTCTTATTCGCTCCTGCTGCAAATCCAATTGGATAATGAATCCTATCACGTTATCTCTTAGGGGTCTCAGAAATTCCCCTTGCCTTCTATCCCTAGAGTAACTTTCTCAATGCGGGACTTCATTGCTTGTAATCTCAGTTATGGCAGTAACCTTCCAATCTACCACCATCTTCTATCCTAGTAGAGATTTTTACCCTTTGTGAGAGTTAACAAAACATTTTAAGATGGAAAGAAAGCTGGACTTTCCCAGGGGAAAACATGCATACATGAGCACACACCCACGCTCACATGTTCCTACCCCACTGCATACGATTTCAAAGGACTCACAGAACCCCTAAAGCCCTCCACAGACACTTCTAGCTAGGAAACCCTACCTTAGTCTCTGCGCAAAGGGCTTGTTCTAAAATGCAGATGTGATCATTTGAAATCCCCTCTTGAAAGTCCCAGTGTTTAACACAGTTTATTCCAGCTAACCAAAGCCTTAACAGTTGCCCTGTATGCCAGTGCTCTGTGCACCTCAGTCTGTAGCTGGCACTTCCCCTGCCTGACACACCCTTCCTCTCCTGGGGGCCTGGCTCAACCCTCCACTTCCATACTCAGTTCAAGGATCATTCTCCCTGAGAAACTTTTTCTGATCACTCACCCCTATCCCCACCTTCCATTCTGAATTAGAGTCTCCTTCTTTTTTTTTTCTTTTTAAAAAGATTTTATTTATTTGACACAGAAAGAGAGAGTGTGTGCGCAAAAGCAGGGGGAGGGGGAGCAGCAGAGGGAGAGGGAGAAGCAGGCTCCCCGATTCCTCAGAAAGTTGAAAATAGAGCTACCCTATGACCCAGCAATTGCACTACTGGGTATTTACCCCAAAGATACAAATGTAGTGATCCAAAGGGGCATGTGCACCCCAATGTTTATAGCAGCAATGTCCACAATAGCCAAACTATGGAAAGAGCCCAGATGTCCATCAACAGATGAATGGATAAAGAAGATGTGGTGTGTACATGTGTGTGTGTGTGTGTGTATACACAATAGAATATTATGCAGCCATCAAAACAATGAAATCTTGCCATTTGCAATGACATGGATAGAACTAGAGGGTATTATGCTAAGCGAAATAAGTCAATCAGAGAAAGACAAGTATCATATGATCTCACTGATATGAGGAATTTGAGAAACAAGACAGAGGATCATAGGGGAAGGGAGGGAAAAATGAAACAAGGAGAAACCAGAGAGGGAGACAAACCATAAGAGACTCTTAATCTCAGGAAACAAACTGAGGGTTGCTGGAGTGGAGGGGGGTGGGAGGGATGGAGTGGCGGGGTGATGGACATTGGGGAGGGTATGTACTATGGTGAGGGCTGTGAACTGTATAAGACTGATGAATCATAGACCTGTACCCCTGAAACAAATAATACATTATATGTTAATTTAAAAAAATTTAAAAATTTAGAAAAAAAGAAGCAGGCTCCCCACTGAGCAAGGAGCCCCGTGTGGGGCTCAATCCCAGGGTCCTGACCTGAGCCGAAGACAGATGCTTAACCAACTGAGCACCCAGGTGCCCCTAGATTCTCCTTCTTTGTAGCCCTTAGCTCCAGGAGCTTCTATCTGCCATAGCCCTTCCAAGAGTATATTGTGTTATGGGTTTTCCTTTTTTCCTCGATTATCCCATCACATCTGAGTCAGCAAGAGTATCTTTCACATCTGTAGCCCCAGTGCTGGGCACAAACAGGAGCTCAATAAAGGTGGCTAGTAAATCTAAAGGAACAATAAATCTAGCATTCTTTCCACTTTATCATGATATATTGCTTTCAATTCATGCTTTGGTGACATGGTATTTTTCCCCTATAATTAAAGTGTAATCTTTATTTCTTAATCAAGGTGATGAGTGCCTGGGTGTTCATAATATTATTCTTTACACATTTTTTATGTTTCTGAAACATTTTATACTTTTTTTTTTTTAGATTTTTTATTTATTTGGCAGAGAGAGAAGGAACACAAGCAGGGGGAGTGGGAGAGGGAGAAGCAGGCTCCCCGCTGAGCAGGGAGCCGGACACGGAACTCGATCCCAGGACCCTGGGATCATGACCTGAGCCGAAGGCAGACGCCTAACGACTGAGCCACCCAGGAGCCCAGCATTTTATACTTTTAAGTAAAAACAATTAAAGTTACAATCATGATAAACAAGCAAATGCCTTGATGTCCCCTGGGTTCTGTGGAAATGCACCCCCAGATCTGTGTTCCTATAATATTGCTTTCTGATATCCAGTTCTGACTTCCCCACACATCCTTCTCTGGGGATGCCAAGCCATTCTCAGCTGATTGCAGGTGAGAATTTAGGAAGATTTTTCTGTGTCTGAGTGTCCAGGTGAAAAAAACTCATCAAGGACAGAGGAAACAGAACTTGAATTAGGATAAGAAAGAAAGATTTGGGGGCCAAAATTTTACACAGAAAACATTTTAATACACCGGTGGAGATTATGAACTAGAATATTCTATTTATTTCAGAGTGATAAGAACCTCACTAACACTAGATCACCAATTTCCAGGTAAAACCAGAATGTACCCATTTTCCATCCTCATCTAGAGAAATACTAGGAATCTCGCTTAAAGAATAGAGCATACTCATTCAAGAAAGGGCTTTTACAAACAACTGTAAGTTCTTCTAAGCAGTGTTGTTTTATATCACCTACCATTTTGCCATTACAATAACTTATTTCTCTCTGCCCTCTAAAACAAACAAACAAATATGTCATTTGCTTTTAAAATATCACCTCTTTTTCACTTTGATTTACTGCCCTTTGGCTACCAGTCCACTGGTCCCAGGCCAAGTCATCAGGTTCCCCCGGCTGCCTTGGCAAGGGAGGGAGTCTGAATTGCAGCTCAGGAAGCCTGCTGGGGCCGGTGTTCCTACACGTGCCCTCTCGGTGTCATCTGCCATCTGTTCAGCTCGCTCTCCTTGGATGGGGCAGAGGCTCAGCCTGCAGCCCCCACAAAAGGGTAGAAAGGCAGGGCCTTTTGAGGGACCAACTTCCAGGAAACAGCCGCTATGTATCTAAACGTGTTGACAAGGACCTATCCCAGGAAAACAACAACTAACAAAACAAGACAATGCTCTTCTCTTCCAAGGACCCTAAGTCCTCAGTCTTGGAATTATTTCCTTGCTGTCTGCGTGAGTTTGAGGGGCACGCAAGGCTGTCGCTACAGACAGCTAGGATCACAGAAGACAGCAAGTCAACAGACTCATACATAAGCTTTTTGGATCTTCATGTGAAGAGCACATTTTGCAAGTGTTTGGGGGTTGGTGTTACCTGGTTTGAGATCAGCGCTGCCACCACGGCTCTATCTCTTAACAAGTTACAGAATCTCAGTGAATGTTAGTTTCCTCCCCTGTAAAATGGAAATGGAGATTTAAAAAACCTCTGGAGCAGCCTCCACCACTTTCCTTTACCTCATTTAAGGAGAAGTTCTGCCCGAATTATCAGACTATGGATTTAAGTTATATGAAGAGAATTTTTAAGTGTAACAGTCTTGGCATTGAGACAAGTTCTCCCAGAGGAAACGGCTCTAGATTGGTATTTTCCCAGAGTAGCACTACATGAACCAATCATATGGAATATCAGGAAGAAAAAATTTTCTCCCTTTTGAGCATAGACACTTTGAACATACATTCTTTAACAGTTTGAAAAAATTAAGAAAAAATATATATTTCTATGATGTAGCTCTTACTTTTTAAAGATTATAACAAGAAAAAAAATTAGATTGGTTTGGGATTCCTGTCCAATTGCTCATAACATCAATTAAAATCCCTATTGCACAAAAACCTCACATGCCTATGATGCACACAAGCATGCACATGCAGATATGTGTACCTGGAAGTTACATGTATTAGAAACTAATGTGTAATGTAATGACCTTGGAATGCTTTATCATTCAACATTGTGGATGTCACCTCTTCACCTGGTAGATAAGTCAATGGATCACCACGAAAGAATACATGGTGTACAAGTCAATTCTGATCAATAAAGCATCAATATGATGCTTTGCAAATGCAAAAACCTTTGCATCCAAGGATCTATTTGTGTCTCAGGCTCTGAGGTCAATGACTCTCTTCCATTAAACAACTTCCTGTTTTGCTCTATAGTATCGTTTATCACACTGGACTCTTTGACTGCACTATTTTTGTTTTGCTTTTTTTCTACCAACAGAATCTTTGCACCTGAACAAGAAACTGATTTTTTTTTTTAAATCTAGTTTTCTCACAGAATCATGACATAAGAGGATTAATTGTTTGTTTTCAATCCTGACTTTTTCTCCTCCTAGGTCTATTTTTGAAACAAATTTTATTTTGGGATGTCCTGCCGGGGATGATACTAAATTGGAAAGTCTGGTGCAAATTTTATTGACCTCCATTTCCTACTATAAAGGATGTTCCTCACTAATCTGTCATCTACAGGGCAGACAAGGGCCAGAAACTAGGGAAGCCAAGCCAGATGGTGTGTTCAAGGAACCTGGGGCCAGAATCTTGATGTTTTGTTGGTTTGTTTTTAAATAAACAGCCAACTAGAAGGAGGAAAAAACATTTGGTTATCCTTCTTTTTATTCTAAGCTGAGCAAAACTCAATGTTAATTGTAATATGCACGGCAAACACAATGTCAGAGAATAGGTACTTACTGAATGTTGCTTGAATATGATAGAATGAATGGATGGAATGATAGATGCATAAGTGAATATAGATGGGTGGGTAGATGGATGAATGTATGGGTAGGTAGATGAGTGGAGGAATAAATGAATTAAAATTATCGATGGGTTTTTTAATTTAAGTAATGCAGAAAATATCAAAAAGATAAAAGTCGCTACTTAGAATACTATGTGACTTCCAAAGTGAGTATCACCTTCTCTACGTTTTCAGAGAAAAACAATGTTCTGTTTTGTCCATATTCTTCCCTATTTCATCATATTATATTACTATTTATCTGGATTATTTATCAATCACCTATCTATATCACTAATTTCTATAGTCACATTGTCTATAGTGATCTACATCTCTTTTTTTTTATTTATGTATCATACACATGTGATCATATCAGTGTAGAGAACTACCTCGTTCTCTTTTAATGACTTCACAGGACTCTATTGTATGGATACACCATATACAATTCAGTGAGATTCCTATTAAAAATTAAATTGTTTTCAGTTTTTATGCCATTACCACAATACTGCAATGTACTTCCTTATACATATGTGACTGATCATCCATACTTTGAATTTTTAACAGCTTTTGCTATATTCTCTATTGGTTTGTCATTTTTTCTATAGAAAGTCTGCACATTAGGAATTTTAATGTTTTGCCGTTTATGTATGTGACAAATATCTTCTCTCAATCTGTCACTTTCCTTTTAAGTTTGTTGTTGGCATCTTTCACTGTTTAATGCTTTTAAACATTTTTGTAGTCAAATCTATTTTTCCTTTTATTGCTTTTTTTTCCTAGACAATCATAAGAAATTCTCCCAAGCCTGAGTTTATAAAAATGTGTTTTCTATATTTGTTGTAATACTTTTTTGATGGAGACATTTAATGTTGACTGAATTTCCATGTGCTTTACCACATTTTCCAGCCTGTTTTAGAATTAGGTTATAAGTAGATCACTAGTGTCAGCCAATGGGGTGAGAACAGAAGTGACACATACAGTCTGTGTCATTTCTACCCTTGACCATGAATACCTCTGTCTGACCCTCCATCCCTCTCTTTTCACCTCAGAGCCAAATATTCCAAATTGCACAGGAACAATTGGAACAATCATTACCTGGAAGGAACTGCCAATGGGAGTCTTCAGATTCACTTCGGACTCTGCTTAATTAAGACCCTTTCTTGGGGTGACTGGGTGGCTTAGTTGGTTGAGAATCCAACTCTTGGGGCACCTGGGTGGCTCAACCATTAAGCGTCTGCCTTCGGCTCTGGTCATGATCCCAGGGTCCTGGGATCGAGCCTCACGTCAGGCTCCTTGCTCAGCGGGAAGCCTGCTTCTCCCTCTCCCACTCCCCCTGCTTGTGTTCCCTCTCTCGCTGTCTCTCTCTCTCAAAAAATAAATAAAATCTTTTAAAAAATAAAATAAATAAAATAAATTTTAAAAAAAAGATCCAACTCTTGGTTTTGGCTCAGATTGTGATCTTGGGGTCGTGAGACTGAGCCCCACATTCGGCTCCACACTCAGCAGGGAGTCCGCTTGGGATTCTCTCTCCCTCTCCCTCTCCCCCACCCTCCACCTCTCAATCTCTCTCTCGAATAAATAAATAAATCTTAAAAAAAAAAAGACTCTTTCCTATGTTAAGTCACTGTGATCCTAAGATGTTTTTGCTATTACACACAGTTACCTTAACATAACAATACCATATAATTTTTTTCTACATTTAGGTGCTCAGTTCATCTATAATTTTTATAACAATGTGCAATGTAGGAGAAATTTTTTTTCTTTAAAATACCTTCATTATCATAATATTAAACCAACATATACAAATGTGTCTGTTTCTGCATTTTCTATAATGTACCACCGATCTATTTATCTATTTTTGTATCATTACTCAACTATTTTGATTTAAATAATTATATATTTTAATATCTTAAAGAGAAAATCTTCCTTCATGATTCTTCTTTTTCAAACTCTTACTTTATTCTTCCAAATAAACTTTAGAATCAATTTGCTTGGGGTGCCCATGTGGCTCAGTTGATTAAGGGTCTACCTTCAGCTCAGGTCATGATCCCAGGGTCCTGCAATTGAGCACCCACTCGGGCTCCCTGCTCAGCAAGGAGTCTGCTTCTCCCTCTCCATCTACCCCGCCCCCCAATTTGTGCATGTGCTCTCTCTCTCTCTCTGTCTCAAATTAAAAAAAAAAATCAACTTGCTTACATCCCAAAATAATTTCTTGGAATACTAATCAAATTTGCATTATAGTTGTGCATTAATTTGAGAAGCACTAGCACCTGTAAGCTATTTCATCTTTCCATGAGGAATTATTATCTATTTATTTTAGTCCTATTATACATCCTTTAATAAAAATATATAATTCTCTTATTAATTAATTCTTAGGTGTTTTACAGACTAATTTTGACTCTATCTTGAATATGACTTTGCTTATTTCAGTTTCTAATTGTCCAATACTAATAAAAAGGAAAGCAATACTTATTTCCGTATTTTGTCTTACATATAGCCACCTTATCCTCTTAATAGCTTAACAATTTCTGTTGAATTTATTAGATTTTTAGGAATATTGTCATATCTCCACCTAATAACTGTGTTTCTTTATTTTCAAGGTAATTTTCTTTGATTCATATTTTACTCAAACCTTTTTTTAAAAAGGAATTAAAACTTACTCCTAAATTTAATTATTTGCTTTTTATGTCATTTGTTGATATAATGATTTTTCCCTTAAATTTTAAATATAATAAATAAGTTTAATATACTAATGATGAGCCATCTTATATTTCATCCACAAACCCTACCCAGTTGTGCTATATTTAAACAGTCATATTTCAGTTGCAATTGTATAAAAATTTAACTCTGAGTGTCAAGAAACCACCCATTTCTTAGGAATTGAGGAATAGTTTAATAAATTAATGGGATAGCAACATTATGAAATATTATATGACCACTAAAAACAATACTCATAAAAATAAGTTACATACCTAATTCTGAGTCAAAATATTTAAATATTTCATTAGATTTAGTGTTCTATGTTACTTAAGAGCTCAAAAATAAAGAAAATTTTCTTCTCTCAAATATAAATAATAGTATTGATCATACTGAACAGTGTTATTTTTTTTTTAAGATTTGCTTATTTATTACTGGGAGAGAGAGAGAGTGCTCAGGTGTGACCGGAGGTGGGGGGGAGGGGCAGAGGGAGAGGGAGACAAACAGACTCGCCACTGAGCAGGGAGCCTGATGCAGGGCTCAACCCCAAGACCCTGAGATCATGACCTGAGCCAAAAATCAAGAGTTGGCTGCTTAACTGACTGAGCCACCCAGGTGTCCCTGAACAGTGCTACTTTTGACAGGCATATCACAACCTAACATACAATTTGGAAGAATGATTCAGCTCTTATGTTAGAAAGAGGGCTGTTGTCAATTGTTACAATTTCTTAAACACTCATGTTATACAGTAAAGCCTGCAAAATCCATAAAATATCATATGATAGAAAGATTCACTATGTATTTCCTTGAATTGTTTATCAGTACTTTAATTTTTTTCTTCCCCACCTAAACCTTCAGCTATATGTTAGCATCTTATTATTCCTCTCATCATCATAGTTGTGAGCTTATAGTAGGCATTCAATAAATATGTATGAATTTATTGGAAGTCACCCTTTTAAAAAAACTGTCAACTATTTATTACTATATTCATTTTCTTTTCAGAAATGTATCAAATTTCTGAATGTAGTCATTTAGGGCTCATGTACCAGGATCTAGTTAGCAACTGATCTTTCTCTTGAACTTGGGTGTTATGTCAAGTGCATGGTGTAGGAGGCTTTTTATCATGTGACCTCATGTAATCTTTATCCCAGCCTTAAAGATGACTAGCACTATCCCTATAAAAGTGGTACTTCCCAGGTGCCTGATGTTAAACTAAGAATTTTCACACATAATTTTAAGACTATCACCTTCAGAGGATTCTTCTTTGATGTGACTTCAAAGTCCACACTCATTCCATTTTCCAAAATGCCCCCTGGGAACCGCAAGTTAGTGATTCCACAGCTGAGGGGTGACCCCAAGTCCATCTTTCCAGCACTGGATCTCATTGCTATGGTCAGAGCATGGCAGTGTGGAACCCAGGAGCAGGCACCAGGCTCAATTCTCAACTCCAACCAGGAAATGGAACTGAGCAGATCTGCCCATGCCCATGTCAGGACTAGGTTTCAGAAGTATCACTAACTAATCCGTGAGAGTAAAATTGGACACCTAACCCTAGAGTAGAAGTCACAAACTGAAGGCCTGACAGCCAAATGAGGTTTGCAGACTCATTTTATTTAGTCAGTGCTTTCAAAAACCGAGTAGGAAGTTCTGATTTCCAGTTTCTAGTTCCAAATGTAAGGAGCTTGGAAGTCACCACTCTTCCCAAACAACAAGTAAAAAGTAGAACAGACTGAAAAATCAACAACTCCTCTTGGAAACTCTATACCCATTAGGCACTAATTCTTTATTGCCTCCATCCCATAGCCCCCTGGCCACAATTCTACTTTCTGTCTCTATGATTTTCACTACTCTAGGTATCTCATATTAAAAGTGGAATCCTATAATACTTACTTTTTTGTGACAGGCTCATTTCACTTAGCATGATGCTATCAAGGTTCATCCATGTTGTGTCAGAATGTTCATCCATGTTGTGTCAGAATGTTCCTCCTTTTAAAGGTTGAATTACATCCCCTTTTATGTTCATGTCACATTTTGTTTACCCATTTATCTGCTAATAGACACTGGGTTGCTTCCACTCAGTCTCTTCCTTTTACTTACTTCTGACAACCCAATTCCTGCTGTGCTCCCTTTAACTGAGTTCTTAGTGGGGTAACTGGTTCAGAATCTGCAGGGGATGGGTCTGCCTCTTAATCACATAGAGCCTAAGAAGGAAATGGAACTGAGCAAAGCCAGTGGGGAAATGAGCATAACACAGCAGATCTCCCTAAAGGGAGTACACACTACTCAGCTCACCTGATTGTAGTTATGACCAAGGCTGGGCCAGTGCTACCAGACTTCTCTAATTTAGAAAAAGAAACTGAAAATCTAAATCTTTATTTGAAATCCCCTGAGCTTCAAATGGTGACTCAGGTTTTTGTTTATTAAACTATAATATTTTAGAGCCGTTTTAGGTTCACAACAAAATTGAGAGGAAAGTACAGAGATTTCCCATATACTCTCTGCCCCAACATGTGCATAGCAAACCCCCTTATCAACATCCTACACCAGAGTGATACATTTGTTACAACTGATGAACATTGACATAACAAAATTACTCAAAGACCATAGTTTATATTAGGGTTCATTCTTGGTGTTTACATTCTGAGTTTGGACAAACGTGTAATAACATATATCCATCATTGTAGTATATATGGAATATTTTCACTGCCCTAAAAATATTCTGTGCCTGCCTATTCACCCCTCCCAGAACTTCCCCTCCTCTACCATAACCCTGGCAACCACTGATTTGTTTTATTGTCTACAGAGTCTTGCCTTTTCCAGAATGTCATATAATTGGAATCATATATTATGTAGCCTTTTCAGATTGACTTCTTTCACTTAGTAATAGGCATTTAAGTTTCCTCTATGTTTTTCATGGCTTAATAGCTCATTTCTTTTCAGCCCTAAGTAATATCCAATTGTCTGATTTTTTTGTTGTTGTTGTTTTGTAAGATTTTATTTATTTATTTATTTGACAGAATGAGAGCAAGAACGAGCACAAGCAGGGGGAGTGGCAGGCAGGAGAAGGAGAAGCAGGCTCCCCTCCAAGGATGCAGGGCTCAATCCCAGAACCCTGGGATCATGACCTGAGGTGAAGGCAGACACTTGACTGATTGACCCACCCAGGCACCCCTCCATTGTCTGGTTGTAACAAAGTTTATTTATCCATTCACCTGCTGAAGGACATCTTGGTTGTTCCAGGTTTTGGCAATTATGAATAAAACTGCTATAAATGTGCAGGTTTTATGTGGACACATCTTTTCAAGTCCATTGGGTAAATAACAAGGAACCCAATTGCTGTATTGTATGGTCAGAGTATGTTCAGTTTTGTAAAAAACTGCCACAGTGTCTTCCAAAACGGCTGTACCATTTTGCATTCTCACCAGCAATGAGTGAGAATTTCTGTTGCTGTTGCTCCACATCCTGGTTGGCATTTGATGTTGTCAGTGTTCCAGATTTGGGCAATTTTAATAGGTGTATAGTGTATCTTATTGTTGGAATTTGCATTTCCCTGATGTGACATGGACCATCTTTATGTTTATTTCCCATTTGGTATACCTGCGTTGGTGAGTTGTCTATTAAGGTCTTTGGCCCATCTTTAATCAGGTTTGTTTTTTTACTGTTGAGTTTCAAATTTTCTTCATATATTTAGCATAATGGTCCTTTATCAGATGTGTCTTCTGCAAATATTTTCTCCCAATCTGTGGTTTGATTTCTAGTTCTCTTGACATTATCTTTTGCAGAGCATAATTTTTTTATTTAATGAGGACAAGTTTGTCATTTATGTCTTTCATGAATCATGCCTTTGGTGTTGTACCTGAAAAGTCATCACCTTACCTAAAGTAATCTAGGTTTTCTCCTGGGTTACCTTCTAGGAGTTTTATAGTTTTGCATTTTATGTTTAGTTTTGTGATCCACTTTGAGTTAGTTCTCGTGAAGGATGTAAGATGTGTGTTTAGATCCATTTTTTTGCACATGGATGTCCAGTTGTTCCAGCACCGTTTGTTGAAAAGATTATCTATGTTCCATTGTATTGCCTATGTTCCTTTGTCAAAGATCAGACTACATTTATGGGAGTCTATTTCTGGGCTCTCTATTCTGTTTCACTAATCTATTTGTCTATTCTTTCACCAATACCACACTGTCTTGCTTACTGTAGCCTTAGAGTAATTCTTGAAGTCAGGTAGTGTCTGTCCTTCTCTTTCGATACTGTAATACTGTGTTGGCTATTCTGTGTCTTTTGCCTCTCCATATTAACTTTAGATTGAGTTTATTGATATCCACAAAATAACCTCCTGGGATTTTGATTGGGATTTGCATTAAATCTGATGATCAAGTTGGGAAAAACTGTCATCTTGACAATATTGAGTCTTCCTGCCCATGAACAAAAAATATCTCTCAAATTATTCTGGTTTTTTTTTTTATTTCTTTCATTAGAGTTTCATAGTTTCCTCATATAGATTTTATGTATATTTTTTCTATTTATACCTATTTTGTTTTTTGGGTGCTAATATAAATGATATTGTGTTTTTAATTTCAAATTCCACTTGTTCATTATTAATATTTAGGAAAGCAGTTGTGACTTTTGTATATTAATCTTGTATCCCACAACCTTGCTGTTATCACTTATTCATTCCAGGAGGGTTTTTTATGCTAATTCTTTCAGATTTTCTACATAGAGGATCATGTCATCTGCAAACAAAGACAATTTTATTTTTTCCTTTCAATCTGTATATGCATTATTTACTTTTATTTTCTTATTACATAAACAAAGATTTCTGGTACATTGTTTAAGAGGAGTGATTACAGAAGACTTCCTTGCATTGTACCTGATCTTAGTGGGAAAGCTTCAAGTTTTTCACCATTAAATATGCTATTAGTTGTAGGGTTTTTGTAGATAGCCTTTATTAAGTTGAGGAAATTCCCCTCTATCCTTAGTTTACTGAGAGTTTTAACATGAATGGATAATAGATTTTGTCAAATTTTTTTTTGCATCTATTGATATGATTATGTGTTTTTTCATTTTTAGCCTATTGATGTGATAGATTTCATTTTTTTTTCTAAGATTTTATTTATTTGTTAGAGGGAGAGCACAAACAGGGGCAGAAGGAGAGGGAGAAGGAGGCTCCTCACTGAGCAAGGAGCCCGATGTGGGACTCGATCCCAGGACCCAGGGATCATGACCTGAGCTGAAGGCAGATGCTTAATCAAATGAGCCACCCAGGTGTCCCGAGATAGATTTCATTATTGACTTTTTAAATTTGTTTTCATTGAAGTGTGGTTGACATGTTGTTATATTAGTTTCAAGTGTACACTTTATTGATTTTTGAATGTTGAACCAGACTTGCATACCTGGCATAAATCCCACTTGGTTGGAGTGTGTCATTTTATAGATTGTTGGATTTGATTTGCTAATCCTTTGTTGAGGATTTTTGCATCTATATTCATCATAGATACTGGTCTGCAGTTTTCTTGCAATGTCTTTTTCTGGTTTGGTGTTAGCAATGACAATGGCCTCATAGAATGAGTTAGAAAACATTTCCTCTGCTTTTGTCCTATGAAAAAGTTTGTAGAGAATTGATATAATTTCTCCTTTATATTTTTGGTGTAAAATTCATGAAATAACCCATTTAGGTTTGGTGCTTCCTGTTTTGAAAGATTATTAATTATTTATCAAATGTATTGAATAGATATAAGCCTTTTCAGATTTTATATTTCTTCTTGTGTGTGTTTTGGCTGATTTTGTCTTTCAAAAATTTGTCCATTTCATCTAGATAATTAAATTTGTGGGCATGGAGCTGTTCATAGTATTTCTTTATCCTCCTCTAATGTCCATAGGATCTGTAGTGATGTCCCCTCTTTCATTTCTGAGATTAGTAATTTGTGTTCTTTCTCTTTTTCCTTAGTTTGCTAGAGGTTTGTCAATTTTACCAAGCTTTTCAAAGAACCAGTTTTTTCTTTCACTGATTATCTCTATTGATTTCTTGTTTTCAATTTCCTTGATTTCTGCTTACGTCTTACTTCTTTTCTTCTGCTTACTTTGGATTTAATTTGCTCTTTTTTTCTAGTTTCCTAAGGTGGAAGCTTAGATGATCGACTTTACATCTTTCTTCCCCTCTGATATATGCATTCAGTGCAATAAATTTCCCTCTAAGCACTGCTTTAGCTGCAGCCCATCAATTTTAGTAATTTGTTTTCATTTTTACTTAGTTCAAAACATTTTAAAATTTCTCTTGAGATTTCTTCTTTGACCTATGTGTTATTTAAAAGTGTGTTTTCAAATCTCCACATATTTGAAGACTTTTTTGGGGAAAGGAAAGGGTCAGACATTTATCCTGCTAGGTGTATTCTGAGCTTCCTGGATCTGATGTTAATTTCGAGGAAATTCTTAGTCATTATTGTTTCAAATATTTCTTTTGCTCCTTTCTGTCTTTCTTCTCCTTCTGGCATTGCCATTACATGTATGTTACATATATTTTTCATACAATCCTTGGCAATTCTGTTTTGTTTTTTCAATCTTTATTCTCTTTCTCCTTTGGTTTTCAAGGAATCTATATATATATATATGCTCTAGCTCAGAGATTCCCTCAACCTTATCCAATCTACTAATAACCTCATCAAAGGTGTTCTTCATTTCTATTATAGTGTGGGTTTTTTTTTATCTCTAGCATTTTTTTTTTTTAGTTCTTTCTTAGGATTTTTTTCTCTTTGCTTACATTGTCCATCTGTTCTTGCATGTTGTCTATTTTATCCATTAGAGCCCTTAGCAAATTAATCATAGTTGTTTTAACTTCCTGATCTGATAATGCCAACATCTCTGCTATGTCTGTTTCTGATGCTTGCTCTGTTTTCAAATTGCATTTTTTGCCTTTTAGTATGCATTGTAGGTTTTTTCTTGATAGCTGGATATGATGTAGTTGGTAAAAAAAACTGTTATAAATAGACCTTTAGTAATGTAGTGGTGACGTTGGGGTGGGGTGTGGGCAGAGAAGGGTTTTATTGTCCTATGATTAGGTTTCAGTCTTTTACTAAGCCATTGCCTCTCTGCTATGAACTTCACAAGTGTTTCTGTTTTTTTGTCCCTCCTTAGGTGGTTCTTTTTCTCTTTCCCCTGCTTAAGAGTACAAGAAATACAGAACTCTGGGTTAGTAATTCTTTTCTTTCAGCTCTTGAAAATGTTGTGCCTCTTCTTTTTGGTCTTCGTTGTTTCTGACAAGAAATCCACTATCATTTGAATTGATTTTCCCCTATAGGTGATGCAGCATTTTCTCTCTTCCTGCTTTCAAGTTTTTTCTTTGTCTTTAGTTTTCAAAAGTTTGACTGTGATGTGTCTTGGCACAGAAATATTTGATTTTCTCCTGTTTGTCGATTGCTCAGCTCTTCTAATCTGTAGGTTTATGTCTCTTGCCAAGCGTGGAGACTTCTCAGCTATTATTTCTTTTAATACTTTTCAACCTCACCTGGCCTCTTCTCTCCCTTTGGCACTTTGATGACATGAATCTTAAATCTTTTTTATCGTCCCACATACCACTGAGGCCCTGTTCATTATTTTTAGCATTTTTTTTGTTATTCAGATTAAATAACTTCTATTGTTCTGTCTTCATGTATTCCTTTATCTATAGTCCACATTCTGCTATTGAGCCCATCCATTAAGTTTGTGGGGGGTTTTGTTTGTTTGTCTTAATTGTTATCATATTTCTCAGTTCCAAAATTTCCATTTGGTTCTTTTTGATATCTTCTATTTCTTTTCTGACATTTTTTATTTCTTTGCTGAGGATTTCTGATTTTTTCATTTGTTTCAAAATATGTTTATAATTGCTCATTAAAGCACATTTATGATAACTGCTTTAAAATTTTTGTTAGATAATTCTAATATCTGTATCATCTCAATTTTGGTTTCCATTAATTACCTTTTTTATTCTAATTGGTATTTTCCTGGTTTTTGATATGTTGAGTGATAGTCAACTGACTCTGGACATTTGGGGCATGATGTTATGGAGTCTGGATCTTATTTAAATCTTATGTTCTAGCAGGTCTCCTAACACCATTCTGGTGGTGCCACTCATTAATACCAAGTTTTCCACTTGGCCTCTGTTGACACCTGGGGAAGGCTCTTCATTACTGCTGCCCAGGTGGTCTACATTCACACTATGGAGGATGACCTCCTTACTATTTAGTAGCAGTCAAAACCCTGGCTTTCACTTGACTTCCTCTGACACTAGCAAAAGGGAAGTGTGGAAGTCCAGTCATTCCATGTTGTTTCCACTGACATTATGGGAGGCGGGGCTGGTGTGTGTGTGTGTGTGTGTGTGTGTGCGTGAAAGTCTCATTTCCCCACTCAGCTCACTGAAATCACATCAGTGGGGTGGGAGCATCTCATTACATCATGGCAAGGATGAAAGTCTAGGTCTTTGCTGGCAGGACAATGGGAGGAGATGGCACTGCAATTTTTTCTATGGTGTTTGCTTGGAGTAGAGCAGATATTATCTAAAAGTTTTCTTACTAGGATGTCCTTTTCTTGGTCCTTTGATTATAGATTGAAGACTTATCTTGGGGCTTTTTTAGTCTGTGTCCACTGGTATTTCCAGGTTGCCAGTTTCTCTAATGCCCAATCTGGCATACATGAGACAAAACAAAATTTAGGTTCTAATGTCCCTAACCAGTCTACCTACTGTTCCTCATCTTTCAGAGTCATCTAACATTTATTTTATGTACATAAAGTGTCCAGTGCTTTTAGTTAGCAAGAGGAATAGGGAAAAAGTTGTCTACTCCATCTTCCTAGATTCAGAAGCCAAGGTGGATTGTCTCTTACAATTTTGAAATGACTTTACCCTCACAGTTGATTCCCTCATTGTCTGATGTAAAATTTTATTCCATAGTTATAAATATAATTAGCCCATATCTTCAACAACATATCCTCTTGCGTGAGTCTTCCCTTTCATTTCATATTCTTTATCTTCAATGAGATGTTTGAGAATAAATAAAAGTATATGTGACATGAATGCTGACATGGCTTTACTTTTTAGTAGTCCAACAAAATTATTTAAATATCTATCAATACAGGACACACATTTTACTTTCACACAAGGAAATAGTATTTAGCTACTAATTTTAAAAATGCAATGTAAGTTCATGTGTAAAAAAAAGTCTACAATATACTGCCATGAGGTAAAAACAAATTGCATATCATTTCTTTAATATTTTGTGCTTTTTTGTTTTGAATTTCTAAAAGATCTTTGAAAATAAATGATGTTTGAGATTAAAGAAATAAGAAATGTCTTAGTTTTTCAATAGCTATGCTCTGAAAGCAATTTCATACGGCTTATCTCATTTGATGTTCACAATGTATATAGTCAGGGTAGGTGTTATTCCCAGTTAGTGTCCAGTCCCACACAATTTCTAGATACCACACAATTTTCTATATAAACTTCTTGGGCTCCAGATGCAGTCATATTTTCCTCTTTAAAGCCATCTATCCAAACATTTGAAAATTGGCCTATGATGTAAAATAAACAAATGCAGCACTATATAGAGAATCAAAACTTGCAAACTTCTGCTCCCTAATTCCTCAGAGTCCATTTTCAACAAACAGGTGTTTCTCTTTTTCTAAGTACTCTACATACGCATCAGATAAACAACCTTAAAGTTTTTAATCACAAGGAGGTCTATGACATATGACTTTTCTACTTCAAAGGTCTCTAATAATAGCACATGCATAGAAATATAGTGCTCTGTGCAGAATAAACAAACACCTCTCTCTCCTGAGAGGGATCAGATGAATCCGCTTATGTCAGATCTCTCCCAGAATTCCATTGTTGTCTCTCCAAACAGGCTTTAAGGAAAACCACTGAATCTGGGATTAGGACTTTTTCTCAAACGTGTTTCCTTTAAAAACACAGGGAAACAGGATTTTTGGCCACAGGAGGTCAAGGTCAGCAATCTAACAGAATTGGTCCTTTTGAACTTCCTTTCTAAGAAACACATTACGTTATCTGATAAAAGCTGTTACATTGAAAATCTCAACCCTCAAGCTATGATCAATTTTGTTCATCATACAAGGAATGATTTCAGGAAACACACCTATAAAATCCACAAATCAGTCTAATAATACTAAAATGTAAATGTCCAAGATAATGTGAACAGTATAAGTTCTGTGAAGAACATAACAGTGTTTTATCGATTTTGCATGTCCCACAAGAAACTGTACAGTGCCTTACAAATAGTAAGTAATCAATATTTATTTAATGAATAGTTGTATTTTTAACAATAAAAGAAAAAAGAAACAAAACGGCAGAATTAAGAATGCAAAGAAATGGGGGTGCCTGGGTGGCTCGGTCGGTTAAGCATCTGCCTTCGGCTCAGGTCATGATCCCAGGGTCCTGAGATGGAGCCCCGCATCGGGCCCCCTGCTCGGCGGGAAGTCTGCTTCTCCCTCTCCCACTCCCCCTGCTTGTGTTCCCTCTCTTGCTATGTCTAAAAAAAAAAAAAAAGAATGCAAAGAAATGCAAATGAAACACTCAAATTGGGCTCCTCAGATATAGTATTGCTTTCAGAGGCCTGAATTTATATGCAATTATTTGCAAATATGAGTACTGTTACCAAATAAAATAGAAATGCATTTCAATTAGAATGGTGTTAGTACCACTGTCTTAGATGTGTATAGTATTTTCTGATAATTTAAAAAAATTTTCCAATAGATTATCTCATGTATATGTTACAGAAGTTTCAATATTATTACCTCCATTTAAAGATGGAAAAGCTCATATGAAATTTACCTAAAGGCACCCAATGAGTGAACAGCAGAGCTTGATTGTCATCTAACCTTTGCTCCTGAAGAATAGATTGCCTTTCATTTCTGCAAAGGAAGGCGGGTCCTGAAGCTCTTATCTCAGTAAAAATGGTTTAGACTTGCTCTATGCATACAATTCATTCCCTAATCACTTTTTTTTTTTAAGATTTATTGATTCATTTGAGAGAGAGAGAGAGCAGGGTGGGGAGGGGCTGAGGGAGAGGGACAGAGAAATCCAAGCAGACTCTGCACTGCTGAGATCACGACCTGAGCCAAAACCCAGAGTCAGAAGCTTAAACAACTGTCACCCAGGCACCCATTCCTAATCACTTTCGGTGGTAGCTTCACTTGCTTTCTCCCTGATACCAAGGTGTTACTAAGCTTCGGTTCAATTGTACATAAGTAAACCAAAGAAGAAGAAAACACATCAAGTAGGGGGCTAGATATTTTGTCACACTGACAGGTTTACCTCCCACCTGATGGCCACATTTTTGGTTGACACTGCCTATTTCCTGCCTAGAAGGAAAATGTTCAAGGAAAATGTCCGAAACACATGTCCTTTTGCTTTAAACTGAATCATGAAAACCCATAAAAATTTCTCATTCCACACCAGAAAATGTGAATTCCTGGATATTGTCATAATTCTAAATTAGGAAATAAGAAGCATTAAACAACATAGTAATTTGTTTATATGAATTACCACAAAATTGTTATTCATCATTTGGTCTTACTAAGCTTTAGGTTTTACTAAGTTGGCCTATTTCTTTCTGTTTAATATGAGGAAATATCTAGTTTCTCTTTTTAAAAACTCATTTCACTAAGAATCAATTTGAGACTGTCCATCTTTTTTAAAAAGTTTGTGGCATTGCCATCAACTTATGTTTGGAAAGAATGATGAGATGGAAAGTAAGAATTGACTACCTAAATTTTTCCTTTTACTTCTTGAAATGTCCAGAAGACCACAATGAAGAATCAGATTTTGCCTATGATATGTTAATTAGGACTAATTAAAAATGTTTTCTAGAAAGGTACAAAATATCTATACAGTGATGATATCAACTGGCCCTAAATGCTAAAAGTAGTTATAGTGAAGCAGATGCCTGTCAAGTGGGTGGCACAAAGTTGCCAATGCAATGTCTTGAATTCTAGAATTTTACAACTTTATGGGGCCAAAAAGATCATGTTGTCCAGTAATTCCCAAAAGTAACCATAAATCATTCCCTCACTTACTAAAAATCACCCTGGGGTCTTGGTAAAAATATAGGTTCCTTCCAAGCCACGTGGAGAGGTCAAGCATAGGTGCTCTGAATGACAGCCCCAACATGTGAAAGAGGCGGTGTTTAGAATGACTCCAGCCTCAGCCACTACACTTTTACTGCCTGGAATGAGACCCATAGGTGGAACTGCCTAGTAAGGCCCAGTCCACCCAGAGAACTGTGAAAGATGATGATGATGATGATGATGATGATAAATTATTATTATATACCACTAATATAAATATATGCACACGTGCACAAGCACACACATACACATACACATATTCCTGGTTTCAAGAAGGATCTTAGGGCTTAGGTTGGAGACAGCAGGAGGAAAATATGTCTCAAGCATCTGTATTTTTCAAAAGATCATTAGGTATTTTAACTGAGCAGCCAGGTCAGAAAACAACTAAAGATTGTTAAATGAGATTGTTAAAAAGATTATCTGCTCTCTGCCTCCCCATCTCATGACTAGTCAATGGCAAAACACTGTCAGATTCCAGTAGACACAACTCTCTATGTGGGTCCAAGTATCCAGAAGCATAAAATCAAGGGGCTGGGGTGAATCTCAAAGGTCTGCTGACCTATATGCTCACACTTTCATCCTATCTACCCTTCCTCAGTCAGGGTCCAGGAGGGATCACCTCTTATGTGTGAGTTGAGAATTCAGAATCAAAAAGGCAGATGATTTGAACAATGAACCTATGTTGAAAATTTTCTGCAAGGTTCTTTCATCGTTAACAAAAGTTGGCAAGCGGCAGCTTTCAGAATATTTTTTCATTCAAACTCTCTTTTATAACCACCAGCCTATATGAAAGAGATACCAACCAACAGCTACATGAATGTGAGAATATATGCCTAAAAGAGGCCTGGTTCCAACCAGGAACAGGAAAGGAGTGGCCTTCTTTCCACCTGTTTCCTCCCTGGCAGCAGGGCAAAGATGCCAGAGCTTCTGGTCATCAACAACAACAGAACTTTCTCTTTTATCTCCACTTTTGCCTTAATCAGGCATCTCCATCACTCTGTATCATCTGGAAATGTAATTCTGTTACTTTTTCCTGAGACACAGAACCCTAAAGACCTCACTCCTCAAATACATGAAGTCCTAGATATGGAAAGATAGTTAGGATATCCATTTTCTGGTAACAGCAGACTAATTAAGTTGGAAACAGCACTTCTATCTGAAGGCAACAGAGTGCTAAGAAAGTGGAGAACTTCCAAATCAGAAATCAAGCAAGTTTAGAGGACCAGGGGCTTGAGCTCATCTTCCTTGGGGAAAGCTGCCAGTTCCAGAGAAAGAGGAGAAGCTGAAGTCCTGAGCTGCATTTTGGGAAGGCTCATGGGTTAGAGGGGAAAGTATTAGATAGAGTCCAGGGCTCTTTGGGCCCCTAGTGAATGCCCCTCCCCACCACCGCCACCATGTATTGAGTTTAACTTAAAACAGTAATACTCTGGATAAAGGTAAACTGGAGAGTCTGTAGGCACTGAAAAGCTTTGGTTCAAATCATCTTAATGACTGATATTAAACTAAAATGGTCTCAAAGTGCTAGTTTTACCAGGGGACTTAGGGAAGCAACATAAACTGCTTCTAAGAAAAAAAAATTTATTTAAGCCTCAAGTTATTTCTACAAATTATAGTTGACCCTTGAACAATGCAAAATTTAAGGATGCCAATTCCCCCATGCTGCCGGAAATCCATGTATAACTTTTGACTCCTCAAAAAGTTAACCACTAATAGCCTACTATTGATTGGAAGCCTTACCAATAACATAAACTGTCAATTAACACGTATTTTGTATGTTGTATGTATTCTATACTATATTATTATAAAGTAAGCTAGAGAAAAGAACATTACTAAGAAAATCATGAGGAAGAGAAAATACACTTACAGCACTATACCATCTTTACAGGAAAATATTTACATCTAAGTGAATCTATGAAGTTCAAATCTGTGTTATTCAAGGGTCAACTATATTTATGAACATGGTACATGGTTGTGCACTCAATAAAGAAAAATCTGGGAAAAAATAAAGAAGGGCCAAGAGTTATAGCTAATAACTGAACAAGAAGATAAAAATAGAATCATAAAAACAAATCAATTTAACCAAAAGAAGTCAGAAAAAAATAGAAAAGACACATAGAATACAAATAACTAGAGATAGATTCATACTTAACCTTATCAATAATCACATTAAATGTAGATTTTCTAAACATCATAATTAAAATGCAGAGGTTATCAGTTTGATATGAAAACAAGACCAGCTATATGGTGCCAATTGGAAACTCATTTTAACTAGAAAGTCACAAATAGGTTAAAACTAAAAGGATGGGGAAAATACATCATGCTAAGACTAGTCAGAAATCTTCAGAAGCTGCGTGAATATCAGAAAAAGTATGTTTCAGAGAAAAAGATATTATCGAGGCTAAGGAAGTTCATTTCATAATGATAGATGTTTATTCATCAAGAAAATAAATGATAAATGTTTATTCATCAAGAAGACATAAGAATCCCACGTGCAAATGCACCTAACAGAGTGCTTCAAATACATAAACCAAAAGCTCAAAGAACAGCAGGAGAAAATGATAAATCCACAACTGTAGTCAGAGATTTCAATACCACTTTCTTAATAACAGAGAGATCCTTAAAAATCCTCCAAATACTTGGAAATTATATAACATATTTCTAAACTCATGGATCAAAAAAGCAAAAGGAAACTTTAAAAGTATTTTATTTTATTTTTTTAAGATTTTATTTATTTATCTGAGAGAGAGAGTGAGAGAGAGCATGAGCAGGGGAGAGGGAGGGGAAGAAGCAGGCTCCGCACTGAGCAGGGAGCCTGATGCGGGTCTAGATTCCAGGACCCTGAGATCACGACCTGAGCTGAAGGCAGATGCTTATCAGACTGAGCCACCCAGGCATCCCTAAAAGTATTTTAATTGAACAAAAATAAAATACATCATGTCAGTATTTGTAGAAAGACCATTAAATCAGTACTTAGAAGAAAATTCATAGCACTTAGAAGAAAAGAAGAAAGGTCTCAACCCAATGGCCCCAGCTCCTACCTTAAGAAACTACAAAAAAAGAGAGAGAGAGAGAGAGGGAAGAACTTGAACCTAAAGTAAGCAGAAAATAAATACTAAAAAATAAAGAGGATACTAATGAAATTAAGAAAAAAACAGAAAAACGATAGGGGAAAAAAGCAATAAAACAAAAACTGATTCTTTGAGATCAATAAAATTGATACTCCTCTAGCCAGACTTATCAGGAAAAAAGATAGAGAGAGAGAGAGAACACAAATTACCAATACCAAGGAGAGAGGTGATATCACTACAGATTCTACTAAAAAAATAATAAGGAATATTACAAATAAGTTTGTGCCGATACATTTGATAACTTAGATGAAATACACAAATTTCTTGAAAGACACAAATTTCCAAAGCTCACTCAAGAAGAAACAGATTACCTCAATATCCTTAATTACTTCATAGAAATTGAAATTATAGTTTAAAAACCTCCCACAAATAAAACTACATAAATAAATGGCTTCACTGGTGAAATCTACCAAATACTTTAAAGAGAAAAATTAAAATTAAAAAAAAATTTGAAGAATTTCTTTTCAACTTATTCTATGAAGTCATCATTACCCAATGCTAAAATCAGACAGACATTATAAGAGAGTAAAATTACAGATGAATATGCCTTATAGACACAGATGCAAATCTTCTAAATAAAATTTTAGCAAATTGAATTCAACAATACAGTAAATGCATCATACATTATAACCATATGATCAAATGGGGTTTATCCAAGTTATACAGAGCTGGCTTAATATTTAAAAATCAACCTATGTAATTCATGAGATTATTGAACTAAAAAAAAAAAAACTGTACCATTATCTTGACAGATGTCCCCCAAAAAGAAGAAAAGAAAAGAAAAGAAAACCATTTGATGAAATTCAGGGTCTATTTCTGATATAAACTGTCAACAAATAGTGGTTCAAGGAAACATCATTAACCTGATGAAGGACATATACAAAAAACTTACACCTAACAGCGTACTTAATGGTGAAAATCTGAATGTTTTTCCCCTAAGATCATAAAGAAGCCAGGAATATTTGCTCTTGCTACCACCATTCAACATTATACTTGAAGTTGTAGCCAGTGCAATCAGGCAAGAAAAAGAAATAAAAGTCATCTATATCAGAATAAAAAAAAGAAGTACAATTTTGTTATTCACAGATGACACAATCTATGTAGGAAATCTGATAGAATTTACAGAAAAGCTAAGAGAACTAATAAATGAGTTTAGCAATATTTCAGATTACAAAATCAATATGCAAAAATCAATTATATTCCTAATATCAGCAATGGAAATTAGAACTTTAAATTTTAAAAATAATATCATTTACCATAGCATCAGAAATATTAAATACTTGGAGATAAATCTGATAAAACATGTGAGAAACCTGTACCACACAGTAGAAAATATTGCTGACAGAAATTAAAGACTTAAATAAATTGGGAGATGTATTTTCTTCATGGTTTGGAAGACTCACTATTTTGTTAAAGTATCATTCTCCCCAGACTGATCCACAGATTCAATGCAATCCCAATCAAAATTGCAGATAACACCTGCATGGCTCAGTCGTTAAACATCTGCCTTCAGCTCAGGTCATGATCCTGGAGTCCTGGAATTGAGCCCCGCATTGGGCTCCCTGCTCAGTGGGAAGCCTGCTTCTCCCTCTCCCACTCCGCCTTCTTGTGTTCCCTCTCTCGCTATGTCTCTGTCAAATAAATCAAATCTTTAAAAAAAAATTCCAGATGACTAGTGTGTAGAAGTTTATTAGTTCATTCTAAAATTCATATGGACCTAGAATAACTAAAATATTTCTGAAAAAGAACAAAATTCAAAGATTAACATGGTCTAATTTCAAGATATAATACAAAGTTACATTAATCAAAACAGCATGGTATTGTTGTAAATAACTCAATAGAACAAATAGAGAATCCAGGAATTGTGCTGGAACTATTTGATATCCACATGATATCACACTTTATACAAAACACACACACACACACACACAATGGATCATACCCTAAATGTAACATCTAAAACTATAAAGCTTCTAGAAGAAAACATAAGAGAAAATCTGCATGAGTTGGATCAAAGATTTCTTAGATACAACACTAAGAGCATAATCCATTAAAAAAAAAAAACTGAGGGAAAGGATTCTGGGAAGACTGTGGAGTAGAAAGCATCAGTAATCTTTCTCCCCATCTAGACAATCACATGGCAGAATCTATCTGATGTAACTGTTTTGGAACTGTGAAGTCTATTAAAATCTTGTTACTTCCAAGGGAAGAGTTGGAGAGTAAGTTGCAGTTAATATCAATTTCACTTCTTAGGACAGTAGCAGCTCTGCACCTGTTCCTGGAGGAGCTTACACACAGCCTATGGAAGCTAGGGTGGCAAAATGATTCTGTCCTCCAAATATTGGGGGATCCGTTCTCTTACCACTGATTGCTGCTTTTGATCACAGAGATGTAGATCAAGACCATGCACCTCCCCCATTGTTGCAAGCCCTTTCCCCTCTGGCTGAAGTGACTTCCAGGAGATTTAAGGTGCCAGTGTCCCTTCTGATCCCCATAATTTCTTGCTTTTCCTCTTTTGGGGAGCCAGACATTAAATACTAGGACATTCAAAATCAATTGCTTCTATATGGAAAATTAGGAAGTGACCATGTGTGCCCAGGGAAAACCTCAACAAAGACCTGAGAAGACATTAAGATTATACCTTAGGCTAATCCACAGCACAGAGACAGTAACAAGAAATCTATAGACAGAGAGTAGATTAGTGGTTTCCAGAGTCTGGGAAAGTTGAGGAGAAATGGGAAGTGATTGCTGATGGGTATGGAACTTCTTTTTGAGATGATAAAAATGTTCTAAAATTGGTTGAGCTGATGGTTGCACAACTCTGTGAATATACAAAAAACCATTGAATTATACAGTTTAAATAGTTGGATTATATATATGTCAATTATATCTCAATAAAGCTGTTATAAAATAGAAAAAACAAAATGATAAACTAGACTTCTTCAATATTTAACATTTCTGCTCTTCAAAAAATACTGTTAAGAGAATGAAAATATTATCCACAGACAAGAAGACAATCATTGCTAAGCAAATAGCTGATAAAAGACATATATGTAAAAAACTCTAATACCTCAACAAAGTAATTTTTTTTAAATGGCAAAGATTTAAACAAACACTTACCAAAGAAGATATATAGATGGCACACAAGCATATGAAAAGATATTCAATACCATTATCCACTAGGTAAATCCAAAATTAAAACATGAGATGCTACATATCTATGTCATTCATGACTAGAATGCCTAAAATTAAAACAATTAACCATACTAAGTATTGGTGAGAATGTGAAGGAACTAGAACTCTCATATACTGCAGGTGGGAATTAAAAGTGCTGTAACCACTTTGGAAAAGTTTGTCAGTTTCTTGCAAAGTTAAATCTATATCATCTTGAGATCCAGCCACTCCATTCCTACATATTTACCCTAGCTAAAAGAAAGTATGTGCCTATACAAAGACTTTTTTATATTTGAGTATTTATAGCAGCTTTGTTTGTAATAACCAAAAACTAGAAACAACTCAAATATCCAACAACAGATGAATGGGTTAGCAAACTGCAGTTTATTAATTCAGTGGGATACTACTGAACAATAAAAACAGGAATGAACTACTGATACATACAACTACTACATGTATGAATTTCAAAAATTATTATTCTGAGTGAAATAAGCCAAACCAAGAAAAATAGTGTACACTATGTGATTCCATTTATATAAAACTATAGAAATCACAAGCTAATCTGTAGTAACAGAAAGCAGAGTCTGCTTGCTTGGAGATGAGGGGAGAGGCAAGAAGGAAGGTCAACAAAGAGGCACATGAAAACTTCTAGATTTTATGAATATTATCTTGATTATGGTGATGGTTTCACAAGAGTATGAATATTTTAATCATATGGTACCTATGTGCAGTTTATCGTATGTCAATTACACCTCAAAAAAGCTGTTTAAAAATTTTTAAGATGTGGGCGGGAGGTGGGGGTTGCCTGAGTGGCTCAGTCAGTTAAGTGTCCAACTCTTGGTGTAAGCTCAGGTCATGATCTCAGGGTCATGGCATCAAGTCCCACAATCAGCTCTGAGTTCAGTGAGGAGTCTGCTGAAGATTATCTCCCTCTCCCTCTGGCTCTGCTCCTCCCCCTGCTCTTCTCTCTCCCTCTCAAATAAATAAATAAAATATTTTTAAAAAATATTTTAAGATGTGGGTGCCTGGGTGGCTCAGTCAGTTAAGCAACTGAGTCTTGATTTTGGCTCAGGTCATGACCTCAGGGTTGTGAGATCAGGCCCTACATTGGGAATCCACACTGGACACGGAGCCTGCTTAAGAGTCTCTCTTTCCCTCTCCCTCTGCCCCTCCCCCCACTCTCTCTGTAAAAAAGAAAATTAAGGTGTAATTTTATTTTCCAAAAATAAGGCATATTTCCTTTTTGTTTGAGTTTTATTTTCCAAACTAGCATTCTAAAGTATTCTTCATATAGTCTCTATATTTCTTATAAAGTTCCTATATATTTTTTTGTATTACTATTACAAATGAAATTTCTCTACTGCATTTTTTAATTGCTTTTGGTTTGCTTATAAGAAAAACTTGATTTTTGCTATAACTTTAGAATTAATAACATGGTGAAATACTTTTTCTCCATTCTTAATTCTTTATTTTGACTCATTTCTTATTTGATTTGATTTCATACTACCAAGTAATTTTTCACAAAGGACTCATGGGCAGTATATGTGTTTCATGTTTAAAATAAGCTGCCTGTTACATTTTTGGTAGATTGTGTTATTGTTGGCAATTATTCACTATCTCTTTTCCAGTAGGAGGGTTATATATCCCCATCCAATCAACTTTGGAAGGTTTTAAGAAAAAGATAATTAGTAGTATTAAACAAATCACTTAAAGAGAGAATTGTGGGGATTAAGCAGAAAAAGAGAGACTGATGAAAAAGTAAGTATATATTTGATACTCATTAAGTTCCAGGTACTTATTCCTTCTATCCATTATTGAAGTTTCCTACTATTACTACATTGCCAGTTATTTCTCCCTTCAGTTCTGTCAATGTTTTCTTTCTATATTTAGGGGCTCTGATGTTCAGTGGATGTATAATTGTTATATCTTGGTGAGTTGATCCTTTTACCATATGATGTCCTTCTTTGTCTCTTGTGATATGTTTTGACTTAAAAATCTATTTTGTTTGATATAACTATAGTCACCCCTGCTCTATTTTGGTTACGTTTGCATGGAATATTTCCTTCACTCAGCCTATGTATATTCTTAAATCTAAAGTGAGTCTCTTGTAGACAGCATAGAATTGGATCTTGTTTGTTTGTTTTTAATCCATTTAGCTACTCTTGAAAAACCATGTCTTTTATTTTTTTTATTAACATATAATGTATTATTTGTTTCAGGGGTACAGGTCTATGATTCATCAGTCTTACACAATTCACATTGCTCACCATAGTACATGCCCTCCCCAGTGTCCATCACCCAGCCACCCTATCCCTCCCACCCCCCTCCACTCCAGCAACCCTCAGTTTGTTTCCTGAGATTAAGAGTCTCTTATGGTTTGTCTCCCTCTCTGGTTTCTCCTTGTTTCATTTTTCCCTCCCTTCCCCTATGATCCTCTGTCTTGTTTCTCAAATTCCTCATATCAGTGAGATCATATGATACTTGTCTTTCTCCGATTGACTTATTTCGCTTAGCATAATACCCTCTAGTTTCATCCATGTCGTTGCATTTTTTGATGGCTGCATAATATTCCATTGTATATATATACCACATCCTCTTTATTCATTCATCCGTTGATGGACATCTAGGCTCTTTCCATAGTTTGGCTATTGTGGACATTGCTGCTATAAACATTGGGGTGCAGGTGCCCCTTCGGATCACTACATTTGTATCTTTGGGGTAAATACCCAGTAGTGCAATTGCTGGGTCATAGGGTAGCTCTATTTTCAGCTTTTTGAGGAACTTCCATACTGTTTCCCAAAGTGGATGCACCAGCTTGCATTCCCACCAACAGTATAGGAGGGTTCCCCTTTCTCTGCATCCTCACCAACATCTGTCGTTTCTTGACTTGTTAATTTTAGCCATTCTGACTGGTGTGAGGCGGTATCTCATTGAGGAAAAAAAAAGTCATTTAATTGGAGAGTTTGATTCATTTACATTTAAAGTAATTATTGATAAGAAAAGCTTACTAATGCCAATTTGTTAATTATTGTCCATCTGTCCTGTAGCTTTTTGGTCTCTCTCTTCCTTTTGTACTGTCTTCTTTTATATTTTGTTGATTTTTTTTTTTTTGGTAGTGATACGCTTTGATTCCTTTCTTTTCCTTTGTGTATCTGCTGTAGGTATTTTCTTTGTGGTTACACTGTGGCTTACACAAAACACCTTAGAGTTAAAACAGCCTATTTTAAACTGATAACAACTTAATTTCAATTTCACACAATTCTACAATTTTACTTCTCCTACACACACACACACTTTATGATATTGATGTCACAATTTATATCTTTTCATATTGTGTATCCATTTACATATTTTATAATTATAGTTATTTTTAATGCTTTTGTCTTTTATCTTTTATACTAGAATTAAAAATTATTTACACACCACCATTACAGTATTACAGTATTCTGTATTTTTCTAAATATTTACCTTTACCAGTAAGTTTTATACTTTCATATGCTTTTGTGTTATTGTTTAGCATCTCTTTATTTCAACTTGAAGACCTCCCTTTAGCATTTCTTGTAAGGCAGTTCTAGTGGTGATGAACTCCTTCAGCTTTTGTTTGGGAAAGTATTTATCTCATTTATATTTAAAGGACACTTTTGCCAGGTATCATATTCTTGGTTGGCAGTTTCTATCAGCACTTTGAAAATACCATCCCACTTTCTTCTGGCCTGTAAGGTTTCTGCTGAGAAATCTGCTAATTATCTTATGGGGGTGGCATTCCCCTGTATGTGACAAATTGTTTTTCTCTCGTTACTTTTAAATTCTCTCTTTGTCCCCGATGTTTATAGCAGCAATGTCCACAATAGCCAAACTGTGGAAAGAGCCAAGATGTCCATCGACAGATGAATGGATAAAGAAGATGTGGTATATATATACAGTGGAATATTATGCAGCCATCAAAAGGAATGAGATCTTGCCATTTGCAACGACGTGGATGGAACTGGAGGGTATTATGTTGAGTGAAATAAGTCAAACAGAGA
>NC_138372.1:102456496-102610362 GCF_054177405.1 Leptonychotes weddellii | reverse complement strand
ATGAGAGACGATGGACTCTGAAAAACAAACAGGGTTCTAGAGAGGAGGGGGGTGGGAGGATGGGTTAGCCTGGTGGTGGGTATTGAGGAGGGCACATTCTGCATGGAGCACTGGGTGTTATGCACAAACAATGAATCATGGAACACTTCATCTAAAACTAATGATGTAATGTATGGGGATTAACATAAGAATAAAAAAATTAAAAAAAAATTCTCTCTTTGTCTAATTTTTGACAATTATAATATGTCTCATTGTATATTTCTTTAGGTTCATCTTTTTTTAGGATGCACCAGGGTTTCTGGTTCTTGATGTCATTATCTTCCCGATTTTGGAAGTTTTGACCAATATTTCTTTGAGTAAACTTTCTGGTCCTTTCCCTCTCTCTTATCCTTCTGGGACTCCTGTAATTCATACATTGATCTGTTTGCTGTTGTTCCATAAGTCCTTTAATTTCTCTTTATTCTTGTTCATTCTTTTTTTTTTTTATCTCCTATGACTGGATAATTTCAAATGGTTTGTTTTTTAGTTCACTGGTTCTTTTTTCTGCTTGATCCAGTGTGTTGTTGAACCCCTCTAGTTAATTTTTCAATTCACTTATTATATTCTTGAATGCCAAGCTTTCTATTTGGTTCTCTCTTATATTTTCTATATCTTTGTTGAAATTCTAATTTTATTCATGCATTTTTCTCTTGAATTCTTTATGACAGTTATTTTCAATTCCCTATCAGGTAATTCATATGTCTCCATTTCATTAGGAGAATTTTTTCTGGAATTTTATCTCGTTCTGTGTTTGGAGCATTTTCCGTTTCTTCATTTTTCTTGACTCTGTGTTGGTATCTGCTCATTAGAAAATGCAGCCACCTTTCCCAGTTTTCATGGACTGACCTCATTCAGGAAAAGACCCTTACCAATCAGCCTGGCCAGAGACATTCTATAGGACTCTCTCAAGACTTCTCTGTATATTCATCTTCTCTGTTTTTTTTTTTTTTTTTTTTTTAAAGATTTTATTTATTTATGTGACACAGAGAGACACAGTGAGAGAGGGAACACAAGCAGGGGGAGTGGGAGAGGGAGAAGCAGGCTTCCCGCCGAGCAGGGAGCCCGATGCGGGGCTCGATCCCAGGACCCTGGGATCATGACCTGAGCCGAAGGCAGACGCTTAACAACTGAGCCACCCAGGCGCCCCTATTCATCTTCTCTGGATTTGTGTTTGTATATTCCCAATTAGAGGGAATTGGCATTTTCTTCTTTTTTTTTTTTTTTCCAGGAGTTCATAATCTCTTGCTCCCTCTGGTGTCTGTCCATTATATAATGGGTCTTCTGACGCAGTGGCAAACCTCAAGATTTTTGTTGCTGTTGTTATCAGTGGCCTCCAGCCGTCTATAGTGTGCCAGGGCCCATCTACATTCTGAGACTGTTAACAGTGAAGCTGGTTTCAGGCAACCATCTGAAAAGTCTAAAAGTTGGGCATTAGTTTCAATCTTCTCTTTCCTTCCCCAAGGATAAGCCAGGGGCTGGGAGCTTTGCTGATGGTGTTGTGTTAAGCCAGGACAAGGGTAATTGCACACTAGCCCAAATCTTTGCCTTTGTTCCTAGTGGCCCTCAGTCATCTGAAGGATAATGGGTCTCATCAGTGCTCTGAGACAAGCAAGACAGAAGCCAGTACCTCAGTCAGCCCTCAAAATAGTTGGAACACTGGACCTATGGCCCACATTTTTCCCTGCCTAGGTATAAGCTAAGATTGAGGGGTTTTCTTATACTTGCTCTGCACTGAGCTGGTGGGAGGGGCTATGTGAGTGGTTGCATGCTAGTCCAAACTACCATCAGAAGTCAGTCCCTTGGGTAATCCCCAGAAAAATCAGAATATTGGACACATAGTCTGGGCTTTTCTTTCCTCCCCATGGAGAGCTGGGTGTTTCCTTCCAGTCATATACTGCTGGGGGCAGTGGAGAAGAGGACTACAATGAGAGAATGTCTCCAATTTTCCTACCTGCTTGGAAGTAGTTGGTTTCATGTTTTCATCAGGTTCAGGAGCCTATCAACTGCTGCCTGGATTTCTCACAAAGGGAATTGTCCATGTATTGTTGTTGATTCAGTTTGTCTGTGGGGGAAAGGAGGTTCCAGACCTTCCTATTTTACCATCTTGCTAATGTCATCCATGGTGAAATATTTTTTATCTAGCTACTTCCCTTCTGCTTTAAGACATTTTACTGAGAACTTTCAAGTGCTGAAATACTATAATGTATTAATTAGAAAAATTAGCACAAGAAAAAGATTTTTACAAAGAAAAGGCAGCCAAAAGGAAATGAAGAATTAAGGAATAGGTACAGCAACTTAGTTGTCAATAGACAAAACACAGGTCTTAATGTAGAATTTTCTTAATGGCCTCATCCATGCCAAAAGACAGAAAGTCAAGGCAACTTTTTATAGCTGATCATAAAGGAAAGGAAATAGTCCACTGACTTAAGGAGGGAAGTAGGCTTAAAGTAATGGGTTGGTTTTAGATTGGGGAAGACATAAGGAATGTGAAGGCAAGAGGGAGAAACAATGGCATGAAAGGGATTTGAGAAACAATAGCAGAGGGAAAATTAATAAAGAGGAAGCTTCATAGTCTTAGCCCCATGGCATCTCCTGCTCAGAGATACATTTGCTTTGTGGAAATTGTATCAGAGATCTGGCCTTGATCCCAAGTTTCCGTTTATAAGCTGGTGGCATTAGGCAAATCTGGAACTCACTTTCTCATCCATAAAATGGCCATAACACTACTTCACAGAGCTCTTTGTGGATTATATTCATTACTATAGGAAATCTTCTAGTATAATCCTTCAGATATACTCAAGAATTTTATTAAGATATCTCAAAATGCTCAAGAATTATTTACTTTTATCATTGACCTCCCCTTGAAATAACTATTCATACTCACATATATTAAGAAGTGGGGTAAGGACTGCTCACTTCAGGAGCACATATACTAAATAAAAAACAAAGTGGGAGAAGGAAGTATTCTAAAGTAATTTTTAGTCAACATGGGAAAAATATATGGTCTCTTATAAATTCAATTATTATGTCACTATTAAGAAAACCCCTCTGGGCAGCCTCCCTGAGGCTGCAAGATAACACAACAAAAAAGCAGTATTAGTCTTGCAGATTATTGTTTGTCAGATCTGAATGTATATGCCTGCCTCACAAGACCATGCAATGTGATGCCCAAGCTTGGCTGAAAACAAGAGGCTTTGGTGAAGGGTTATCTGAGTCATGACCCCTCTCTGCCTTACAATATCTTTGAGAACCCCTCCTAATCCAGTCCCTTCTTGAATCCCTTTAGCAGCCCACATTTCAAAATAAGCAACAGAAGCATTATTAAGAGAGAAGGAGGGGCGGCCTGGGTGGCTGAGTTGGTTAAGCGACTGCCTTCAGCTCAGGTCATGATCCTGGAGTCCCGGGATCGAGTCCTGGGATCGAGTCCCGCATCGGGCTCCCTGCTCAGCAGGGAGTCTTCTTCTCCCTCTGACCCTCCCCCCTCTCATGCTCTCTCTCTCTCATTCTCTCTCTCAAATAAATAAATAAAATCTTTAAAAAAAGAGAGAGAGAGAGAGAAGGGGTCAGTCAGAGCAACCCTCAGACCCAGTGTGGGAAGGTCCACTCCCAGGGTGTCATCTGATGCCTTCTATTTTTCGCTGTTATTTTATCTGGAATCCATAGCAACTACCAATTACCGCTGTCAAATTCCCAGAGAACTGGTACTTGACACCAAAACTTTTGCTTAGTTTTTTATCATTTTGGGGCCAAATGCCCCTCTGAAAACCTAAGAAATATTTAAATCTTCTCCCCCAGAAAATCTCACATACACAAAAATTTGGCATACAACTTATGAGATTCCATTTGCTCTCAGAAAGCCATACCTGGTTAAAAATTCCAGGGCTAAAAGCACCTCGATATCCAGTAATTCTGAGATTATATAAATCCCCAAATCCAAGCTCTCTCAGTCTATCCCTGAGGTTACAAAAGGAGACTATAAAATGCTTTTAGATAAAAGAATAAAAGCATGCTGCAGGAGAAGAAAAGGAAAGAAGATACAAGCTAAAGTTATGTGAGCACCTATAACTTCACTCAGTTCCCCGAAAGCATCTCCGTTTCTATGCCTTCCTAACAAAAGGCTTAGTTGGTAGGTATTTGAATGAGACTGCTGAGGGAGTCCCAAGATCATGGGAAATGATGAGGGCCAGGCTCTCCTCATTCTATTCTACCACACAGAAACAGAGCATAAGGCTTCTAATAAATTGGGCTTACTCCAGCACTCTCTCCAACTTAGAATTTTTTATGAAGCAACAACCTTAAATACTGACCTCTCTTAATCTTAGCCTGGTTAGAAGAAAGCAAGGCAGATAAACATATTCATAATTCATCTAGTGCAATAAATCTTAAGAAATTATTTAAATTGGGTTCATTAAATAGGAGAAAGCTAGCTTAGCATCTTTCCAAAATGATTTTTTTCCACATCAGTGCTTATTATCAGCCAACTCATTTCTAAAGAGTCCCCACATATGTAGCTTTGACTTTACAAAGAAAACATCTTCTCTTTCACATGAAAATAATTAAAATTTTTCAGCTCAGTGTCCCCCCTTGTCTAGCTCCACTGATATCAAAATGTTTGCAACAATAAAGTCTTTTAAAAACCAGGCCACTATACTGCTGTCATTTTATATCTTGTTGATCCCTCCCCAACCATCTATTCCCCCAAATATACTGGACTGATACTAGGCTGGTTACAATAAAATCAACTGGGAGCCAATCACCCAACCCAGAGATTCCAGTTCAGGAAACCATGCACAAGGCTCAAGAATCTATATTTTTGCTAAGCACCCCAAGGTGATTTATGCAGGATTCAGAACCGCTTCTCTAGTGCATTTGTGCATTTATACATCATTTCAGAGCAATCTTCTTTTTTTTTAATGTAGTGTTCCATGATTCATTGTTTGCGTATAACACCCAGTGCTCCATTCAATACGTGCCCTCTTTAATACCCATCACCAGGCTAACCCATTCCCTCAAGCCCCTCCCCTCTAGAACCCTCAGTTTGTTTCTCAGAGTCCATAGTCTCTCATGGTTCTTCTCCCCCTCCATTTCCCCCCCTTCATTTTTCCCTTCCTAATATCTTCTTCTTTTTTTTAACATACAATGTATTATTTGTTTCAGAGGTACAGGTCTGTGATTCATCATTCTTACACAGTTCACAGGGCTCACCATAGCACATACCCTCCCCAATGTCTATCACCCAGCCACCCCATCCCTCCCACACTCCACCACTCCAGCAACCCTCAGTTTGTTTCCTGAGATTAAGAATTCCTCATATCAGTGAGATCATATGATACATGTATTTCTCTGATTGACTTATTTCACTCAGCATAATACCCTCCAGTTCCAACCACATCATTGCAAATGGTAAGATTTCATTCCTTTTGATGGCTGCATGATATTCCATTGTATATGTATACCACATCTTCTTTATCCATTCATCTGTCGATGGACATCTTGGCTCTTTCCATAGTTTGGCTATTGTGGACATTGTTGCTATAAACATTGGGGTGCACGTACCCCTTCAGATCCCTACATTTGTATTTGGGGTAAATACCCAGTAGTGCAATTGCTGGGTCATATGGTAGCTCAGAGCAATCTTCTTAAACCCACATATTTTTCACATACTACCTTTATTCTCAACAGAAGCGTCCTTCCTACTTCATATGCATAACAGACACCAATAAGATTGAGCTCAAGTACCCCCATTGTCATCCCAACATATCACATCCTGGACATACCTCTCACTACCTTCTTTTCCTCCTAATCTACTCTGAGATATCAGGAAAAAATGTACATTTTCTCCCTTCTACTCACCAATGGCAGCACCTAAACTCTACTAGTTATATCCTCCTTATGAAAAAGTTCATTCTTGGGGCACCTGGGAGGCTCAGTCGTTAAGTGTCTGCCTTCAGCTCAGGTCATGATCCCAAGGGTCCTGGGATCGAGCCCCGCATCGGGCTCCCTGCTCAGCAGGAAGCCTGCTTCTCCCTCTCCCACTCCCCCTGCTTGTGTTACCTCTTTCGCTGTCTCTCTCTCTGTCAAATAAATAAATAAAATATTTTTTTAAAAAAAAGAAAAAGTTCATTCTATAATGACAGTTATATCATTTCTTTACATTTGACTTCAGAATACAAGAGCTGTTAGATGTAAGAGCACTAGAATAAAATCTAGATCAATTAAACAAAGATGCATCCTTCCCCAATCTTTTAGCCCCATTTTCCAGTGTTCATTCTTTCCACCATCTAGCAGGTACCTCTGAGTCAGTGAAGGGTCAAGTTCTTGGCTTCTCAGTTTCTAAATGTACTCTTTCAAATTTGTAACACAGGCAAAAGTCTTGAAAGCCAGACATTACAAGAGATTTAAGGGAGAAAATGTTTTATAACTGCTATTGTTGTTGCTTGCTGTGTGTTTGTATTAGAATTCCAGACTTCTGGCTGTAACTAGCAAGAACAAAGCCTAGGCAACTCAAGCACAGAATGTGCTTTTTTTTTCAAGTTTTATTAAATTCCAGTTAGTTAGCATACAGTGTAATATTAGTCTCAGGTGTAGAGTTTTGTGCTTCATCACTTACATAAAACACCCAGTGCTTATCAAAAGTGCTCTCCTTAATACCCATCACCTGTTTAACTCATCCCCCCACTCACCACCTATCCAGTAACCATCAGTTTGTTCTGTATAGTTAAGAGTCTGTTTCTTGGTTTACCTCTCTTTTTACCCCCGATGTTCATCTTTTTTTTTCTTAAATTCCACATATGAGTGAAATCATATGGCAATTGTCTTTCTCTGACTTATTTCACTTAGCATAATACTCTTTAGCTCCATTCACATTGTTGCAAATGGCAATATTACATCCTTTTTTATGGCTGAGAAATATTCCAGTGTGTGTGAGTGTGTGTGTGTGTGCATGCGTGTGTGTAGTACATCTTTATGCATTCATCAGTTGGTGGGCATTTGGGTTCTTTCCATAAATTTGACTATTGTTGATAATGCTGCTATAAACATCAAGGTGCATGTATCCCTTCAAATCAGTATTTTGGTATTCTTTGGGTAAATACTTAATTGTGTAATTGCTGGACCATAGGGTAGTTCTATTTTTAACTTTTTGAGGAATCTTCATACTGTTGTCCAGATTGGCTGTACCAGTTTGCGTTCCCACTAACAATGTAAGAGGGTTCCCCTTTCTCCACATCCTTGCCAACACCTGTTGTTTCCTGTGTTGTTAATTTTAGCCAGAGAAGGTGCTTTAGAGTTTGAAAGGATGCAGGGAGAAATGCAGCTTTTTTCCAAGTGAAAGGTGATTTTTAAAAATCTGACCAATGACAGAAATTTTTTAAAAGCTATGACTACAGTTTACTTCTTACTGCCCAACCACAACCTCATCAAAATTCTTATGAGGAAAAATTTTAAATACCAAAATAGGGCTGTGGATATATAAGTAAAAAAGACTTGACATCCAATTCACATTTGAATCATTAGGCTAGAAATGACAGTGAATTAATTTAGGAGAGTTAAAAAAAAAAAAAAGCTTCAGACAGGCCACAGAGGTTATAGCAGAGTGAATAAATATTCTTTTGCTATAGAGAAGGAATGGAAGTTACCTGATTGAGGGCTAGGGGATATGATAGACACCTGGGAGTTGGGACAGAAGGAACACAGACATCCTCTGGAGAGCAGAAAGGGAGGCCAGTGTTCCAACAGAAAGTTCACGAGGGATAGAAGGCCAGGAAGACACCAGCAGAGAATCTACCCCTTCCATGATGGAACATGACTTCCAGATCTCCCAGAGGAAGGGGAAGGAGGAAATCTCCAGCTGACAGTATTTACCCAACGGAGACTGGATTTTACACAAGAAGCCACTAAGTTAAGATGCCATCAGTGGAAGTGGGGACTGTGAGAGTTAGGTTCAGTCACAGAGAAATAAACACTACATTTCTACATACCTGAATATGAGCTGTATGAGCTGTGAAATAGTTTATCTGCTCCATAGACATAAAGAATCGTTGTAAGACTTAAAATGTTAACCAGTGTAATGACCATGAATTTATAGAAGAATTAAAGGGCTATTGAACATCAAACCAGTATTTCCAACCCTGAAAATTCATTTACCAAGAAGTTTGAAAGTTGATACTGGTATTTGATTTGGTAACCATAGGAGTGAAAAGAATTACTGAGGATGACCAAAGAGTCTGTTATATTCTACAACATTGTATCAAGCCATGTAAATATCATTTTCTAAGATTCAGAGAAATTTTAGGAAGAATCCATATTGAGATAAAATTGCTAAGTCTCTATATTTATCAAACTCAATGTATTGAGTTTGTCAAGAAGATTTAGACAATTTTTTTTTAAGATTTTATTTATTTATTTGAGACAGAGAGAATGAGAGACAGAGAGCATGAGAAGGAGGAAGGTCAGAGGGAGAAGCAGACTCCCTGCTGAGCAGGGAGCCCGATGCGGGACTCGATCCAGGGACTCCAGGATCATGACCTGAGCTGAAGGCAGTCGCTTAACCAACTGAGCCACCCAGGCGCCCGATTTAGACAATTTTTTAGAAGATTTTATTTATTTATTTGTGTGAGAGAGAGCATGGGCGGGGGCGGGCAGATGGAGAAACAGACTCATTGCTGAGCAAGGAGCCTGATGCAGGACTCGATCCCAAGACCCTGAGATCATGACCTGAGCCAAAGGTAGACGCTTAACTGACTGAACCACCCAGGCACCCAAGAAGATTTAGACAATTTTAACCAACAATAAGTATAAAAATCTTTCATTGGAGTGACCTCTATATCTTTGCAGTTACAAGTTCCTGCAGATACACAATAATGGCATAAGAATGATAAATTGAATAAAGGGAATTTTTGTAGTCGAACAGGGTTGGATTCTGATCTTTTTTTTTTTTAAGATTTTATTTATTTATTTGACAGAGAGAGACACAGAGAGAGAGGGAACACAAGCAGGGGGAGTGGAAGAGAGAGAAGCAGGCTTCCCGCCGAGCAGGGAGCCTGATGTGGGGCTCAATGCCAGGACCCTGGGACCATGACCTGAGCCGAAGGCAGATGCTTAACAAGTGAGCCACCAAGGCGCCCCTGGATTCTGATCTTGAATCCACTATTTATTACTTGAGCATAGCTTTCTTCACCTTTATAACTCATATAATAATATCTATCTCAAGTAATACAGTATTAATACATAAGATTTTTACATTCCAGATACCAAGCTATTTTACTTTTATTATCACATTTAAATCTCCTATCAATGCTGAGGCAGATATCATTATCCCCATTTATACAGATGAGGACATTGAAAAATGATAAAATATTGAGTACCTATAAGTGCCAAACACTGTATTAGATACTTTACATATACTTTTTCTATTCTTTATCAGTCTTCAGGGAAGGCAGCATAGTGTAGTTTTTAAATACATCAGATCTGGAATAGAACAGATTTCAAGTCCCAGCTTGACCACTTACTATGTGAGTTTTAAACTATACTATTAAAACTTCAGTATTAAAATATCACTATTTAAGCTTCACTATTAAAACTTAATCTCTCTTATTGGAATTATGCTTTTCAAGTAAATGTTTTGCTTTTGCTTATTTGCTTTGTTTTGTTTTGCCACTTGTCTTTGTCCCCTCAGGCTGTTATAACAAACTGCTATAGACCAGTGGCTTATAAACAACATAAATTTATTTCTCAGGGCACCTGGGTGGCTCAGTCAGGTGGCCATCTGCCTTCAGCTCAGGTCATGATCCCAGGGTCCTGGGATCGAACCCTGCCTCGGGCTCCCTGCTCAGCAGGGAGTCTGCTTCTCCCTCTCCCTCTGCCTGCTGCTCCCCCTGCTTGTGCTCTCTCTCTGTCAAATAAGTAAATAAAATATTTTTTAAAAATTCATTTCTCATATTTCTAGAGGTGGGTAAGTCCAAGAAAAAAGGCAGTAGTTTGGTTTCTGGTGAGAATCTGCTTCCTGGTTCATGGACTGACAGCCATCTTCTCATTGTGTCCTCACATGGTGGAAAGGGCAAGGGGCAAGGGAACTCTCTAGGGTCTTATTTATTTAGTTAGTTACTTTAAGGAGGCTCCACACCCAGCATGGAGCCCAACACGGGGCTCAAACCCACGACCCTGAGATCAAGACCCAAGCTGAGATCAAGGGTCAGACACTCAACCAAATAAGCCACCCAGGTGCCCTACTGGAATCTCTTTTATAAAGGCACTAATCTCATGCATGAAGGCTGTACCTTCATGACCTAGTCATCTCTTAAAAGCCCAACTTCCAAATACATTGGGGATTAGGTTCCAACATATGAATTTTGGGACAACACACTCAGTCTGCAGTACCACCTAACATCCATTCACTCTTCTTCTGGAGATCGTATCTGATTTCTCTCAGGAAGACCATCTTCTCCCCAATTATCAGTCCATGTCCTTCTACATGAGACTCAGACCTGACTAGAGAAACCATTTTCCAGCTCAGTGTTTGGTGTAGTGACCAGTATGTGTCCCAAACAAAGTCCATAAAATACATTAAAATTTTTCCTGGGGCCTCCAAGAGAGAAGCAAGTAGTCATTTCCCTGATCTTTAATCAGGTCATGTAGGTTTTGGAGCTTCTTTAGTGATTTGGACTCCATGTGAAATCTAAAAATGGATCCACCTCCAAGGATATGGACACTCTCCTCCAGAAAAGAAAGAAAAGAAAGAAAGAAAGAGAGAGAGAGAGAGAAAGAGAGAAAGAGAGAAAGAGAGAAAGAGAGAAAGAAAGAAAGAAAGAAAGAAAGAAAGAAAGAAAGAAAGAAAGAAAGAAAGAAAGAAAGAAAGAAAGAAAAGAAAAGAAAGGAAAGGAGAGAAAGAATTTGGTCCTGAAAACATTGAGCTCCTAGATCCAGCCATGCCTGAAACTCCTAAATATTGTAGACTCCATCTACAGAGTGAACATATATGAATATGTGTCTTTCAGAAGCCATAAACTAGAAAACCTGACTCTTGTTCTACAAGCATTCTTAGAAACTGTAAAGGTGTGGGCCAAATGCCCAGGGCCCTATCAAAGAAAGAAAGGCATGCACAGTTCTGTAACCCTCTTGTCTTGGTCTTCTCATGACATCATGGTAACATGTACAAAACTCATGAGGGGTCCCTTGAGTATATAGTGTATATACATTTTTCAGGAAGAGATAAATCTGCTGCAAGTTGGCAAAAGAAAAAAATTGGGACCCACGAGGGTCCCAGTTGCACCTGAGCTGCTCACCAAAGCAGACACTGGTTTTACCTGCTGATGTCTCTATGTCAGACAGGGAGGGGTGTGTTCCTCATATGCTCCTGCAGCCTGAGGAATGTACTGGTGTCTTCTGAAGGAAAACAATATCTAAATGTCTAAGTAGTGTCATGATGTTATACATAAATACTTGTACATGCAGCACTTCTAAAGAAGAAGAAAGAAATAGTGAAGGAAGAGGGTGAGGAAGAGGAGGAAAAGAAATGGATTTTCCTTCATTTTATATTCTTGAGAACTTACTGTCACCCTCATTAAATTATTCAAGACATAATCAAATTATATTTTCAAATGTATATTTGATTTGTGCCCCCTTCTGCCATAAACCTGATTATTAAAAGCACCATGTTCCATTTTTCTCTACTATCAAGGTGAACTAATGCTAGGAAATGCATATTCTTGCATTTTTTATCTGTGTATAACAGAGGAGAAAATTCTGTCTTAAACAGGATGTGTGCAGGATAAATTTTGTTTCTAAATTGCAATAACAAGAAGCTTTAAAGTAAATCAGACACTGTAAAGTAATTTTACAATGCCTTGGAAAGAGCCCAAGACTGTGGGTTCTTAAGTAGGTTCTCCCTGGTAAATGGTGCTGCCACCCCCTACATGCACAATAAGTCTATTCCCTTGATAATTCCAAGAAATAGCCACTGAAGTGCATTTTAGTCTGATAAGAAAAAGAGTGGAAATATGTTCAGGTCTTTGAATTGTTTTAACTTATTGTGGGGAAGTTCTTTTTTTTTTTTTTAAGATTTATTTATTTGAGAGAGAGCGGGAGGTTGTGGGGGGTGGTGAGGAGGGGGAGCCGAAGGAGAGGGAGGGAGACTCCATGCTGAGTGTGGAGCCCAACTCGGGGCTTGATTGCATGGTCTTTCTCCTCTAAGCTCACTTGTCCCAGAGACATGTTTAGGATCTACCCACTAGGGACCCATAATCACTGGGGTCCATTCCAGGATGAACGGTTACCACAATTATTGAGTCACCCTGCTCTTCAGCTCCCAAACCACCAAAATTCATTCTTCTCTCTTCTCAAAATCAGATTGCCTCTAAAGGTGGTGTGTAATGGAGGCAGATCGTAGAAACACAAAATGTCCATTTGTCCCCTTGGGGGGTGATGTGCCAATAAGTCATGTCACAAGAGAAAGAAGAAAGACTCTTAGGTGCTTCTCCTTTTCAACATTGTACAGAAAGTCCTAGCCAGTGTAGTAAGGCAAAGAAAAAGAAACGTAAGTCATACAAATTTGAAAAGAAGAAATAAAACTTTATTCACAGAGTACAGAGTTGTCTATGAACAAAATCTCAAATAGTCAACAACAACAACAAAAACTACTGGAACGAATTGTGCATTATCAAAATCACAAGACCCGTAGCTTAATTTTTTTAAAAGCAAATGTATTTCTGTAACTATCAACAAGCAATTGGAAATTGAAATTTAAAATATAATAATATTTTATTTATTCAGAAAACAAAATATTTAGGGATAAATCTAACAAATATGTGCAATATTGTGCTGAAAAATACAAAATACTGTTGAGAGAAATCAAAGACCTAAATAAATGGAGAGATATGTTCATGGATTGGAAAGGCTTAATATTGGTAGACTGTCAATTCTCCCCAAATTGATTACAGATTTAACTCAAGTTCAGTGAAATTGACAAACTGGATGCTACAATTTATATGGGAAAAAGCAAAAGACCTAGAGCAGCCAATACAATTTTTGATAAAATAGATCAAGTTGCAGGACTCATACTACCTAATTTCAACACTTACTATAATTCTACAGTATTTAATACAGTGTAGCATTGGTTCATTATAGATCATTTGAACATTATAGAAAGTCCAAAAATAGACCAACACATGTATAGTCAATTGATTTTTTTGACAAAGGTGCCAATATAATTAGATGGAGAAAAGATAGTTCTTTTTTTAAAAAAAAGATTTGTTTTATTCATTTGAGACAGAGCACAAGCAGGGGGAGCAGCAGAGGGAGAGGGAGAAGCAGGCTCCCCACCAAGCAGGGAGCCCAACTCAGGGCTCAATCCCAGGACCCTAGGATCAGAGCTGAAGGCAGACTCTAAACCAATTGAGCCACCCAGGTGCCCCAAAATGTATGTTCTTTAAAAGCCACCATTAAGAAATAAAAAGGCAATGGAGGCACCTGGCTGGATCAGTTGATCTCAGGGTCATGAGTTCAATTCACACATCGGGTGTGGAGCCTACAAGAAAGAAAGACAAAGAAAGAAAGAAAAGAAAGAAAAAGGAAGGAAGAAAGAAAAAGGAAGGAAGGAAGAGAGAAAGAAAGAAAAAGGCAAGGCATATACTAGGAGAAAATATGTACAATATAAATACCTAACAAAATACTTGTACCTAGAATATACAAAAATTACTCTCAACTCAATAATAAGAAAACAAACAACCCAACAAAAAGGATATAGAGATGTGAACGGATGCATAAAAAAGGATAATACTTGGATGGCAAATAAACATAGGAAAAATGTGCAACATTATTAGGCATCAGAGTACAAATTATATCAATAAAGATACCACTACATACCCATTAGAAAGGCTAAAATTTAAAACCATCATAATAACTGTTGACAAGGACTTAAACCAACTGGAACTGTTATTCATTAGTGGTAGGGAAGTACAATGGCACAAACATATTAGAAAATAGTTTCGCAGTTTCTTAAAATGTTAAACATATGTACTTTTAATATAATCCATATAATTCCACTCAGTATTAATCCAAAGAGACAAAAGCATATATTCACATAATTTGATCATGAATTAATGAATATGAGGTCTCTTCATAATAGTCAAATCTGCAAACAACCCCTGTGAATATCAACTGATAAATGGATAAACAAACTGTGGTACATCTGTAAAATGGAATACTAACTATTAAGCAATAAAATGAGAACAACTGACACATACAACACAGACGAATCTCAAAACCATTATGTTGAGCAAAGATGCCAACTTTAAAAAGTAAATTTAACATGATTCTGCATATATAAAACTCCAGAAAAAAATGAACTTAATCTACTTGACATAAAGCCGTATCAGTGGTTGCCTGGGCCCAAGGTTGGGAGGTAATTGCTGTGGAAGGGGCACCAGGAATCTTTTGGGGTAATAGAAACATTGATAGGTGATGGGAATGTGGATATATATGCTTGTCAAAACTCATCAAACTGTAAACTTAAAGTGGATGCACTTGTGGTATGTAAATTTATATCTTAATAAAGCTGAAAACAATTTAACCTCCACAAGTCTTGCTTGGAATTGGACAAAGCAATCATGAAACTCATATGGAATGTGAAGGGGACAAAAATAGCCAATATGATTTTGGAAAAGAACAAGATGGAGGAAACCGTCCACCAGAAATCAAGAGTTACTGTAAAGGAAGGCTAATTAAAACTGTAAGATAGTGGTACAAAAATAGATTAATGGAAAAAATAGAAACTGAAAAGGATCTACTAACAAGAAAATTTACATATTAAAAGTGCTGCCTTATAAATTAAAATGAGAAAGTGTAGACTATCCAAATAAATAATACCAGAGCAATTAGTTTTTGATACAGAGAAAATTAAACATCTATGTTGAGATATCAGATAAGCAGCTTGCTACGTAAGTTTGGATCTCAGACAAGAAGCCCAGATTAAGTATATATTTAATCCCATGCCTACATATTATATGCAAAACCATGGGATTTGAGTACCTGGGAGTAGTAGAAATTGCTCCCGGGAAGTCTTAGGTACAACTGAAGAAATAAGCAACAGAGTTCAACTTTCTCTGATGGAAATTCATGCTTCAAGCTTCACGCTGAGCTGGGAAATGATGTGAAGGCTGAAGTTCCTTTCCATAGGAGGAGGAAAGCCCTGAGACTAGTTGCAGTAAACCCAACATAGGGACAAACCACATTACAGTTCAGCTGAGCTCTCTTTTTCTCTCTGTATATTTGGAGCCCCTCAAACTCCATAAATAAAGATGAACATGAAATATTCATCTGCCACACAGTTGCTTACAGGGAAGAGAGACAGGTTTTAGAAATGTTGGAAAGGAAATTATGGGAGAAAAAAGAATTCACAATATATCAAAATAAATAATATGACTGGAAAGAGTTATCTAAACCCGAACAAGACAAAAAGAAGCATCATGGAAATGATGCAAACATATTGGAGTAGGAAGATAAAGGAGAAAATGGGGCATGAGATGTGATGAACGCAGGGAGAAAAAGGAATCAAAGGGATGGAATAATATTCCCTACAACAATGTCACAACTAATCCACTCAACAAATATCTACAGAGCACTTGATACATTCAGGCACTATTCTAGGTGCTAAGGTTTCAACAGCGAACAAAAAACAAAGCATGAATTCCAGAGCCAAACTGCCTGGGTTTGAATCCCAGCTCTGCTGTTTAGGCTATGAGATCATGAGTGAGCTCTGTTAACTGCTCTCTTCCTCCATGTGTGCATCTATAATATAGGAGCTCTCCAATGGAGTTGATGTTGGGACTACTCGCATATAGAAAGAAATGTAGTAGTGTTACTTATTATTTTTATTACTACCATTACTGTGTAAGTTAGATCATTGAAAATAAGCAGGCACCAAAAGATGATCACATGACAAACTGGATAAAATAAATTTAGACCAGTGATTTCCACTTGCAGGAAGCTGGAGTGGACAGGGGCATCTGGCGGGTTCAGTCAGTGGAGCATGCGACTCTTGATCTCAGGGTCATGGGTTCAAGCTCACATTGGGCTTAGAACTTACTTAAAAATTTTTAAAAATGAATTAAAATTAAGAGGAAGGAAGGAAGTTAGTTGGAGTGGACAAACTTCCATCCCTACTTAGTAGTAACAAAGCACCCCTCTCCTACTGGAGTGGTGTCAGAGGAGTCCTACTGGATAGTCGGGACTTTCACAATTGCCCAGTGGAAATAAGGCAATTTCCTCCACTACAATATCAGTGGGGTCCACATAGAGAGCCAGAACTCTCACCCCCAATCAGCAGCAATGGGTCTCCTCAACAGAAGCCCAATGGAAAACTTGGACCTATTTCTCCACTAAGCACTAATGAGAGGGCTTCTCTTTTTTCCTCCTGGAGCGGTACCAAAGAAGCCTAGCTAAAACAGAAGTTTTAAATAAAAACCAATCTCATACTATAATATGTAATATCCAGGTTTCAACTGAAAATCATTCATCATACCAAGAACTAGGAAGATCTTAAACTGAATGTTGGTACAAAAGCTAGTCCCTTCATACCGAGGGCAAGGAGAGAATGAAGAACAAACCACTCCAGGTACATAGCAGGGAACTTACATATAAGACTTATTTGGGGCAGGGGGTGGCGGTCTGCAAAAAGAGTAGATCTAGTACCTGCCCACCAGAATCTTAAAATGTTATATAGAGGCCTTTAATGGGTTCAGTCACATATTCAGTCCAGAAGGTCTCAACAACTCATTGCTCTCTCTCAAGGCTGCGTCCTTGCAAAAAGCTCCTACTGTGGGAATGTGAGCAGGGTGTAAGTTCCAAGGACAGGGGATGGGTGGGGGGGCCTCAGATTGCCCTGGTCCAGCTCAAGGGTGAACTGGCAGTCACATCCTATCAATTACCTCCTCCAAAACAGAATAAAGACAATCAATAGATGCCAACACCAAGATGACAGAGATACTAGAATTCTCTGACCAAGATTTTAAAACAATCATGATATAATACTTCAATGAGTAATTACATACATGCTTGAAACAAATGAAAAGGTGTAAAGCCTCAGAAAATAAGTAAAAAGCTGCATTAAAGAAATAAGAAGATATAAAGAAGGACCAAAAGGAAATTCTGAACTGAAAAATATAATAACAAAACAAATTCAGTGGATTTGGCTAAAAAATATAATAACAATACAAAACAAAAAAGGGTCAACGGCAGAATGGAAAGAATCCGTGACTGGAAAACAAAAAATAGAAATAGCCCAATCTGAATGAAAGAAAATAGACTAAAAAAATAAAATGAACAGAATCTCAGGGATCTGTGGGACTATAACTTAAGGTGAGCATTCACATAATCAGAGTCCCAGAAAGAGACAACAAGGCTAAAAAAGTACTTGAAGAAATAGCAACTGAAATTTCCCAAATTTGTCAAGAACATAAATCTATAGATTAAAGAAGCTGAGCAAATTCAAAACAGGATAAATTCAAAGATATTCAGGCTAAGACACACCAGAATTAAATGAAAAACTAAGACAAAGAAAAATTCTTGAAAGGAGAATTGAAACCAGAAAAAAAAATAATAATAACACTTTACTGACAGGGGAAAAAAGAAAACAAGAAATCAATGAAATTGAAACAGAAAAACAATAAAGAAAATCAATGAGCAAAAAGCAGGTTCTTTGCTAGATCAATAAAATTAAAAATATCTAGTGAGACTGATGAAGAAAGGCAGAAGACACAAATCACCAATATCAGAAATGGAATAGGAAGTATCACTACAGATCCTGTAGATATCAAAAGGATAATAAGGGAGGGGCACCTGGCTGGCTCAGTCAGTGGAGCAGGAGACTCTCCATCTCAGGGTTGTAAGTTCGAGCCCCATCCCATGTTGGGTGTAGAGATTACTTAAAAATTTAAAAAAAAAATTAAAGGATAACAAGGGAATACCATGAACAACTTCATACACATAAATTTGGTAACTTAAAATGGACCACTTCCTTGAAAAACACATACTACCACCCAATATGAAATACATGATTTGAATAGCCCTGAAATAGATGATTTGAATAGACCTATTTGAATACTAACTGTTGAAGAAACTGAATTTATAACTAAAAACTTCCCTCAAAAAAGAACTTGCCTGGGACGCCTGGGTGGCTCAGTCGGTTAAGCATCTGCCTTGGGCTCAGGTCATGATCAGGGTCCTAGGATCCAGTCCCACATTGAGCTCCTTGCTCAGCGGGGAGCCACCTTCTCCCTCTGCCTGCCCTCCCCCTGCTTGTGCTCTCTCTCTGTCTCTCTAACAAATGAATAAATAAAATCTTAAAAAAAAAAGAAGAAGAAGAAGAAGAAAAAGACCTTTCTTTGCACAGATGGTTTCACTAGAAAATTCTCTCAATCAATTAAAGAATTAACACCAATTCTATACAAGGTCTTCCAGGAAACAGAAGAGAAGGGAAGACTTTCCAATTCATTTTATGAAAGTTTTATTCATACCAAAATCAAAGACAGTACCAAAAAAATGTTTATTCAGATATTCAAATATAGCTCTCCAAATCTTTTGCCCATTTTGAAACTGGGTTGTCTGTTTATTGCTGAGTTGTAAGTATTCTGTATATATTCTAGACCCTAGACCCATATCAGATATACGATTTGCAAATATTTTGTCCCAGGTGGTTTGTTTCACTTTCTGGATGGTGTCTTTTGATGCACAAAAGTTTTTAATTTTGATAAAGTCCAATTTATCAATTTTTTCTTTGTTCCTTTGTACTTTTCATGTCATATCTAAGAAAACATTGCCTACTTTAAGGCCATACACATTTATACCTATACTTCCCTCAACGAGTTTTAGAGTTTTAGCCCTTACACTTCTATTCTATTGGTCTATAGGTCTATCTTTATGCCAGTACCAGATTATAGCCTTGTAGTGAGTTTTGAAAGTCAGGAAATGTAATTCCTCCAACTCTGTTATTCTTTTTCAGGAATGCTGGCATGTCCACATGAATTTTAGGATCAACTTGTTCACTTCTGCAAAAAAGACAGTTGGAATTCTGATAGTGATTGCACTAAATCTCTAGATCAATTTAGGCAATACTGGCTAGAAATGCATCATAAAAATACAAATTTTTCCAAAAGTGAGCTACAAATGCACTAGAATTCCAATTTGAATTCCAATTATTTTTAAACTGGAGAAAGGGATGTCCATGGTTACCCAATGCAGGCCTGAGAAGTACTCATGCAATGGGACCTGCTGTCTTGCTTTGTCTCTTATGAGTGGTGGTGAACAAGTATCTGTTATCTGATGTATACTATTATATTCTGTAATTTTGAATGTCTTACATATTAAATAATAAATCATTTTAAGTGAAATACATTGTAAAAAAATTTTTTTAAAAAACAGAGGTTAACAGGGATGCAATAAAGGAGCACTGAATTCTGGGCCCTGGTTTGACATCTGGCTTGGAATCAGCTCTGATGATTCCACCTAGACAGAGAGAAAGGGAATTCCAGGGGAAGTGGGAGGGCAGGGAGAGGGCAGCCAGGGCAGCCCAGGATACTCTCACCACCCCTATGGATGGATGAACTTCCCTGGGGCCAAGTGGACACCATGCAAAGTGGCCAGGTCTCCACCATCTTGCAGGTGTGTTGCAAAGAAAGCTGAGTTGAGGTACAGGCACTTGAGCCCAGAGCCTGTGTGATCACAGCCCAGGGCAAGGATTGAAAGGAAAAGCAGATATGGATGAGTCCAGCCACTGCTCATCCCCCATTCAAGGAAGGAGGCAGTGTGGAGGCTCTAAGGCACTTACATGTGGCCCATGAGAGAGCCAGACCCTGGCACATAGTGCCTTTGAAGGCAGTAAATGTTTTTCAGAGAAACACCGGAGAGATCAACAATGGCCAGGTAAATAAAGACATCTGTCTCTTTCCCTGTCCTTCCTCCACACCTCCACCACCACCAGCCCCCCCCACACACACACACAGCGGGAGCTGGCCTTAAAAAGGGAGGGGAGAGGGGCTATCTATAAGACAGGCAGTATCCCTCCTAGGGATAGTAGATAGGGTCTCTGCTTAAGCCTTCAGGGAGGAGAATGGAAGGCACAAGCTTTGAACTAAGATCGAGGCTTTACAGTGAATTGACTTTTTACATTCTTAGTTTTCAAAATAATTCAGATGAGTTACATTTTAACAACTAAAAGTAACTAGACAGTAATAAACTCTTCTCAAGAGTTCATTACAGGGCAAGATAGGGAGATTTAGGAGAGCATAGTTAAAGCCACACAAAACTGTTTTGTGTTTATGTCCCAATGAATTAAGACTGGCCAGTAAAGTGGTTACTCTCCAGGCTCAGGCTGCACTGTTAGGTACACACCTGGGTTGGTGGGGCAGAAGCTCTCCCCTTCGGGCCCACCCATGGAAAGACCAGGTCAAAGTAACTTAGATTTCTTCCTCATAGCATCATTCAGTTAGGTGCTGTAAAAATACTTCCAATCCTTGCAAAGAATCTGCAGGTAGCTATTATTACCCACATTTTGTAGATGAAGAAACAGACTTTCTGAGTGGCTGGCAAAGTCACAGGGCCAGTAAATGAGCTAATGGTCTCTCTGCAACACACAACCTTGTCTATCTGCCTGTGGGGCCCTTGGCCTGCCCACCACAGTATGCCAATTATGTTAGCCCTCCTGGGAGGCCCTCAGAAACCCTCTCCAAAACCCTGTGTCTGGTCTCTCCACTGTGTCCAGAGCACGAAGAACTTCGGTCTCCTTCACTACTTTCGGCGCTTCCCTATTGCCCACCTTCACAGATGGATTTTTCAAGTCCCACTTCTCCTGGAATGTTTCTTCCCACAGTTCACACTGATCTTCCTGCTTTCAAATCTCCAATAACCCAAGACCCTGAGTCCAGTACGTTTGATGTGATATTGCAACACTTCTCCAGGAACCCCTGAAGCTAAAAAACAGCCTCGAGCTCAGCCTGAGGGAGGAAGTGGGGCGGATCAGCTAGAAAGGATGTTGACCCCCACGGGTCAGACGAGAGGAGGGGCCCTCTGGTCAGAGGGAAGTGAGAACAGGGAGTGCCTGGAAGAGATTGTTCATGCTTTAAACCCGGGCCAAACTAAATGAGTAATGAGAGAGAGCCTGTGGAACCTCACTATATATAGCTAGGCCTAGAGACTCTCTCACTGGGAAAAGAGCCTGGCCCCCCTACATAGTCTTAGGGTCTACTGGTCCACAACAGGCCCAGTGGTACAGCCCAGGAGACTGCTGGGGGAAAGCCAGGAACTCAATCTTCTCCTTTTTTGATTCTTCCGAGTGGTGTCAGTGGAACAGGATGTAGGCCCCACTTGGGAAGAGGAAGGCCTCCCTTCCGTTGCAAACATGGACGTCTCAGCCGTTGGTAATGAACTCCTAAGTGAGAGCTGACTCCTGCCTCCACACAATCACCTGGTTGCAGGCGGTTATAGGTGCTCAGGCGTCCTTGGGTTGGTGGAACATGGCGTCTGTCTCTGAAGGTCTTTGGGAGGCTCTGTCTCCCTCCATAGGGGGTGCATCTCACAGTCTCCATAGCTGTATTTTTGGAGATAAACTTCTCTGGGAAAGGAGAGTTCTGGGAGGACTCCAGCACCCATGTCTTTATGTCCATACACAGCTTTCCTTCCCTCAAGGGAAATTCTGAGGAAGCCAGCCATCTTGTGGAGTTCTAGTTATACACCAGATACATTATACTATCTAGTACCCCTCTTGACAAATGGTGTTGTCCTGGTGACTGTTGGATAAGAAGTCTAGTCAGTATTGCTCAACATTAGGATAAAAGGAGCTCCCTAGGATCTGGGGGAAGGAAAGGTCAAGTGTGGGAAGTCAGGCACCCTTCCAGGCTGTGCAGAACCATAACTAATGCCGTGTAACTAGGGCTTTGCCTCAGGGTATCAATATTGAGGTGACTGAAGGGGGCAAAATTTTTTTTAAGAATGACTTTAGGGGCACCTGGGTGGCTCAGTCGTTAAGCGTCTGCCTTCAGCTCACGTCATGATCCAAGCATTCAGGGATGGAGCCCCACATCGGGCTCCCTGCTCAGCGGGGAGCCTGCTTCTCCCTCTCCAGCTCCCCCTGCTTGTGTTCCCTCTTTCGCTATCTCTCTCTGTCAAATAAATAAATAAAATCTTTAAAAATAAAATAAAATAAAAATAAATAAATAAATAAAATCTTTTAAAAAAAAAGATTTAAGTAGCGCCTGGTGATCAAGAGCAATTAATTCAAACTGGAAATTCTCAGAAGCCCAGTATTGCTAGTAACACTTATCTGTAAACTCTACCATTGATTACAAAGTTGACAAGAGTTGCCATCTTGCTTGGCCTTGAGCTGCTGTCACCACCAGTAAAATTTTTGAACTCCAGGTCTTTTACCCTAAACTGAAAACAATCTCCTGGTTTCCAGAAAGATGTACATAACTTCCTTCTATCACTAGGAATTTCTGCCACTTCTTCCTCTGTATTTTCCAGTCTGAGTGAGATTTTCCTGTTTCACTATTGCTCCATTTTGCATTTCAATGGCCTGACCTTTGCCTTCTGGTCTAACTCCCCCTCCTTTATATCCTGAATGACTTGATTAAATCCACTCACACTGGTGGGGTGTCTCATGAAATATGCACAGAGAAGATTCTAGTCTTCCTACCCTCCTCTCCTCCCACGGAGATGGGGGGGTGGTGTTCAATACCCACTGCTGAACACATCCCACTTCCCTGGCTGCACAACTCTAGTGATCTTCACCTTCGACCCCTTCAGCGGCCACACCTTGCACATTATCAGCCCCCTAACCCAAATCATCTCTGAAATCTCCCTCTGATGCATTCCCTGTTATTCTGGTTTCTCCCTCCCTTTTTTTCCAAACCTAACACAATCCAGAACTGATTTCCTCCATACCCATCTCCATTAAACTCCTGAGCCAAAATCTCACCAATGCTCCATGGCCCTGTTGTCTATCTTTCCACTGCTCTTAAAACTCCAGCTTTGAAAGAATTCTACAGTCCTATCTCTCTGTTTCTACATTGGAGCTGCTGACCATGCAACCCTGAAGATGGGAATCACTCTATGAAATCCACTCCCCCCCAACACCGGGCCTTTCAGACTGTACCAAGGGCCTTCCAGAGTGCACCAAGGGCCTTCCAGAGTGCATGGAGAACCTTCCACAGTGCCCCAAGGGCCTTCCAGAGTGCACTAAGAACCTTCTACAATGCACCAAAGACCTTCAGGCTGGAACTCCTCTTCTCAAGTCCCAGGCTCCACCTCTCCCACTCCCACCCCACCACCACCTTCTTGGGTTATCACTCACTCTAATTCTACAAAGAAAACAGAAGTAATCTCCTTTAGTTTCCTCATCTTCTCACCCCCACCTCCCTCAACCTTGACCCAGAAATACACCCCCATTGCCCAACCACCTTCCCCACTTGGCTCTCTCCTCCTTCAAGGCCTCAGGTAAGCATCAGCACTTCTCTGAGGACTTCTTGATCCATAGTTAGTGCTCAATAAATATTGGCCATTATTACTTTTATCCCATGTCTTTTCACAAAGAATCCATCACTCTGCTTTCTGCCAGAACATTTTTTGTACTGAACTTTATTACACTGATCACACATCAATGATTATTTATCTACATGCCTGTCCCTCATGTAAAACCACCAGCTGCTCAAGAACAGGGAAAATAATACAGTGTCTGGCATATAATAGACGTTCAATAAACATTTGATGAAATAAATACATAAGCAACTGACTTCTCAGATAGCTCTGTGATACCAATATGTTCCTCTATTTAATGGCTGCAATTAGAATCACTTCAAGAGATTTTCAGTTTTGAAATGCCCTGAGTACAGGCCAAACCAATGAAGTCAGAATCTCTTAGGAAGAGACCAGACCTTTGTTTTTAAAGACAGATTACAGGGATGCCTGGGTGGCTCAGTCGGGTAAGCGTCTGCCTTTGGCTCAGGTCATGATCCCAGGATCCTGGGATTGAGTCCCGCATAGGGATCCTTGCTCAGCGGGGAGCCTGCTTCTCCCACTGCCTGCCATTTCCCCTGCTTGTGCTCTCTCTTCTTTCTCTCTCTCTCTGACAAATAAATAAATTTTTAAAAATAAAAAATAAAGATTGATTGTAGTCCACAGCTTGCTTTGAGAATCACTGCTTTATGGGAGGTAGTGAGACTCAGAAGACCTAGCAGATATCTAATTCTATTCTGCTGTGTTACAGGACATGCCTGACTGTGATCTCGTAAGAGAGACAAGCAAACAAGAAATAAATTCATGGGACGCCTGGATGGCTCAGTTGGTTAAGCATCTGCCTTTGGCTCGGGTCATGATCCCAGTGTCCTGGGATCGAGTCCCGTATTGGGCTCCTTGCTCCTCAGGGAGCCTGCTTCTCCCTCTGCCTGCTGATCCCCCTGCTTGTGCTCGCTCGCTCTCTCTAACAAATAAATAATAAAATCTTTTAAAAAAAGAAATAAATTCATGAAACATTAAACAATTAGAAGTTGGGTGAGATCAGTGGAGGTACCCATTGGGTGGAGCAGTGGGCTTCTCCCAGCACCAACACAGGCTGTGCCAGCTCAAGTCCGTCAGATTTGGAGGGACACATACTCACTGTTCATCTCCCTGGTTCCTTCTCTCAACGAGCAGCATAATGTCCCAGTGCTATCACACCTGTGCTTCTAATTTGAACATTTACAGGACCTTGGAGAAAAGCAAGATAACCTCAGAGAGTTGGAAGGGCAGGCTGTGCGGGGATAAAGAGTTGGGCAGACATGGCCATCGGGCAAAAATGACCCAAAACTGTCCAGTCTAGTGGCCCTTTTGAAATAGCTTTATGGCGTTTGTTCCTGAACTTGGCATTTTTTTTGCTCAAGAACAGTCTCTAAGAAGTCAGTATGGATAAGGGATCTGGGGTCTGCCTTGTTCAGGAATTTGGTAGAAATATAGAATCTTGGCCCTACTCAATCAGAATTTGCATTTTAGCAAGATCCCCAGATGATTTGCATGCACATTCAAGTTTGAGAAACACTGTGCTAGACCAGAATCTGATGTAAAAGTGCCTGAAATTCGGCATTTCTAACAATCTCTCAGGCAATGTAAATGCTGCTGGTCCAAGCAAATACCCCACATTTGACATTTCCCTGTGACAACCAAAGGAATCAGCAATCACAGCCTGCTCTGTCCCTGGTTATCTGTTATGAATTCTTGTGTTTTGAGTGAGAAGAAAACCAACTCCAAGTGGTTTATTTTTTTTTAAGATTTTATTTATTTGACAAAGAGAGAGAGCAAACACAAGCAGGGGGAGCCAGAGAGGGAGAAGCAGACTCCCCGCTGAGCAAGGAGCCCAGGACCCTGGGATCATGACCTGAGCCGAAGGCAGACACTTAACTGACTGAGTCACCCAGGCGCCCCTCCAAGTGGTTTAAGCAGTAAATGACTTGCATTTGTTCACAAAATTGAAGAGTTCAGAGGTATGCACCCTCCCCCACCTCCAGGAGCCTTGATTTACAGGGACTTAGATACCATCACCTGGAATCCATGTTCTCTCCTGTCCCTCTCTGATCTACCTCGTCCCACAGTGGCATCATGCCTATTCTCCAGTCAGTGACCTCCAGGCTTTCTCCCCATCATGAGCAAAATTTCTGAGGCTGAGAATAACAGCAGCTAACATCCCTTCCTACCACCTTTTACCTGTCACACAAAAAGTATCATGATCAATTTTATTCAATCAAGTCTGAAGGGCTGTGGGGAACTCCCTTCTATGGAACCATTTATAGAAAAGCCTGGACTTTCTCTACCCCAGTAGATGGGCTCTCCACACCCCTCTCTGTGGCATCATCAACAGGCAGCCCTGTCCTCTAGTTTTGTGGTCAGCTTTGGCCAATGGAAGGCACTATCAGAAAGTCAGAAACAGGACAGGAACAGGATTTTTTTTTTCCCCAGGGACTATTTTCTGGTCACATTGACAGTGACTTCATTCCTCTTCCCAAGGCCACAGGCGTGGCTGGCAGGACCCTTAAAGCTACCATTATCCTGGGTTCCAGTGACTGCCTCTCCCCATTCCCAGTTATGACTGGACTGTGCTCTGAGCTACAACAAAATTTAGGATGCTTCCAGTCCCACTACAGATTCCCTTATACAGACTCTCTGTTCCTTGATCTTTCTTCATTCACCCATTTTAAGTACACCAGCTGTTTCCTGTGGGACCCTGACACAGACACATCTTATTTAATTTTGCAAAAGAATATAAAATCTCCATATACGCAGAATATTTTTAGAGCTTTATTTCCAAATTTACAAAGATGTTAATAGCCAAGAACTTTAGAAACAATGATTTGAAATGTAGAAGATATGCAATACATGTTAATTACATGTTTAGAACTAGCTGGAAGGAGATAACTTTAGAAGGAAAAAAGTGCTTTCTACTACTGCTCATTTTTTTCCCACTTTATAAAAAAATTTTTAGGGGTGCCTGGGTGGCTCAGTCGTTAAGCGTCTGCCTTGGGCAGGGGTCATGATCCCAGGGTCCTACTCAGCCGGGAGCCTGCTTTTCCCTCTCCCACTCCCCCTGTTTGTGTTCCCTCTCTAGCTGTCTCTCTCACTCTGTCAAATAAATAAAATATTTAAAAAAAATTTTTTTTAGGGGCGCCTGAGTGGCCCGGTAGTTAAGCATCTCCCTTGGCTCAGGTCGTGATCCCAGGGTCCTGAAATCGAGCCCCTCTGCTCAGCGGGGAACCTGCTTCTCGCTCTCCCTCTGCTGTGCTCTGCCTACTTGTGCGCTCTATCTCTCTCTCTGTCAAGTGAATAAATAAAATCTTTTAAAAATATATTATTTTATAAAACAAAAACTTAATTGTAAAAGCCTTATTGTTTCTTTAAATCAAACGTTAATGTGAAAATAAGTACATATATAGAAAATGGGAAAAGATGGATTTTATATATGTTTAAGCAGAGCACATTTTTGCGCATCCGTTGAGATGTTAACAATGTTAGGGGCGCCTGGGTGGCTCAGTCATTAAACGTCTGCCTTCGGCTCAGGTCATGATCCCGGAATCCTGGAATCGAGACCCCCAGGGGGCTCCCTGCTCAGCGGGAAGCCTGCTTCTCTCTCCCTCTGCTTGTGAGAGGGAGAAGCAGGCTTCCCGCTGAGTAAGGAGCCCGACGCAGGGCTTGATCCCAGGACCCCGGGATCATGACCTGAGCCGAAGGCAGACGCCTAACGACTGAGCCACCCAGGCGCCCCTAAATAAATAAAATCTTTAAAAAAAAAAAAATGTTAAACGTTGTTCTTACTAAAATGTTCATTCTGAGAAAGACAGGAAAGTTTCTATTTTGTGACAGTTGTAGCAATACACCATAAACTGGCAACGGAACTCAGAGGACAGAGGCGAGGATTCAGGCCCGGGCCCGCACCCGAGCTGTCCAGCAGGAGACAGTGGCGCGAATGGGAGGGCGGGTTCCGGTCGGAGGGCTGGCTCGGGTTTGCGCTCTCCCGTCAGGGCAGAGCCTGGGGAGGAGAGATGCCGGTGAGCGCATCACCCTGTAGTACGCTTGCAGGGCGCTGGGGGGCGCCCGGAGGCCCGACCCTGGCGGGCCCTGGGGTTCGGGGCCGAGCGGGGGTGCCTGTGGACTGCGAGTGGCTCCCAGGGCCCCGCGAAGTCGGAAGGGTGTAGGGGCCGCCGGACAGTCCTGGGGCAGCGGCACGGCAAAGAAGGCAGGATCCGGCTCCATGAGGTCCAGCGGGGACGTGTCCGGCGTGGGCAGCCGTCGGCTGGGGGCGCGCCCAGTCCCTGGTAGTCGCGCTAGTAGCCGCAGCGGCGGGCCCGCGGGGAAGCCCCGCTCCGGGAAGGACAAGCACATGGCCACGCGGCCGCCTGAGTTTAGGAGTCGGGGGTCGGGCGGGTGGGGAGAGCTAGTTCCGGTTACCGGGCTGGTCTTACAAAGGCCCAGAGCCGCGCCGCCTCCTCCAGGAAGGCCGCTCCTCCCGCCCAAGCCCTTGTCGAGGCGGATAGAGCTGCTTCCCAGCTCTCAGAGGGCGGACATCTCTCCAACCCGAGGGAAGCCCAAAAAGCGGCGCCCCACGGGCTTTTTCATCCAAACAACAAGAGTGTGATAGTGGAGGTTAATATCAACCATTATGCCAGAACATGAACACCAGGAAGTCCGTCAACCAACGATTACTGGGGCAGATTTCACCACTTCGACCAAATCAGCGTGCTGGGACGCAGTTTCAGTCTTGCGATGTTAGGGTCCTTGAAGGACAAAGCTTCCTGGAAGAGCCAACACCTGCCCCAATAAGGTAGGCAACTTAAGGACAGTTTCCAGAAATGAGTACCGCCAGCGGAATTTATGGACAATTTGGCTGAGATGGGACACGGAAAGAACTGCTCTTTTACGTAAAAGATGGCATTTGAGGCGTGCATTTTCTTCCCCTTTCCTTTTGAGTGAAACGTGCGCCCCCACTGAATCCCCTATATTTGAAGTGCAAGTATTCTCCGTTCACGTGCACACAGATTTTGCAAGTGTGAAATGGAGTCTGATGACTCTTAACTGTGCATGAAAGGATTAAGTCAACATACAAACTTACATTGGACTGGAGATAGGACAAGTGGGGCCGACCCCACTGAAGAGTGCAGAGAACCACCCACCAGGGAAATAGAGGTTTATCTTCTAGGAATACAGGAACGCCAAATATATACAGTTAACTGAAAAGGCAAGCTGCAGAATAGTAGGAAAAATGTGATCCCATTAGTGGGGGAGGGGGAAGGAGAAAAATCCTACATGTCTTTAGGATTGTAGATGCCGAGAAAACGTGCCCAAGGGAAATCAGGTTTTGTAAGCAGTCACTAGCTCTGAAGTTCGGACTGGGACAGGAATAATAGTTTTCCCTTGGTGTGGTACTTAAATTTTTATTTTAAAATGGGAGATTAAAATTTTTAATAAAAGCTATTTACGCAGAAGACAATTATTTTACATTGGTAAGATGATAATAAAGTCTGGCCATTTTATTCCTTCTGTTAAAAAAAACAAACAAACCCCTCCCTCAACTTCAAAAGACTGAAAGCGGAATGAGCTGGAACTCCTCACAACTAAAGGCCACCGTCCCGGCTTTTCTAACACAAATTTCAGCATCAAAGAAAAAAAAAAAAAAAAAGAGCTCAAGAGTGCAGTTTGCCTCGCTTGAAATTCTAAAGCTTTGCACATTTTTCTGAAAAGTGCTGTTGAATGCATTTCCAGCTCCAATTAATGACAAGCAGTTTTATCTGTATAAATCTCTCAATTTCTTACCTGAGAAATGAAGAAGGAAGGAATCGGCTCTCTTACAAGAGCATTCGAGTTTTCTTTTTTAGGGAGCCTTGCCTGATTAGATGATACCTTTAAAACCTTTCCCAAAAGCGCAAAATTTCGTGTTATCATTTACACCTGAAGACGGTAGAGTTTGCTCTTGACCCTCTGTTTAATTTCGTCTCCCGCCCCCAAGATAATTGTGCACCTGCCAGCCAATTGTTTCCCCAGACGTAAAACTACCTACACGAACAAAGGTAAAGCCACTGGCGCACCCACGCGGATTTTCCCGGAGCCCCCCCTGCAGAAGCCCACTCGTCCCACGTCCTTCTCGGTTATCCATGCCTGCGCCCCTGCTCTCCGTCTTCCCTGGCGTCCGGCGCAGCTCCTCCGCCTGCGGGGGTCCGGCCCAGCGCAAGCCCACGGCGCTCAGCCTTGGCCACACCTTGAAGACGCCGGAAGCGAGCCTGGCCCTAGGCTCGGCCCGCCGCCCCCGCCGGCGCCCCGCTGCTCACCGCCGCCTCACCCTTCGCCTTCCTGTCCCCGAGGGGGCTCAGCGACTCGGCCCAGGGACAGGTACCCAAACTGGCCATCACCGCGAACAGCGCGCTGCGGGTCTGGCTCTGGTCGCCACCGCTGCCCCCACAACCCTTAGCCTGACAAGCCGCCTCCCCCGACCGGAGGGAGGGGGTGGGAGCGAGGGTGGGAGAGGCCCCGCGGGCTGCTCCAGTCTGCTGGGCCCGCCGCCGTTCCTGGACAGTCCCAGCCCACCACGCAGCTAGCGTCCCTTGCCGGCCCAGTGACACTGCGGGCGCCCGGGGCCGCGGGCCCTCTCTGCACTGATGTGACACATAGAGAACCGCTGCTCCGGCCGCCCAGCTCCACACGTGCGGCGGCGAACTCAGGCGCGGAGCATCGCAACGCACAGCCACTCGCCGGGTAAAGCGCAGACCGCGGATATTGGGTTTAATTTTACACTAAGCAGAAAATAGCACGCCGAGACCCCAATCCCCTCCCCTAGTCAGAGGAAAGTCAGTCCCGGATGTCACGTCCAGATGACCTTCTGAAGTCTCCTCGCGGCAGGCAGGCTCCTGAACCAGTACAAAAGGGAAGCCCTTGTTCCAACCTTCGAATCGGATTTGTTTTAGGCCGAGTATACCCGCGCTGGGCGGGCACAAGGCCACAAAGCTAAGGGCTCAAAACGCCCCGAGGCAAAGCGCACGACGTCGCAGTCTTTCTGTCCTTGTTACCAGGGTGGCCTCGCTGGCGGTGCTCTCCTTGACCCACACTCCCGGCTTTTTTTTTTTTTTTAAAGCACCAAACCTGAGATCTTTTACCTTCTAAGTTAAAATCACTGCAGAGCCTTGCTAAAATGTTCCCCTGAATTAATGGCAGCCAGAGTGCCGATTCCTGGCGAGCGCAGCGCTGCCCCTGGGCTTCCAGTGCCTCTTCTGCTTGGAGACGCCCGCACAGGAGGGGAGCGCCGCAGCCTCCCCCGGACCCAGAAGGACAAGAGGCGGAGGGGTAGGGGTGGGGGTGGGGGTGGAAACCGACCTCGGAGTTAAGAGATGCCCCTCTATATGATTGTAGTTTTTGTTCGCGTAAAGCTTCAGGGACACTCTTCTCTTTCTCAGTGGATGTAAGAAGTGTGTGAATTTAAAATTACAACCAGGGTGGTAAGCAGTGCCTTTTGTCTGGATTCATTGAAATGCCATAAAAATGGATAGCTTTCCATATAACCCGTGCATCAGCATTCCATCTCTCTCCCCACCAAAAAAAGAAAAAGAGAAAAGAATCTTTACCAATGCCCACTTTTGCAGAAGAGAGGAGTATAGCTGGGAGGGAGCGTCAATATCCTCACCTTTCACAGTGGGGAGTAAAGAATTCCCCGCCTTTGTGAGAGTGTGTAATCCTAGTATTTAAAAGGCAATGGCAATCAATAGAAGAAATGGAAATAAGGGTATAATTACGATCGGTGGATAGAGGAAATGCTTAGCTATTAGAGTAGGAAGTTAGTGTCTAAAACTGATAAGCACCGAATGAGCTGAGCAGGCGTATTAATTGATTAACCTCCAGAGGAAGAGTTATTAACGTCTGTAGATAACGCTTAGTAGAACCTCCCTCCCCCAAAAGGATTGGCTGACTGTGGAACTGGGGCTAGGGAAGGATGGAATCTTTCTACAACTCTGTTTATGTTATTAGCCCATCTATAATGTTGCTCTTTTTGTAAGCAAGTGCATCATTAAAATTTTTAAATTATTTTTAAATGAATAAATAAAAACTACACTTTCTACACCCACAATCTCTTTACTGAAACTACAAACTTGTAGGTTTTTTTTCTTATTTCTCTCTCTTATAATCTCACTAAGCCTTTTTCAGTTTAATATTTTTGGTCTGTGTGTGTGCATCTGCAAGCCCTACTAATGTTTTCAAACGTCCAAATGGATTTATTAAAATAAACAGAAGAATCCACTACATAGGGAACAGCTACAAAATTGTTCATTCATGTCAAGGATGTCAGAATTTTCTTCTCTTCATCCCCTCTACCATAGCCCTGAGGAAAGAACTTCTGAGGACTGAGTGATTCACAAACCTGAGTATCAAGTTTCAGGGTTACTTGGAACTGCCGGAAGTGAGAATTTATTTCTCAATTTGCTGTCCTTCCCCATACCAGTCTGCTTATTCACCCTCAAGAATTCCAACTTTGTTCAGTCCTAAAAAAGAAAATACATGCAAAAATGATTCAGGACTTGACAAACTATGATTGGTTGGAAGAAGGCTGGCCTGAATGATGAATGTTAGCAGACTTGATATTGCATTCCGTGTGTCCCAATTACCCGTCCCTTGATAAAGACCTTGAGATTTTCATGTGAAATGGGAATTTATATGAATCAAGGTGACAATTATTCCTATTCTCATTTTATAATCAAATAGGCTGAGCTGTCCATAGTTCAGAGTAAAACATAGATGATCTGTGTTTCCAGCTAATATGGACAGTCTTAAAAGGCTGTAAAATTCTCAATCCACTAATCAAAGCACCAGGGGAGGCGAGTTCCTGTTGTCTTCTCTTTTCCAAAGGAATAATGAAATTAAATTCTTCAACTCTGCTGGGATAGATAGAGATACACAAAATCCAAAGTTAAAGAAGGGCAGAGAGAGGAGAGAGCATTTTCTGTGACACTAAAGCAATCCTTTTAGCACAATCTCATTTGGTCCCTACAATAATCCAGTGAGGAAAACCGGGCTATTATCATCATTCCTATTTTTTTTTCAGTTGAGCAGACTGGAGTGCAGAAAAAAATTAGTGACTTCTCCAAACTCACAAAGCTAAGTTACTGAAGCAGATGACCTTCTGACTCAAAAGGCAACGCCTTCTTTTAGAACACTGCCCTTCTCTACTCTTTGCTCCAATATCTTATTCTTTTGTGTTCTTAAATTTGATGTTCAAACACATTTTTCAGGAGAAAGGAGTTTAGCCACTGGTGACTATAGGAGAGAGGCAAAGCAGGAACTCCTAAATTCTTCATGAATCCCCAGTGGAAAATTAAGGTACAAACTAACAAACATGTACTCCGGCAATTTTCTGAGTACTTATGAGGTGCCTGGTCAGGTGATGCAAAGTGAAGACGGACAGTCTTTGCCCCAGGAGCTCTCCTGGTAGCCAGAAGAATCAGGCAGACCAGAAAACTGCTCAGCCTACTGCAAGCTTGCCACAATTCTTTTCCTTGCCTAACAAGAGATCAGGTTTAAGGGAGGGCACTGATTCCTGGCAAAGTGAGCATTGACCATGACCATGGAAAAGGCTGGGTCCACAACATATCTACTGATATTTGTGCTCATCTGCCTTTTTGAGCAACATCAGTTTGGGGACTATTTATTATGAGTTCAACTTTGGCAAAGTTTTTAAGACTTTGGTTAAAGTGGAAACAAGACTCTCCAAGCTAAAACATCTTTAGCAAGAATAAGATGTTTAAAAGTTGTTGGGGTTTTTTTTTATTATTATTAAGCCAAATTTTGTTTGGACCTGAGCTGTAGAGAAAGTTATATTAAAGAACATCATTGTTATCATAGCAACAACTTATTTAGCATTTGCTGTATATTAAGCAATTTTATACTGCGCTAAGAAATACTATTATACTATTTAAATACTGTTTTATACTGCCTTAAGAATTTTTAATATCCATAATCTTGAATAAAGCCAGTGGTCAGGTTTTTGTGTTTGTGCAAGGGGGACAGTGCAAATTGAACTGTTGAGTCACATAAAGGTGCCTAATAATTTAGAAGCAAGCACACAACTTTCTCATTAGAAGGAAGAGAGGGGTGAGTGTTACAGTGGAAAATTAAAGAGACACAGCTGGTTCCCAGGCCAGAGGCCCCGAAGAAATGCTTTGTCTGCCACAGGCTCATCATGTGGAGGAACAAGAATCAAACATCCCTCATCCTACTCCAGATGGGGATGGGTAGGGACATCAATACAACTTTTCTTCAGATGAGTATTCTGGACTCAGAAGGAAGCACCTTGTAAGCAGGAAGAATAAATTTATGCTGAAATAACGGGTGTAAAATCTCTCTCCCTGTCCAGTATTGTCAAAACAAATCAAAGGGGAATCGGGGGGAGGACGGGAATATTGAACATCTATTATATGACAGGCACAATTCTGAGTATTAAAAACAAAATGAAATGGGACATTTTAAAATGTTAGAGATCATACTCTGGTTTATCTTCAGATCGCATAAATCTTTCACCTTTTACTAAAATGTTAGAGATGATATATTTTGGTTCATAGCACCCCAGTCCATCTGTTCTGAATTCCTATTGCGTCTATGTGCTTTTCCTGATATCAGCCAGCTGGTAAAGAACAAGCCAATGTCTTTTGCGGTGTGATTCAAATGAAAGGTACAATAATCCTCAGAGATAAGAATAATAAGTGAAAGATATAGTTTCATTGTGATATCATCTATTAGCTGCTTGTATAAGTAACAAGTTTATTTGTAATTTATTACACCCACTGTGGTAGCTTTAATAGAGATGCAGTCAGTGTCTTTAAGAAAGAAAATATCCTCCTACTTTCTATCTGGGTCTCTCAAAGGTATGTAGACTCTTCTGTCATCAAGTCAGGATATCCCAGTCTATTCCTACCTCCTGACACACTTCTAAAGTACTCAGGGGCCAGGGTGGAGGGTGAGTGTTGGAGGCAAGCAATGTATCCTTTATGTATTTGCTTCCAAAATTAAGTAGTAAAAAGCGGAGACAAATTTTTCTTTACAAACCAGTTACTAGCTGGCACCTGTGGTCACTTCATTGAGTTGGCTGAGGAGAGAGGGCTGTATGCATTTGGGGATAACACAGAGTTGTCCAAGTTTTACATTCTGTCCTTCACTTTAAAACTATATTGGTGGGTGCCTCGGTGGCTCAGTTGGTTAAGCATCTGAATTCCGCTTAGGTAATGATCTCGCGGTCCTGGGATCCAGGATCAAGACCGGCTGTCATTGGGCTCCCTCCTCAGTGGGGAGTCTGCTTCTCCCTCTGCCCCTCCCCTTGGCTCATTCTCTCTCTCGTTCTCAAATAAATAAAAAATAAAATCTTTAAAAAAATAAATAAATCTATATTGGTGTCTCTGACAGGCCCCAGTGCTCTTTTCTTGGTTTTTCCACCAGTGCCCACATCCCTATAGTTAAAAATAAGAAAGGGTTATTTAAGGATAACATCTGTTTCAATAACCTGTTGCTGTGGTAACAAAGCTCCCCCAAAACTCAGTAGCTCATAAAAACCATTTTTTTAAATCTTTTAAAAAAATTCTAAATAAACAAAAATCTTTGCCACCTGTGCATTGGCTGAGCTCATATGGATATTTATTAATCTAGCCGCTCTTGATTTACAAGTGGATGGTGGCTGGGAGATGGAGTCAGCTGTCAGTAAGGGTGAGCTCTCTACCTTTGCAGGGAGTCACAGGGCCTCTCCTCTCCCTGCAGTCTCTCCAAAAGTGGTCTCATCACCCTGGTAATTGCTCAGTAGCTCAGAGCTCCCAGGAGTACAAGAAATAACCTGCTAGGCCATCTTAATGGTTTGTCCCCCAGCTGACACTGCATCACTTCTGGTCCATTCTCTTGGGTTACAGTAGCAAGTCCAACCCAGATAACACAAGGAATTTATACAAGGATATAAATACCCAAGATATGGTCCATGGGGGCCAACCCTGAGGACTCACTCCTGCCACCCCAACTGCACAAAGGCGAAAACCATACGTTCATCTTGACAGCGCATCAGGAGTTTCCTTTATACTTTGAGAAAGGGACGTACCACTCCCCATGTTCCTTGATTCACATGTCTCATGAAGGGAGAACTCAGTAAAATGAGAGAGTTCTTGACATGTCCCTTTGTGTTTTCCAATACAGGGAAACTGCTTGTTGCTTCGATGCTGCAGTGCCAAGCTTTCCAACAAAGCTTCACCATCACAGCTTCTAAATCTGAGGGTTTCAGATTCCCACACCCCTTGGATGGGTTGCCAGGGGTCATGAATTGCCTAAAATTATGTCTAAAATATTGTGTGTGTGTGTGTGCATGCACACGCGTGTGTGTGCGTGCACATGTGCACTCTTGGGGAGAGGCTTTCTGGCTTTCCTCAGACCATCATCTAAGGTGAATTCAAATTAGCAAGACCTCTAAGAGTGTTTATAATTTCAGGGGCGCAGCCTTGCATTTTTACCTCATGACTTACGTCTCCAGTAGGGGAAAAGCAATGTGTCTTTTATGTATTTGTTTCTACAGTAAAACAAAAAGCAGTCACTAGCTGCCACCTGAGACCACTTCATCGGAGTCTGCCTGAGGAAAGAGAAGGAATGGGCTGGATGCCTGTACCAAGAGGTACTGTGAGCACTAATTCTCCTTTGTTGGGGTTAAAGGCCCTGGAATTGCCTAAAATTTTTTAGCTCTTACTATTTTCCACCTGTACCTGGTGAATAGTTAAGAATGTAACTTAACAGGACTTTTGATTCTCTGCCCCCAACCCCACCTAGCACTCTACTTTTCCCCTTTCCTCTTTTCCCTATTTATCTTTTTATTTTGTAAGATGTAGCAGCCAAGGGTACAACTTAGTCTTCTTGAGCCACGTATGTGCCAAATGCCTAGTGTGATCTCAACCGGAGACATGGCCTTGAACCTGAGCAAGTGAGGCCCCTCTGCTCACTTTATCTGCTAGGAACTCGGGACATCCTGGGGAAAGAACTCAGACTGGAAGCAGAACCTGTCTAGGGACAGAGGAATAAAGAATGTGGAAAGGGTAGAGTAGTAGAGACAAGTAAACTGGATTAGGTGGTAGATATAAACCCAGGAGTGAACTTCAGAACTTCAAATTTTAAATGTAACCTCTGTTATGCCTAACAAAATAGACTTATCTTTCCTTACTGAAACTTTCTGTCCCAAACATTCCTAGCATCCAGGGACCCTCTCTGAAAAACACACCTTGCCATTTCCCCAGAGAATCCAGCCAAGCATTTCAGCTCAGATATCCCTCTTCAAGATAAATGCTTTAAGCTATTCTCCTACCCCTCCCTTTTCTCTATAGCATTTATCAATACAGAGAATTATAGTTTCTCACCACCAGCATGCCAGTTCTTCCAGTGCCCACAAATATACCCTGGCACGAAGGAAAACAGTGATTAAATGTTTTAAGAACTTGTAGGGGCGCCTGGCTGGCTCAGTCAGTGGAGCATGGAGCTCTTGATCTTGGGGTTGCAGGTTCAAGCCCCACATTGTGTGTAGAGATTACTTAAAAATCTTTTTTAATTTTTTTTTAAAGATTTTATTTATTTATTTGAGAGAATGAGAGACAGCCCGAGAGGGAAGAGGGTCAGAGGGAGAAGCAGACCCCCCGCTGAGCAGGGAGCCCGATGTGGGACTCGATCCCCCGACTCCAGGATCATGACCTGAGCCGAAGGCAGTCGCTTAACCAACTGAGCCACCCAGGCGCCCACTTAAAAATAAAATCTTTAAAAAAAAGTGTTAAGAACTTTTAACACCAAGCTTTCACCACGTATGTGGCAGGTGACGGCTCTGGTACCTCCTTTCCTCACTTGCAAAAGGGGGAAAAGCCCTCCTCAACTCACAGGCTTGATCAGGCTCAAACTTGGTACAGAATGACCTTGACCCAAACACCTGGCACTGGAAATGCCCGTTACAAGTCATCTGTATCCATTATGTCTCAATCTGCAAAATCTGATGGATAGGGCCACAGCACACAGCAGGGGTTAACCCCTCACTTTTACAGGCCTGTGACTCCCTTTCTTCCCTACAAGGGTAGAATATTCTGTGATACCCTAGGGCTGTAGCTTTAGTTGCACTTCTAAAGAACACTAGCTACAAATCGTCACTGGGACTCTCCAGAGCTTAAGAACTGCTCGTTTCAGAAAATGCAATGCACCAGGTATGCAGTCTATAGGAGAGCATCCTATTAAAATTACAGATGCTGAGTTTCATTCAAAGTTAAGGTCACAATGCACATTTTCTTTTGATTCATTCCTGTGACTCCTTCAAATGATTTTTAACCCTGCAACACTATTTCCCAAGGTGTAGACATGTGAGGACTGGCAAACTCAGTGTTGAGAGGGAGTGTACAGACTCTTGATGAAATGGAGACAAAGGAAAATCCAAACACCTCTTTAGACCGCTCTCAAGATTCAAACTAGAAAACCCAAATGCCTTGGATGTTCTCCTCCGGTGGGAGGGATATACTAAAATTGAAAATACTTAAGAGTGTTAAGATTAACCATTACTTTTTAGAAACTAAGATCACTGAAATGTACAACATAGGCTCATTCCACGAGGTTTTTGTACCTAGCAAAAAACAAAACCTTAGATATCCTAACGTCCATTTTTAGGTTTTATCCTTGAATTATTTAGTTCTACCAATATAAAAGAATGAGAAATCTGCAGCTATATATTAAATATCATTAAAATGATTCCAATGCTACCAATACTTAACATGCATCTTAAAAATTGGCTTTTGTAACAGAGGCACTAGTAGAGTGAAAAAGTAGGATTCCAGATTTTATTTTTTTAAAGATCGAGAAAACACACCCAGGACAGAATTGTTTTTGATCAATAAATTTTCAGAAAATGGAGTAAGTTATTCTGGGACACATTCAAAACTGGTAAGCTTGAACTGGGAAATGGGGTTTTGACAACACAACTGTGGGAAACAAGTATCTGAACAAATCTTAAAACACAACCTCACATTTTTCTCCCCCCAACTGTTCAAGTGGCAGACAAAATAAATTACCATAAATTATATGCCTAGGCAACTTAAAAACAAAACGAAACCACATGAGGCTGAGGATTTCCTTAGCCCCTCCGGGAAGTGTGTAACACTGTGCTTCTGGCCGGCAGGCTGGATCGGATCGGGGACCTGTCAAACGTCAGGATAGTTGCAGTAATATACCGCAGAGCTGGCGTCGGACACCACTGAGGAAATGGCCCCGTGGCTGTCTGGGAGATTCACACTAGAGTCATGTCCCTGGTAAGGGAGACCCATCTCGGGCTTGCACACAAAGTGTAGATACTGTTCAAATTCCGTGCGGTCCACCTCCCCGAGGAGCTCGGCGGGCTGGTTCGGGTCCGCGCCGTCCCGGCAGGGCAGGGCCTCGGGAGGGGGAGACGGCTGCCCCGGGCCGGGTGGGTGCTGCTGCGGCGGCATAGAGAAGCCGCGCCCGCCGCCCGCCGCCGGCGAGCTAATCGCGTTGTAGTACAGCTGCAGGGCGCTGGAGGGCGCCACGTGGCCCGGGATTGCAGGGCCCGCCTGCTCCAGGCTGAGCCGGGAGTGCATGGGGCCGACTGGCGGCTCCGGGGGCCCCGCGTAGTCCGAGGCCTGCGGATAGCTGTAGGGGCCGGCCGCCGGACAGTCCCCGGGCAGCGGCGCGGCGAAGAAGGCGGGATCCGGCTCCACGCCGTCCAGCGGGGACGTGTCCGGCGTGGGCAGCGGGTAGCCGTCGAGCGGGGGCGCGCCCAGGCCCTGGCAGTCGCGGTAGTGGCCGCCCATGTGCGGGGGCAGCAGCGGCGGGCCGGTCGGGAAGCCCTGCTCGGGGAAGGGCAGGCCCAGGCCGTCCATGGCCACGCGGCCGCCCTCGGGGCCCAGCGTGGCGGCCGGCGGCTCGGCGAGGCCGTGCAGGAAGCCGCCCTCCACCCGCTTCAGTCGCTTCACCTGCTTGCGCCTCCGCGGCCGGTACTTGTAGTTGGGGTGGTCCTGCATGTGCTGCACGCGCAGCCGCTCGGCCTCCTCCACGAAGGGCCGCTTCTCCGCCAGGGTCAGCGCTTTCCACGACTTGCCTGCATGGGCGTAGGAAGGTGGAGAGGGGCGCCGGGCTTACTTTCCGACCTCCCGCTCCCAGGCCCCAGGGCCCCCCCTGGCCCTACCTCTCCCCTCCGACTTTTAATTGAGCAACTAGAGGGAGGGAAGAGGTCAAGTCAAACAGTGAAAGGCTGCGACTCCAGAGGCCGAGCGGAGTCCAAACACTTGGGGAAGACAGGACATCTTGGGTCCTCTAAGGGCAACCCTCCCTTCTTTTAGCCTCCAAGAAGCGGCTTCCCAGCTCACCCATTCCCGGCCTTTCCGGAATTGAAAACGTCCCCTACTCGGGGAAGGAGTAGGGGAACGGGCAGGACCAAACCCGCCTGGCTCCCGGGATACCCTCGAGGTGGCCCAGACCGGCGGTGAAGCCGCCTCCCCAAAGCCGTTGTAGCCGCGGCCCCGGTCACCCGGGTTACCCGGGCACCGACGACCCAGACCATTTGGAGAGTCGGGAGAGGGCATGCGGAAGGGGAACCGAGGGCCACAGGGAAGGACCCTGGAGGCACCACACCACTGGCCTCGAGCGCAAGGCACGCACCCCTCTTAGGCTCAAGGAAGCGGCTCCGCGATTCGCACCGCCCTGGGTCGGGAGCTCGGACTCACCCAACATCTTGCTCAACTCGGCGTTGTGCAGGTCCGGGTTCTGCTGCGCCAGACGCTTGCGTTCGTCCTTAGCCCACACCATGAAGGCGTTCATCGGCCGCCGGATGCGAGACTCGCCCTTGGCTCGGCCCGCCGCCCCCGCCGGCGCCCCGCTGCTCGCCGCCGCCTCGCCCTTCACCTTCATGTCCCCGAGGGGGCTCAGCGACTCGGCCCAGGGGCAGGGGCCCAGCCCGGCCATCACCGCGGGCAGCGCGCTGCGGGTCTGGCTCTGGTCGTCACTGGCGTACCCCGCATCCGGGCTGCTCATGGCGCTCCAGCCCTGCCCCGCGCCCCACAACCCTCCGCCGACACACCGCCTCCCCCGACCCGGGGGAGGGGGTGGGAGCGAGGGACGGAGATGCCCCGTGGGCTGCCGAAGTCTCCCGGGCCTGACCCCGCTGCCGACGTTCCTGGCCAGTCCTAGCCCACCGCGCAACCAGCGTCCCCGCCGGCCCAGTGACACTGCGGGCGCCCCGGGCCGCGGGCCCTTTTCTGCACTGATGTGGCCAATGGAGTGGTGGGGGCGGGCCGGGCGAGCGTCTTTAGGCCCACGCCCAGCCAGCCGCCCGAGTCCCAAGTCTCACTTCAACCCCACGCCCGCCCTTTCCCCTCCCCCGGCCCCGCGCCCAAGGCTACACCTGCCCCCGGAAAAACTGGCTGAAGCCGGGCTCTGGCGGCACGTTCCCTCCGACCCGGCAAGGGGGACTCCTGAGAAACCTTCTGGAATGCTGACTGTACCGCTGGATAGAAGTACTTGGCCACGATAGTTCAGATGAACACACTAAGCATACTCTTTTTTTCCCCCTTAAATATGATACTTCTATAATTTGGGTTACTATGCAGCTATTTAAAAAGAATAAATCTATGTATCTATATACCGTATTCAGAAAGATTTTTATATTAAGTGGAAAGAGTCAGTTAACATTTGAGCATACACTTTATTATGGGAGCTAAGGATTTCAGTGTGGGGAGGCGACCTATCTTCAGGGAACCCCACGGGTGTCTTCTTGAAATGTGTTTTATTGAATGCAATAGATACTGTTGCTAATAAATTAAAAATGCATTCTCTCCCCAAGAACTCAACTTGCTTGTGGTACTACATTCAAAATGCTGTGTCCGAGGTAAATTCTAATTTCTAAAACAAGATTAAAAACGGAATGACATCCTGTAGCCAATATTCCGTCATCCTGAAGAATTTAAAACCTTTATTCATAACAATGAAGGAACCCTTGAAAATTTGTGCATGAAATGTATGATAAACATAAAAGGTTTCTCATACGTGTTCAGTAAAAGAGGCAAGACTTAGTTTTGATTTCTAAAATGTGGTAACACTAGCAGCAATATTTATCTTAAAGCCCATCTAATGGAGGAAAGAGCTATCCCGTTGCTCAGCAAAGTAACTGTAGCTCTTATGGGATTCTATACGTTTCTTTAGACTGAAATGAAAATCTGAGTGTATTCGACTTGTGTTTAAATCTGAAACCTTTTCAGTGGGATTTTTTAAACAAGCCCTCATATTGCACTTACATGGCACAGCCCTCAAATTTAGTAAGCTAGTTTATCCTTATAATTCTGTGAGGTAGACACTGTTACATATTACAGGATAGGAACCTGAGACACAGTGAGGTTAAGGAACTTTCCTGAGGTCACAGCACTGAGGAGTAGAATTCATCTCCAGTACTCTGCCCTGATTTTGAGCTCCTAATCACTAAACCAAGCTGTTGTACTTGTGTATTTGTATATTTGTGTTTTCTAAGGCAATTAACACAGCCATTTCTGCATAATTCCATAACTTTGCAAAGAAATTAATATATCACTGTCCAGAACAGATTTTCTTTGTTTACTGTGAAGGTGTGATGACAAGCTAAGGCTAACATCCGGGATCTGGGAGGTAAATTCTGCAGCATTTTTGTGAAATTAGAGTAACAAAGTATTCTATCAAGTCTGCTTATTGGTGGCATTCATAAAAACAAAGAAACACAACACCTTAGGAAACCTCTGGCCTACAGTTTCTCTGACATTGCTATTACCCCCCACCAAAAAAAAAAAAAACTCCTTCACACGGGTTTTAAGCCAAATTTACTTTGACTCTGTGAGAATCTGTGAAGCTTCGGCTGCCCTCCCTCACTGTTAGAAGCCAGTCTTCATACACAGGATAAATTAAGTGGTTCTAGTTCCTGGGTCTCTGAGGTTCAACCCAGAAAAAAATTTTAATCTGCTTAAGAAAATCATAGACAAGTGTTATTTTTAATGGGTGGTTTTGAAGGAGCTGATCTTAAACAAATTTAACTGTGTACCTTTCCTTTAAAGCTTTATTTTTTCTGAAATAAATATGGGCTTGAAAATTAAGCATAATTGCTTTGCAAATGGTTATATAAATAAGGAAACTATAGGAGAGAAAAAGTTCACCCCATAGCGCCTTGCTCCTTGTTTTCTTGGCGATCTTCTCTAATTTTTCTGGATAATAATCAATATCTTTGCAAAGATCTCGAAGCAGATTTTGTATTAGTGAAAAAGTTTTCATGAACAGGAGTTTCGTTAGACTAGAGATTGAAAACCAAACAAAAACACTGCCCGTTCCAGAATCCATTTTATCTGCCTATATTAATCTATTTGATTAGTTCTGTAAAAAAATAACATAGGGTACAGAAAATTCAATCCAAGTGTGAATCAAAAAAAAAATGTATATGCATGGGTTTACCCTTGTACACTTTCTTCGTCCTCGTTTTCTTCCTGGCCCACACCATTCCAGGGAGAGGTGCAGAGAGAACCTGATGGGGGAGACAACCTGGAGGACCGCCATTATTATTTGCACGTGTTCTTGGAGACAGACTACTAATTTTTGTTGGGTAAGATTACTGAGAACTCAGGTGAGAGCACAGCATCCACAGGATGGAGCGGGAGCTTCAGACTTTGCGTCCCTCCCCCCACTTCTTAGAACGCCTTCCCTGGCAGTTATAAAGGAGGAGTTTACTTATATTTGCCAGTTGGGAATTACGGTGCCTTCTTAAGACTAGTCCCTTTTACCTACCATTACCTAGATCTAATTTCTTCTGATCATTCACATGTCATGTATTTTGGGGGGAGGGTGTTGGGGGCTGCGGCGCCGCAGACCAGTCCGTGGTGTGTGTGGACCCTTCTATTTCGGTCTCTTTACTAAACGCGGTGTTGAAGTCGAGCTCTAGACGTTATCAGAGCCAGCCACAAATGCCACATGAAAAGCAGCAAACATCCGGAGTGGTTTCCTGCAAGCCTTGCTTTTCTCAACACGAGAGATTTACGCGGGGGATTCGGGCGGGGGTGGGGTGGGGGACGACAAACTAGTTTCGCGAGTCAGAGCCTCGTACACCCGCTCGGGTAGGCGGCCGGGTGCATTTGCACCGCACAGTCCAGGATCTCTGGGTTCCTGGCTACTAATTGCACTCACGGTCCCCAGGCCAGACTCGAGGCTCGAAAGGCTGGCGAGGAAGCGACTAGCGCAGCAAGAAGCTGTGCCCGCTGTCACTTGGGGCCTTTGGCCCGTGGGCGCAGAAATTAACCCGGGTAGGTGACGAGCTGTGGCTCAGACCCGGGGGAGTCGGAGACGCGCTTTTCCCGGGGCCCGAGTGAGCAGGCAAAGACTGGGTGATTTCCTGCAGGCTTTTGTGTTTTCGATGCTCGGGAAGCGGGAGCCGGACGAAGGACTTTCACGTTAGGGAAGGCCGTGGGCACCCAGACAGATCCGGGTTGGCTCTGGAGAGCAAGTCCTTGGGGGCGGGGAGGGGAGTGCGCGCCGCAAACCCAGGGAAAACGCCGAGGAGGCCCGCGGATGAATAGACAATGCTATCCTTGGAACAAAGCACAACAATAAGGCCTTTGCATTTATAAATCGCGCGCCGGCGGCGGCCTCCGGGAGCCCCGCGGGAGGCGGCGTACGGCGGCGGAGCGCGGGCGAGGCTCCGCACCTCCCAGGTAGGGCCGAGCAGCCGGACGCCGCCGATTCGCCTCGCTCGCCCCGGCGCCGACCGGGCGGCGGCGCCGCGCGTCTCGATACCTTGCGCGTCTCCTCCCTGTCCCTGGGCCAGTCCCCCGTGGGTCCGGGATGCGAGGTCGAAGGTCGCGGGTGGGATGGGAGAGGTGGGGAGGACGGAGTGGCCTGGAAGACTGGGCCACCCGCTCCGCCGCCCTTACCCGTCCCTCCCCAGAGTCGGAGCCCCACGGACCTGGCACCTTGCTCTCGGCCCTAACCCGTCGGCTGTGCGGGAGCCCAAAAAGAGCGACAGCGAGAGGGGCTTTGGGGCACCTGTTCTGCACGAGGATGGGAGGCGTGTGTTTTGCTTTCACGCCCTGTCGAACTCGGTCCGTCTGAATCTCTCCCCAATACGCGGACCCCTCGAGGCCGCCCGCGAACCGCGCCCTGGCAGCTGGCGACTCCTCGGTCGTAACCCTGTTCCCGCTTGGCTCCGCCTGGGGTTTGCACCGGCGAAGCAGGAAATGCGCTGTTCCCGGTCCACTTCCCTGCTCAGAAACTCGTCCGCGGGGGTGTTTCTTAGATCCCCCCCCACCCCCAGCCCCAGCTGTGGTCCTGGTAGAAGTGTGGGCTCCTTCCTTTTATTCTCTGGCAGAGAGAACCTCAGACTCCCGGGGGTTGGAGGGCAGGCGGCCTTTGGGGTGAAGGAGAAGGCAGCCCAGCTCCTTCTCCATTTTCCATGAGCACACTGTCCTGCTGTCCCCTTCATAGTTGCCTTGCGACTTGAAAGGGAATTTCAATAGCGGCATGGCTTCTATGCATCCGCTTCTGCTAACCTCCTGCTTCCACCCTCCTCACACCCTAGAAGAGGCCAGGGCTTTCCTTGTAAAGCTGTATCTTCAACTGACCTGTCTTATCAGCCCCAAGCCCACGGTGAGCAGAACACTTGGACTCCCACCCAAAGGCGAGCAGTCACGGCCCTTGCCTTGGAGGAATGCACAATGCAGTACCATTAGTCTTCCTCTCTGATTTATTCACTTCCAGCGGGGTGCTCTAGGCCTGTTCTCCTGTGATCATTTGTTCCTGGCTTGTAAAGGGGATGCCAACATCAGTAGGCCAAGTACTCTTGAGATTTTTTTTTTTTTTTCTAGTAGAGGTAAGAAGTTTCCTTTCCACCAGGAAAACTGACTTGCCAAGTTTCCCTAGTCAGCAGGGCTGGGTTTGGGCAGGTGGTTGGTGAGGGTGAGGTGTGTGTTCTGTGATCATGAGAGTGATCAAAGTTAATAGGTCATAGGACAGGGCACTCCTGACAGCACTCATTCTGTACTCTTCTGTGCAACCTCAGCCAGAAGCATATCCGATTTTGAAATAGGCACCTGAGTTGGCTTCCAAAGTTTCTAAGCAGGATAAAAAACATCAGGACTCCTTGCTGGTTTCCTTGGCAGTCAGTCTTTCGTAGACCTCTGTGGCCTGAATTTTCTTCTCCCATTTCTTTGACCTTTCCAAAAACATTGTCAGTACTTTTTAAGGCCTGGACTATTCTCTCTCACCCTCTCCTTCATCAGCTGGGTCTCCATCACAGAGCACCTGAAATCTCACTTCTTCTGAGGATGAACTCCAGTCCTGTTGCTTTTCTGAACCCATTCAGCATGGAAGTCCAGCCCAAGAATGTACATATTTGCATGTGGATATAAGGCATAAGCAAGTTTCTATCTTGGGGCATTTTGCATAGCCAAAACCTTGAGTATTTATTTCTTCATAATCGTAGAGAAAGCAGTTTCACATACATTCACTCACCTGATTCTCATGGCGGCCTTAGAGGTGTGAAGCCTTTGTTATAATCCCCATTTTTCAGACAAGGAGATTGAGATGGAACAATGATAGGGGACTTGCTCAAGGTCATATGACATGATGCTTGGACTGCCTGTTTGCCCTTGTTCTCAGTGGTGGGTCTTGGTCTGAATTTCCCATGTCATGTCTACAACCCATGAAGGGCCTGATGGTGTTTGTAGGGACTAACTAATGACAGTGGACAGGTAGAAATGGATTAGGATTCTTGCACAGAAGCTTCCGGTGCAGTCCCTAACCAGGTCGTGATCATTTCCTTAATATCAGGGATGCAGGGCTATAACAAGAAAGCATTTTCATTTGGAAGATCTACAGTTAGGTATTTTTATTAGATCACATAATCTAAGCCCTAGCGGACATCTCATTTATTTTGAATATTATTGAATGAGCAATATTTGAGTATTAAATTTGTGTGTTGTGAACACATTCTAATTCCACTGGAAAAATGAAAACAGCTCAAAGTTACATGGGAATAAAGTTCAAATACAAGGAAGTTGAGGTCTTCAAAGCTCTGCCCCTGTACATCCATTAGTTCAAACAGAAAGAGACTCAGTGAATAACATGAAACTCTTGGGGTCTTGTCACATGTTTAAGGTTTATGCTATTAGTCTCTAGACCTACTGCTGACCAAGTCTTTAAGGCATAACTACATATGCTCAGCAGCTAGGTAAAGTAAATTCTTTCCATTCTTATTGCTGTTTGGGAGAGCAATGGATGACAGATATCAATTCTATTTTATGAAGTGGAAAATTAAGGCACAGAGCCATTGGGTAATTTGCTTAATGTTTCCAAACCAGTCTAAAAGACAAGAGAATAATTTATTTCTTTAATCAACAAATAATTCTCTAGCACCCGTAAGTCTGAGGCTTAGTGCATCCTGGTACATTGGTTATGAGTACAAATTTGGGAGTTGAACTGCTTGGAATTGAATTCACATTCTACTGTTTATCAACTATGTATCCTTAGACATATTACTTATCCTGTAAGCCTCCTGTGTAAAGTGGAAGTTAATTATAGTAATAACCTCAGAGCTTTATGAGGATGAAATGAGTTAATTGTTCATAAACTGCTTAGAATAGGATCTAGCACATGGTAAGTGCTACACAGGTATTTAATAATAAAATAATAGTAATAAAACTGCCAGCATGTAAAGACACGTTGGATACATTTTAAAGAGCTACCATAGTACTGAAGGTAAATGCATTGTAACAACTAAAGAAATGTTTTCAAGAAAAAAATTAAGGGCATTTCATAATATTGTAGCATTATTATAACTAGTAATAACTAGCATTATCCTGTTTTCATCAAAATTGTCTGTTACATTGGCAGAAGCTTTTAGAGAGTTCTATAAACTATTGTGCATTTTCCAATTACATGTGAATATGAACATTTTAACTTTGGTGGTAAAAAATATCTTTGTTTTATGCATGTCAACTTTCTAAAATTGTGTTAAGACTGGCAAGGAAAAAAATACATAGAATCATAAGACATTCAGTATTCCATTAGAACATCTCTGAAATGCTAAGAGACACCTTGCAACCAGTACTTACCTGGGTAGGTCTAGATTCTTCTCCTAAAGTCACAGAGACAAAGTTCAATTTTGATAACTACGCCTGGTACACATATATTTAAAGGAAGTGTAACCCACCAACCTTGCCTGGATCTTTCAGTGTAGTATAATTAAAAGATCCTAAAGTCTAGTTGTGGTTGTTCAATAACTTGCCACTAGGTAAACTGTGAGTCTGTTAAATTCCTCATGCTCAGCTTTCTCAAAAAAAGAAGAGGATAATACCTCAAGTCTTCCCAGTTTTTCCAGATAAAGATAAGAACGAAAGTCACAAAGATTTTTACAAAGTAAAAGTGCTAAATGGAACTATGCTAGTGTGTGTGTGTGTGTGTGTGTCCATGAATGTCTGGGTATATATGCATTTAGAGAAGATTCTTTGTACATATATATATATATATATAGCAAATTGAGTATAATGGAACAAGGGATTGTGGAGAAGACTGACTACTTTGGGCTATAATGGAATACTGCTGTTTTTAGAGCAAAACGTTTTGTTTTGTCTTGTTTTTAAACTAATTACTATGCAGAAGGTCTCACCTTTGATCCAGGACAAAGCAGATGCTATTCTTATGAACTAAGACTATGGATTTACTGGATAGCCATTATTTTAGGAAAGCTAAGATTATTTCAGTAGTTAATTTAAAACTGGAATTTGGATGGGGCGCCTGGGTGGCTCAGTTGTTAAGCGTCTGCCTTCGGCTCAGGTCATGATCCCGGGGTCCTGGGATCGAGCCCCGCATCAGGCTCCCTGCTCCGCGGGAAGCCTGCTTCTCCCTCTCCCACTCCCACTGCTCGTGTTCCTGCTCTCGCTGTGTCTCTCTCTGTCAAATAAATAAAATCTTTAAAAAAAAAATAAAAATAAAACTGGAATTTGGAGACAAATAGACAACTCTTTCCTTTTGACATTTCCTTCTTACATAAAATTTCCCTGGAACTCACCTGACATTTACAGAATCCTAGGACAGAAAGGGACTGTATAACCTATACCTGCTTTTTTCCAAGTTCCATACAATTACCCTAGTGAGAATTTGGAAACATGGAAATGTTTTACACAGCAAATATCACATATTACACTAATATATGAAAGCATTTGTTACTTACACAGCTGTATACACACACACACATACACACACACACATATATACACTTATACAGCTATATAAACATGCAGGTATTTTTTAAAAATCATTTATTTTGAAACAACTTCAAACTTAGAAATTGCAAGAATATTATAAAGAACTGCGTCATCTTCACTGAGACACTTTGGTAATATTTTATCTCTTTTGCTCCATCTCTATCTAAATAAATAAAAACAATTCGCCACATTTACTTTATCTCACTCTCCCTCTCCAAAAAGGTGTCAATGTGTAGAACAGTATAAATATATAATACATATATTAGTTATCATTAACATATTAAAATTTACCATACATTATAGATACTGTATAAATATGTAATACATCAATGTATTATTTTAGATCTTATATATTAAAACATAGACATGTATGTGTGTATGTATGTCATTAGCCTTTTTCTGAACCAGTCGAGAGCAAGCTGTGACATGATTTCTCACTCATTCTAAATACTCCATGGGACATTTTCCCATATAACGACCAAATAACCAAACAAATCAGGAAATTAACATTACTACCATACATCTAACATTACTACACTCTAAGCCCCATGCCCAATTCAAATTTTGCAAACTGCTCCAACAAACTCTCTCTCTTTTTTCTGGTCCAACATTCAATCCAGGATCACACATCGCATTTAGTTATCATATCTCTTCAGACTTCCATCTGAAACAGTTCCTCAATTCCTAAGTCTTTCCTGTCTCTTATAACCTTTATAATTTTGAAGGAGGCCAGGCTTTCATTCAAAAGATGTTCCACAACTAAGTCTGTCTGATATGGGTTCATGCATTCTTGGCAAGAAAACTACCGAAATGGTAACATGCTCTTCTTGGGGCATGACAAAGGAGGCTAGATGTCAGCCCATATCATCACTGGTGAGTTAGCCTTGATCACCTGATGACACTGATATCTGCCCAGTTCCTCCACCTACACATCATCATTTTCCCCTATGCAACTGATAATTATTTTTTGTAGGGGGAATTCTGCCATTATACTAATATCCTACTCTTCATCAAACCTCCACCTACCTGCCTTAGCATCCATTTAGACGGATGACAAATGGTGGTTTTCTATCCCCATCGTTCCTTCTGTATTTATTCCTTCTAGTATATGGAAGTTTTTCCTTTTTTCCATTTATTTGTTTATTTATTTATATCAGGATGGACTCATGGATTCCTTCTTTATTCAATGGTTAGTCATCCTGAACTAATATTATTTGTTTGGGTGTTCAAGTTGTTGAAGATTTGGCCAGCAAAGATTTGGTGTCAAAGATCTGGGCACATTTCAAGCTGGCTCCTGTAGCCTTTTGTTATGTCCTTATCAATCTTTGACCATTTCCTTACTTTCTGGCATAACAGGATATTCCAAGATCATCTTGAACTTCTCCTGCCTCAGTCCTGATTTAGTCATTTCTCCAAGGAGTCAAGAGCATCTTTCAGTGGAGGATGGGATTTAGAAACCAGGATCTGGGTTCTCACTGATACTGGGATATCATTGCTTCTACATACATTCAGCAGACAGAGCTAGGAAACATGCATACATGTGTGCATGTACGCATGCGCATATATCTACAACTGTGTCTTTACCTACCTCTAAAATCTATTAAAACCATGAGTTAATTGAAGGTACCTCCAATTCCAATCCAACATCTCAGAGTTCTTGCTAGCCCACTCTTCTCATATTTGAAAATCCCTTTTCCTTGGTTCCCATTACCCTCGATATATCTGCATATTTGCTCACTGTAATCAGTCTTCCTACTGCTCCACCTGCCTGCTCTTGGCCCCTCTTTTCTTGGCTTCCAAGCACATAAATACCTCTGTGCACATCTCCACTAGAGCTCCACTTTTCCATGTTTAGAAGCAAGGGAAATAAATAATTACTTGTTTAAATTTATTTTAGGGGCGCCTGGGTGGCTCAGTCAGTTAAGCATCTGCCTTCAGCTCAGGTCATGATCCCGGGGTCCTGGGATAGATCCTGTGTCAGGATCCCTGCTCACTGGGGAGCCTGCTTCTCCTTCTCCTTCTGCCTCTCCTCCCACTTGTGCTCTCTCTCTCTCAAATAAATAAAATCTTTAAAAATTTTTTATTTTAAAATTATTCATAACAAGTATAAAATGTGACCATAAACTATAATATCAGTTTTCTTTACTATCTTTACTTGCTGGCAAATTCTTCAGGAATAAATTAAAAACAAAATTACAAGGCATTATTTTTGCTTGTTTTGAATGAGGTCACCCATAATTTTGGAACTACAGGATTGTACCTTTAAAACCAAAAAAATATGGGTGTCTGTCCGGCTCAGTCCAGAAAGCATGGGACTCTCGATCTTGGGATTCTAAATTCGAGCTCCACATTGAGTGTAGAGATTACTTAAAGATAAGATTTAAAATATATATATATTCCTTGGGCTTTCATTCAAAGCTAAAGCAAAACTACAGATTGGCTTCACCTAGTAGCATTTCTTTCACTAAAACTTATAAGGAAGTGGGGCGTCTGGGTGGCTCAGGCAGTTAGGCATCAAACTCTTGATTTTGGCCCAGGTCATGATCTCCGGGATCGTGGGATGAAGCCCCATGATGGGCTCTGCTCTCAGTAAGGAGTTGGCTTGAGATTCTCTCTTTCTCCCTTTCCCTGTGACCCTCCCCCTGCTCCCAGGCATGCACGAGCGCTTTCTCTCTCTCTCTCTAAAATAAGTAAATAAATCTTTTAAAAAAAAACCATAAGGAAGAAAGAGGAATAAGCATTAAATAATATTTTTCCAGAAGTGTTCATAGAATTTGTGGCTGCTTTGAGGAAATACTTCATAAATATATTGCCTCTCCCCTCTGTCAGCCACACCCACACAGACATTACTCTTTATGATCTTAAATGAAGAAAATAATGCATAACAGGGCAGATTTCATGACTTGCCCAAAGTGCAGAGGTTGACCAATCTCATTTACACGGCTTCTATGCATGATTGAATTCCCATGAGTCATTTCCATCTTCAGCATGAGAGAGGAAGTTCAGTGGAACTATATTAAAATGAAGACCAGCCACGGAGCCTCCAGATCAGTCTCAGCCTCTCCCTAACCTGCATCTTCCATGGCTGCTTTCTCTCACCATAGCTCAGGACTTGCCCTCCTGGCACTTTGCAACCCACAGTGAGCTGGTACAAGTTCAAATGCAACCGACAGCCCAGGGCACATAACACACTCTTCTCTGCTTGGCAAATCTTTTCTCCCTTTCCAAAACTAAAGGAGGAAAGTCTTGCTGGGCTATTTCTTCAGAAAACGTGATGATCAAACATCCCAGAGCTGGAAGGGGCAGCCTCTAGTTAAGCAAAGACCATGGGCATGAATGATTTGATATTAATCATATGTGTATGTATTAACTGGTTTGGTCATTGCATGTAGTGAGACTTCCAAAATATATCTAATATACCAATTGAGTTTTAGGACAGTTGTTCTAATTGAAGTTTCAATTCTTGAGCAGTTTAAGTCTTTAATAGTTGAAGGGCTTATGCTAATTTGATTTTGCTAATTATATTATATATAATTATATATGATTATATAATATTATAATAGCATATTTGTAAAGATGAGTAATGTAAATTCTTTTCAACACTCTTTGCTTGCATTTGATTTGGGTACATTTTAACAGTGAACATTTCCAGTGCTCAAGCATCACATATAATAACTAATTCCAGTTCAACCCTATGTAGGCATTCTACCCATTATGGTAGCCTATGTGGTCCCACCTAAACTAGCCCTTACCTATTTACTCCCACCTCTCACTACTCTCTGCCTCCATCGCTATACTCCAGCCAACCGGCCTCTCGATGTTCCTAAAATCAGCCACGTTTCTTCCTCCTCAGAGCCTACGTTCTCTTCCCTTTGCATGCAACCAAGGTCCCCAGTATTTTCCTATGGCAAGCTCCCTCATTTCATGACACCTGCTCTGAGACCATTCTACCTAAAATAGCCAATGTCCGCCACCTCCCCCTCAAACTTGTCACACTCTGTTCTCTCACCTGCTTTATAATTTTATTATTGGCAGTCATCATATTTTATATTTATTTGTCTACCATCTATCCCTTTCCCCATTAAAATGCTCGCTCCCTGAGATGTTATCTGTGTTGTGAATTGCTGGCTCCGCTGTGCCCAGGACAGTCGGTGATTGGCACATTATGGAAACTCAATAAGATTCGTTGAGTGAATGAAAGATTGCCTAAGACAGAATTCACTAGAGGATTTCCCTATGCCCTCAGTTGGACCAAAACTGGGGACACTTTGGACGGCTGGTTAGTCTCCTTACTATGCATTTTCACGTCTTGTCATTTCTTTAAAACACTCTTCCCCCTTAGAGCCTTTATTGCTTTTACTGAATCCTCCTTATGTCACTTTAAGAGGAATGTTCCCTATGGACATGTATTTCATTAACAGAGTATTATCTCACAAAGTAACTAAGAACTTTCAAAAGAAGGGTGATGGTTATAAGAGCCTCTAAATAATTTTGCCTGATTAGGTATCTTAATCCAGTTGCCAGTTAATTGTGTTTGTTTGTGATTAAGAATATGATTTTCACCTACCTCCGCCCCCCGCCCCAACCCAATCTCCCTGTGTTTGGAGAAAGCCAATCTTCCTGCCCACTTCATATCTACAGCTAACTCTTTGAAGGTGTTTGCTGAGGGGATGAGACCACAGCTATCACCTGGAGCCAGGAGCTGGGAAGAAGGAATCTCTACCAAGCCACCTGCAGGTTGACTAAGAAAGGCCCCTACGCCCATAGCAAACAACTGGGAGATCTGAGGACAGGAACCCCTTCCCCGCCCCCTCTCTCTATGCCCAGGCACTATTTCTAAGGAGAAAATGAGTCCTCCGTAGTTGAAATGCGGATCAAAATGAAATGTTCTTCCAGCCACCCCATCCCTCCCAACCCCCACCACTCCAGCAACCCTCAGTTTGTTTCCTGAGATTAAGCATTCCTCATATCAGTGAGATCATATGATACATGTCTTTCTCTGATTGACTTCGCTCTTGCACTCTCTCTCTCGAATAAATAAATAAAATCTTAAAAAAAAATGAAATGTTCTTTAAAGCACAGCTTCTCAAACCATCTGTGGGGAAGGATCAGGTTTTTCCTTTATTCCCAATCTGCCCCACACTGATCCTTTCAAAATACAATAAAATAAATCACTGGAAAAACAAAATAACAAAGACATGCAAGTTACACGCTTACATTTTTTGTCCTTTGTCCCTGTCTTCCAACTTCGGTAACTCTCAAACTGCTACCAAAGTTCCCGTCCTGCTTACTTGCAGATCTCTGCGGGCCCTTCAGGCCAGGTAGGAAAGGGTGCAGACCTCCTGAGAGCCTCTCCCGAAAGCCCGGGGCCTTAAAACAGCAACCCTTTTATTCTTTCTTGCAATTTTGTGTTCCTAGTCCTTCTTTAATTTTGTTTTTAAAGGAGCTATCAAACTGATTATAAAAGTGAAATTAGATAAAAACTTGTATCACTAATAAGCACCAAATCAACCACCCATTCCTGACACTGTTTACTATTGAACAACAAGGCTGTTTACACGTGAACGCGTTCAGCTTCTCTGATTTCTTGTAGGTGTAGGAGTGAAAGGCCTGGAAAGCAAACTCTAGCAAAGAGGAAAGGGGCAGTTGGGTCTTTTCAGTTAACCTAACCTTCTAATCGCCTGCTTCTGAGTCACAGACTTGAATTCTTTCTCCAGCTGCCAAATTTAAACCTGTGTTATTAACCATAGCTAGTCCTACACATCATCTATATAAATTATTATATATTTATATATGTAAGTATTTATATATACATGTATATATAAATATGTTATATTTATATTATATAAGTTTTTATATTTTAATATAAATTTTTATATTTATATAATTATATAAAATATATAAATTATTTTACAAATATAATAAATACACATATAATTTTTTTTCTGTTTTACCAATGAAGAAACTGATGTGAAGTTTTCTAATAGTCATTCTGGAGAATCTGGTACCAGAAGCCAAAACTAAAGGATGTAGTCCTTTACCTAAAGCATTTAGAGCTATAACCTCACAGGTCCCTAAGTGTGCCCCTCTTGTAGATGGCATGTAATAGCCCCATGACTTGTGAGGTGTCATGTGTCTTTCTAATAAGATCAGACTTAGGGTGTCTGGGGGGCTCAGTCAGTTAGGCATCCATCTCCTGATTTCAGCTCAGGTCTTAATCTCATGGGTTGTGGGATCGAGCCCCAAGTCGGGCTCCATGGTCAGTGGGGAGTCTGCTTCCCCCCCCGCCCCTCCCCCTATTTGTGCATTCTCTCTCTCTAAAATAAATAAGTAAATAAAAAAAATTTTAAAAAAGATCAGGCTTTTTGGGCAAACTCTCCACACCATCCCCCACTCATCCTAACTTCTAACTATGTAGTTCATTTGGAACTCTGGCTGCTGCAAAGCCCTCCATTTATAACATAGTTTGTTTGTTTGTTGTATCACTTCATATTATTACCATACTAAGGCCTTTGTTCAGAGGGTTTGAAATTGTTATTTGATGGAAAATTGCATTTGAACTATTTATCCAAAATTCTTTCCATCCTAAGTTGCAATTACCAGTAGTCCCAAAGATGCTTAAATTATCTAGTCATATTCCCTCCATTTTAAAATTCTTTATAAATAGCTTTCTTGAATTCAAATGATCTTATTAAAATAATCCTCAAACTATCTTATTTTACTATTTCATGTTTCGGTAGGTTTTCTCTAAGCCAGGCATCAGCAAATGTCTTCAAGACTTTTTAGAGCAAGACCTGTCTATAAGGAAAAGATCTAAAGTTGTGACACTATCAAAACTGCCACACCATAGAGTAATTCACAAAGGATAAAAATGATTTCTTTTGTAGATTTATTTTCAGATATAATGGACTTGCATAATACACTTAAAAATGGTATGTTGGTTCATTTTTTCATTTTTTTAAAGTTATATAACTCCAGTTAATTAACATATAGTGTAACATTAGTGTCCAGTGTATAATACAGTGATTCAGCAATTCCGTACAACACCTGGTGCTTATCACAAGTGCCCTCCTTAATCCGCATCACCTATTTCACCCATCCCCCACCCACCTCCGTTCTGGTATGTTGGTTCATTTTTTTTAAAGGGGGGTAATTGCTTTTAAAGCATATGAATGTGGAAAAGTGCTTTGTTGTTTTGCAAAATATAATAATATTTATACAGCACTTTGCAAAGTATTTTTATTTACATACTTCAAATTAATCTTCAAAATAACCCTACCCGTTAGATAGTCTAACTGCTTCCTTTTTTTTTTTTTTCCCCCACAAGAGGAAAATGAAGTTCAAAGAGATAAAATGACTCACCCAGAGTCACAAATCTAGGAAGGATTGGATCCTTTGATCCCACAGTTTAGGCTTTTTTACTGTTCCACACCCTTAACATGGCTTCCCATGTGTAAAGAGGCCAATTCTACCACCTTCTTGTTAGCCTGTGTGTTATTCTCCCAGAGCTGGAAGGACTTCAGCTGCCTTAGATTACTGTGAGCACTCCTGCCTGGTTTGAAGATTGAGGTCAACATGCTTTTCATTTAGTATTTTTGCAGTGATACTTTCTATCCATAGACTAATATGGTAACACAGTATCCTAAATTTAGCTTACCATCTTGGACTGCAAGGGTAGCATGCTCCAAACAGCGTCTCCCAGACTCCCGCCAGGGCTGGGGGAATCTGTGTTATAAACACCCCGTGGTCCTCTTCCTGAGGAGGAATGCTGCTTACATATTAAAAGTAATGAAGTGTTAATGATATGCAGTAGAATTGTTCCAACAAAGAGGAAAACCACAACACATGTTAGCTTAAATATATGGTACCTTGAGTACTATTATTCCTGAAAAACAAACAAGCAAAAAAGATACCTTAGGTTCTTAGGCCCTGATTATTTGTAAAATAATAAAACTTCAGAGGGGACAATCCTCTTCATCTGATCATTTTTTCCATAAAACAGATGTAGCCTGGCCATCTTTGAAGCCTTTTGCCAAATTATGACTCGAAGTTTTCTTCAGGGACATCCCCTTCTGTGATTCCCATAGAGTCTTCCTCCTAGAAAGAATTATTTATATCTTCCATAGCTATTTTTCAAAAATTTATTTATTTAAGTAATCTCTACACCCAACCTGGGGCTCAAACTCACAACTTCGAGATTAAAAGTCGCATGTTCTTCCAAGGAGCCCACCAGGCACCCTGCTATTCAAAATTATGCTGACAGAGTGCAGGCCACAGAATATTGCAGTTGGTTATTTTTGTTAAAACTGGCCAGCAGTCATATTCCTCTTTATGCCATTTTTACTTCCTTATACCACTTCGGGACACAAAGTAAGGTGCCTAATAAATACTAATTAATTATAATTGCAATTTGATAAGAATGGTGCAAAAGAAGTTGGTATCTTTTCAGCTTTCTTAAATCCTTTTTCTTGTGTGTTCAGTTCATTTCAGTTGCTAGAGGCTTAAGCTTTCATGTATTTCTGGGCACATGCAGAAAGAATCAATTGGCTTGTATCAAATACATATCTACCACTGAACTGAACTAACCCTGGAATTTCAAGTAATATTAAGAAGGTTCAAAATGGCAATCCAAATTATTTATAAGCAATCACAGAGCATTCATACATAGATGTGACACAATTTTTTTTAATGTATTCCTGCAGTAACAAGGACATTGAAACTCTTTAGACATTTGATTAACAAGAGATGAATCTAGATATGGGATAAATGGATTTCTGTACAAGCTCTATTTTAGTAACTCTTCTATGAGTTTGAAATTATTCCCAAATGAAAGAGTTTTCTTTTTGTAGTTAGACATTACACCTTGAAAACACGTTATACTGAGTGAAAGAAGCCAATCATAAAGGAGCACATATTGCATGACTCCATTTACATGAAATGTACAGAATAGGCAAATCCAGAGACAGAAAATAGATGATCAGTTGCTTAGGGCTGAGGGGTATGGAGGAACTGGGAGTATGGGGGTGATGTCTAGAAGGTATAGGGTTTCTTTGTGGGGTAATGGAAATGTTATAGACTTGATTGAGGTGATGACTGCACAGCTCTGAATTTACTAATAACCACAGACTGCTACCTGTTAAATGGGTGAATGATATAGTATGTCAATCATGCCACAATAAAGCTGTTATTTAAAAAATTAGAAATTAGAGACAATCTGGAAAAGACACAGATATTAAAAGTTTTGTTTGAAATTGAAAACTGGCTGGAAGATAATAATCACTTCAGGTAACACCAATCAGGATATTCCTTCTGTCTTCCCCCTCCCCCCAACAGGCACATTTCCACATTAGCAGTAAATGAATTATTTTCTCTCCCACAGTAGTTAATAGGAAAATGTTCTAGCACACAAACTGATTGATTTAGGATTAGTCATAGGATAATTTTAACACCTGACAGGTTTGATTTTAAACTTGGTTTATTATTTTGTCTTATTTTCAACTTGAATTCAGAGATACTTATGAAAGAGCTTTTGCTTACAGCATTATACAAATCTACCTCAGAATCTTAAATGAGGTGTTTTCTCTCTTTCCACCTTCCTACCAGGAATGGGTAAAATGAGTTTTCACCCTCTCTTTCTCAGATTAAATGGCAGTTAAATTATATGGCTAGAATATTGATGAACGTTAAAAAAAAAAAAAAAAGACAAGTTTACCTTAAGTTAATCAATTTAAAAATGGCACTTTAAAAAATTATTTAAAAATGACACTTGAGTAATAGTAAGATAGGAATTTTTTTTTAATTTGAGAGAGAGAGAGAGAGAACACGAGCAGGGGGAGGGGCAGAAGGAGAGGGAGAAGCAGACTCCTTGCTGATGAGCAGAGCCAGGCTCAGGGCTTGATCCTAGGACCCTGAGATCATTACCTGAGCCAAAGTCAGAGGCTTAACTGACTGAGTCACCCTTGTGCCCCAATGGGAAGAAAATTTTAACATACAACCCTTTTCCATTTCCCTAATATGTGTAAGTTGTGTATTTTTACCAGGTATTCTCTCACTTGTTCATTTGGGAGTTGATAAAAATATTCCAGAAAAAATTAGCTTAATGTTCAGTGGTATTAACTAAGGTTGGAGATTGCATGAACTTGAAAATATTTGTGTAGGAGAAAATTTTCATCCGTGATCAATATGTCATCTTCTTACATAAGAAGATAAATAATTTTACAAATGTATTTAAAAGGTACATGACCATGTTCTGTGCAAAAAATGCTTTTTTTAGTTTTCTGAGGACTCAAAATGACCAAATAGTTATTTCTCTCCAAACTGAGCTGTATACTAACCAGAGTGATTTCAAATTTAAGCATGAGTGGCAACATGCCTTGATGTGGAAATTGCTAGAGAGTTCTAGCCAGCAGCAAGACCACTGCCGTTTCGTTGCAAAGCATGGCATCACAGCTGTGGGTCAGGTCGGCCTCATCCTACCACCCTGAAGGTTAGCAAACGATTTTACCAGCTTCTGTTTAAACATCTTATTTGTCCTTCCAGCCTCAAAGAGAAATATTTTTCTAAAATTGATTGTAGTTAAGTTTTCTGTTTGGAAACATTTATTAGAACAGATAGTGAGCATTCTTCTAGTGTGCAATAAACCAAGGGCTTACTATTCAGTTTTGAAATCTCTTGGGGGGGTTTTCTGCCAAAACAAGTAGTGTATTGCAGTCAGAATGAAGAACTTTTACTCATTTTTGGTTCTCTTATCACCCCACACTTTGGGGGAATTTATTCATTTTTATTTTTGGCCAGGAAAAAAGGGAGGTTGCAGGCTTATAAAAGAATCAGACTTCCTGATAGCTAAATGGGTGATTTACCAGTACCCACTTTAACCAACTCATGATCTTCCTATAAAAATGGAATTCTCTACTGCTATAGAATAAGATAATTCCTAACCTAAACTGAAAAACATTTTGAATAAAATTTAAGATCCAAGGAAAAATATATTCCTTTTATGGTTCCCAAACAAAACAAACAAACCAACAAAAACATGAACAATGAAAAATTTGAGTTAGAAATTGTGTCTCTACCATCCTATATTATTCATATGTGCTCAGACACATGCAGTCTCTCCGTTTCCGATTCCACATAGTTAATTGGTGCAGGAGGGTTTAATAATTACTATTCTCTATACTGTTCTGATGACTTAGATTTTTTAACCTTATAGTTAATTTCAGAAGACATAACCTCTTAATAGTGTCAGATAACATTTAACTCAAATGAGGTGAACATCAGTAAAGCAAAATTCTGTTCTGTAATATCAACTACACTCAATAATTGTATGTTCTAGTTTATAGTCTCAATTTGAATTCTGACTCATCAGAGGCAGAGAAATTTTCTAGAAGGGCCAAGTCATTGAGTTTTACTTGTAGTCAGCTTTACTTGGGGACACGTATTCATTCCACAAATCGATCACAAAGTAGATCCACATTAGTAGAAGGTACCCCCCAAATAGCTAACAAAATGTCATCTTTTATCAAAAACCATTAATTCTATTTGAAATAAATGCATTTCTCTTAGGGAAAAGCTTGCAATTTTAGAATGTCACCATTTTGACCTACTTTTTACGCTGGAATTACTTTATTAAGTTAGATCAAACACGGACTCTTTGCCTCAACTAAATGGACACGCTAAACTGGCTCCAGAGTTGATTTGTGGAACTCATTATGGACTTCACAAAGTGTTCAAGGTTACTTTTCAATTTGTTTCAGCCAGAATCAATAAATCTCTTACCTGGTTTCTTTGCCGCACGTATTGTACTGGTTAATCATGTATATACTCGGCACAGCACGTTAGACCTGGAGAGAGCTTTCGGATGGAAGCCAGATTGTAACTACTGTGCTGTTGAAATGCGAAAACAAAGGAAAACGGCTCCTGTTTATTATTAAGGTGTGATGTGAACTAAGAGCCATAAATAATCTTGCTGGCCAGTTTCCAGGACCAGAGAAGGAAGGAGAAAGAGAGAGGAGAGGGAAAGACAGAGAGGGAGAGAGAGAAGAGGGAGGGAAGGAGAGGAAATTATCTTATGAAATGGCTTTGTTGAGGAACCTCAACATTTAGAAAATTCTTAATGGAGAGTCACAAGTGCCCAAGAAGAAAAGGAGAAATCGTTGTCTCTACAAATACAGAAGTAAGCTTTCTTATTTACATACACCTACACAGTATTTTAAGAGACAGCATGAAATGCTTTTCAGAGACTACATATTCAACTTTAAATTTATGTTGGTGAATCTAGAAGAACTCTGGCAGAGCTCATCTTTACTGTGGCCCCTTTCCTGTGCTATTCATTCTCTTCTCAGGATTACCTACTTATATGTAGAACTAAGATTCAGGATTCTAGCTAATCATGTATGGATGTGGTGTGTGTGCCAGAGAGGTGCCCAATCAACCTGGTTCTGCCCCAGCTGAGGTAGGACACAGTTCTGGGCATCGGAACACCCGAGCTCCATCTTGTCTTGGCTATGCCCCTAACTAGCTGTATGGCTTTGGGCTAATCATCTCGTTTCTTCCTCCATAAAATGAGAGGGTTACACAAGATGACTCTTGAGTGCCTCTCACTTTTCACATTCTAGGATTCTGTAATTCTCCATAGGGCAATGAGATTTCAAAACTCCTACCTCTCTGATGAAGTTGGGAAGTAAAATATTTCTAAACCTACACATTCTAGTATGCATAAAAATCACCCTGGGGTATGGTAGGTTTGAGGTAACTTCCAAGAATCTGCATTTTTGCCAAGCAGCAGAGGAAATTCTCATCTAGATGGTTCTTAAGACCTGGCTTGGTGAAGCCTTGCCTTAGGGAGTTCCTTAAGCTTTGAAGGAAGAAAAGCCTGTGAAAATCAAGACGTTTTAAATGAGTTTACCTAGGGGTCACTTTAACATTCTGAATGAAAATAACCTTGTGCACTTAGGAAATTAACATATATAAAAGACAATCTCAGGAAGAGGGGCTGTTGTCATAGCTGGGGGACAACTTCTAGATTTAAGCGCTGGTTCTTGTTATTTGTTGTAAAGAATGAATGGAGATAAAGAATTATAAGAACAATGTCTCTATTTTCGATTTTAGTGGAAATTACTGTAACAAACATTCAAGCTATAAAGCACTATAATAACCTCACATTTACTAAATACAAACTAATCATTTTGTATGCCTTAATACTATTAAGGGTGTTTGGCATTTCTCTTCCGAGCTTTACCCATTCCAAACTTTCATTTTAATCAGTCTCACAGATTAATAATGGTGAATCTCGTATTGACCAATCCATTCACTTTTTTTAAAAAAACAGCAGTTTTTGAAATGTTTTATATATCATATGATTCCTTACATACCTTTTAAAATGTACAATTCCACAGCTTTTAGTATCTTCACAGATCTCTGCAACCATAACCACAATCAATTTTAAAATGTTTTCGTCCCCCCAAAAAGAAACTTTTAGCAGTCTCCCCTCATTTTCCCTCAGACCTCTGTAGCCCTAGGAAATCACTAACCCAATTTCTGTCTCTATGGTTTTGCCTGCTTGGGATATTTCATATAAATGGAACCATATACTCTGTGGTCTTTTGTGGCTGGTTTCTCTTGCTTAGCAAGGTGTTTTTAAGGCCCATCCATGTTGGAGCATGTATCAATACTTCATTTATTTCTCTGGTCGATTAATATGACGTTGTATGGCTGTGCTACATTTTATTTACCCACTCATCAGTTGATAAACACATGGATTGTTTCTGCTTTGGGGCTATTATGAATAATGCTGCTATGAACATTTGTAAGCAAGTTTTTGTGCAGACTCATATTTTCAGTTCTCTCGGAATGGAATTGCTAGCCTATATAGTAACTTTATGTTTAACCATTTGAGGAACTGCCAAACTGTTTTCCAAAGTGGCTGCACCATTTTAAAATCTTACCAGCAATATATTAGAGTTCCAATTCCTCCAAATCCTCACCAATACATGTTATTAGCAGTCTTTTGTGATTAGGGCCATCTTAGTGAGTATGAACTAGTATCTTATTATGGTTTTGATTTGCATTTCTCTCATGACTGATGCTATTGAGGATCTTTTCCTGTGCTTACTGGTGATTTGCATATCTGCCTTGGAGAAATGTCTATTCCGACTCTTAAGCCCATTTTGAAATTGGGCTGTCTTTTTATTATGGAGTTGCAAGAATTCTTTTTATTGTCTAGCTACAAGTTCCTTATCAGATATATGATTTGCAAATGTTTCTCCCCGGTTGTCTTTTCACTCTCTTGATGGAGTCCTTGGAAGCACACAAGTTGTTAATTGTGATGTCTATTTTGTGTATTTTTTTGGTTGCTTGTGCTTTTGGTGTCACAAGTAAAAAATTTTGCGTAATCCAAGATCATGAAGATCTACGCCTATGTTTCCTTTTATGGATTTTATATGACTACCTCCTAAGTGAAGCTTATTTCACTTAGCATAATGCTCTCAAGGTTGATCCATGTTGTAACATGTGTCAGAATTACCTTCCTTTTTAAGGCTGAATACTATTGTATTGTATGTATGTACCACATTTTGTTTAGGTGTTTGATCCATTTCTTAGTTAATTATTGCTGTTCATGGTGTGAAGTAGAGTCCATCTTTATTCTTCTCATGTGGAAATCCAGTTGTCTTGGCACAATTTGTGGCCCATTTATTCTCAGCACAGATAAGTAATTGTATTTAAATAACTTTATTATTCAAACTCTTACGTGTCAGGGGGGAAAAATATCCAAAGACTGTTTTAAAAGATACAGGGCATAATCAGGGCACTTTGTATTGTGCGTGACGATAGCATTTCAGGACAGGTATAAAAAAACAAAATATGAAGATGTCACGTTATTGTTTCTTCCTCATACTCTAGATCTTTCTACTTTTTTCCTTTTACTATTGAAAATTTAACTGCACCACTACCGGTGCTGCTTTAAGGGAATTGTGAAACTGAATCATACAAACCATAAATTAAAAGAACTCACTTATTATTATCATCATCATCATAAATATTTAAATAGAACTGTTATCATAAAGTACGCATATCGACATTATAAATTAGGGAAAAAATCATCAAAATCATTTCTACTTCCGCTTGAGCGGGAATGTCAGTCACCAAGAATCAATGTATACTCGGCTACCAATAGGTGGCGCTAGACATTTAGTCAGGATTTCATTCCTTTTAACATTGACCATAATATACAGAACTATAAAGTCTCCCACTGGGAAAGAGACACTGTGTCTAGAGGTGACCTAAAATCTTTGGGAGAAAATGGACTTTTTTCCTCCTACTCACACTCAGATTGACAATAAGTGAAAGCAGCTTTCAATGAAACTGATACCAACAAGGACATGTTTACAGATTTGAGTCGCCCCAATATCCAATAAGTCCTTCTTACTGCTATTCAGATAGCACTTCAGGCCAAGGATGTAATCAAACCTTCTGGAATCTACCAGGAAAGAGTCAGGAAAACTTTGGAGGTGTTTGTCTTTATTTCTTGAAGACTTAAAAGAAAATTAATGTAGTAACAGCAGAGAGAGCTCTACATTTACATTTGACTCCAGGTTAGATAGTTACAGAACCAAACAAATGAGAGCAGGACAGAATTCAATCGTTTGTATGTTATTTCCTATATTATTACAACACTTATTAATTTGATCACTGGATTAAATGTTATACATATGTTTATGCCTATATAAACACACACATCCTATTGATTGTTGTTGCATTAATATTGAAAAACAGAAATAGTTTATTTTTTAAAGATTTTTTTATTTATTTGAGAGAGAGAGAGTGAGAGAAAGAGAGCACGAGAAGGGGGAGGGTCCGAGGGAGAAGCAGACTCCCTGCTGAGCAGGAGCCCAATGCGGGACTCGATCCTGGGACTCCGGGATCATGACGTGAGCCGAAGGCAGTCGCTTAACCGACTGAGCCACCCAGGCGCCCCAGAAATAGTTTAAAAACTGACTTTTTACATTAAAATGCTACACATTACAGCAATGTATATATTGGGCAGAGTGTTTTGGATCAACTGCATTTTTATTTGTGATGCCTTAGACCATTTAGGGCTTGTACTTTGTTTCAAACAAGTAAGCCCCATGCTGTCATTTAATCTAACCTACAGAACAGAAGTCTAATATGGAAGATAAAGCCACAAAGCAAACAACCCTGTACTCTACAACCCATCCCTACAGTATGTTCAACTCTTTTTGTAAAAGTCTTGGCTTTGGATAAACTTGCAATACTATGAGAATTGTCCCAGGGTCCTGAACTAAATGCTGAACATTTTTAGTTCTAGGACCTCGCCTTAGTTCTAGACCAGTCCAGCTTTTTTTTTTTTTTTTTAACCTTTTCCTGACTTTTCTGAAAGAGAGCAAGCTTTCTTTATCTACATCTCAGCATCCTTGATGAGGGTAAAGAATCCTGCATTTATTTTGTCTTTCCTGAAGTACAACTCACTACCAAGGTAGATGTCCTACCCCCCCAACACCCCACCCCACTCCCTACACACACCATTTGGAATATTCTCAGGCATAGCATCCTATAGTAGAAAATATCCATTATGTTGACTACCACTACATGGAAAATACATGGATAGAATCAGCAAAATATTTTCTAATAGTTCAGGTAATGCAATACATGAAGCTTCTTCACAATTTTTTTTCCTTCCAGTGATAAAAGCTAAACATTGAAAATTTCAAATGAATTAAATTCCAATCAAATACACTGAGATTTTCTTGGTTCACTTAAAATTGTATTGGCTCATTTTTAATCTACTTCCACTCATCTTTAGCAAGTTAGGTTTGTTCATTTATTTATCATTTATAAGAAACTATTGTCCTTCTGGGCAGGACTCCATTGGGCATCAAATATACTTACATTTTTATCATACCCCAGGAAACTACTTGAAGGTAGGAGAGCTTTTGGTACGCTGAATAAATTCACATGCTTATCTAGTGTTTTTCAAAGTAGGGTTCATAAGCCTTAGGAAACTTCAGGCATTCTTGGAGATCTATGGATTTTCTATGCACTATAATAGTTTCTGCTTTTGATTGGTTAAAATACATACGTGTGTGTGTGTGTGTATGTCTATATATCTGATATATATATATATATAATGAAGATAACCACCTTATAACCAATCACTGACACTCACTTTCAGTTTCAGTGCTCAGGCTGGATTTGTGTTTATATACAATGGCACCAAGCAATACTACTTTAAACATTAAGGATAAAAGAAACTGGGTGGGGCAGTGAGGTAGGGAGCCCTGTTAGTAATGCTTTTCTGCTGGTTCAAATCATATTCCCATAGGTCTTCAAATACAATTTACATGATGCTTTGTATTTTTTAAACATTTCCATTTTAAAATACGGCTGGTTTATAATACATTTTAAAAATAGTCCCATATTAAATAGTTGACATTTCTTTTTTTTTTTTTTAAAGATTTTATTTATTTATTTTAGAGAGAGAGAATGAGAGACAGAGAGCATGAGAGGGAGGAGGGTCACAGGGAGAAGCAGACTCCCTGCTGAGCAGGGAGCCCGATGCGGGACTCGATCCCGGGACTCCAGGATCATGACCTGAGCCGAAGGCAGTCGCTTAACCAACTGAGCCACCCAGGCGCCCAATAGTTGACATTTCTTAAAATTGCAATGTTTTTTGATGATCATTTCTATGCAAATTGTATTTCATGTACATAACAGGTGTGGTTAGCTAGCGTTTCTAGTACCTGAATCAGAAACTTCACTGTGGAAATGGCTAGGAGGGAGTATGTTACTAAAATCTGTGCCCAAAATGTATCCATTAATTAGAATAAAGTGTGCTACATAATTTTTTGTTGGTGAATGTTGTGGTGTTTAAGATAGGTAGTGATTAGGAGGATTACTTGGGCTTTTTGTTCTTCATGAAGAAATTACAGGATATTTTAATTCCTTTTTCAAAGTCTTGGAGCTTAGTAGAAAGAGGATATAATGCATATGCCATACAATAGTTAATAACCCAGAGAGGTCTGGGACAGCACCCTGCAAGCAAACACTAAAATTTCGGCACAAAATAATTTTGATTTTCAGTGGTTGGTTTGTGTATTTTGATTTTAGGATCTCAGATGAGGGACTGTGGGCCAGCAGAAGGATCCATCCTGCTCAGGTGGGCCTCACACCAGCATACAATTGCCCTTACCACAGCTATCATGCAGGTGTTCCTTGAACTGAGGACAGAGAGAGAGGGTTTCTCTGGGCATAAATTCCAAAGATGCAGGTTTTTTGGGTGCTAGCTACAGCAATCAAATCTGGCTAATTTAAGCAAAAAAGGGAATGGATTAGAGGAATATGGGTGACTAAAAAAGCCTGAAGGGTAAGCTGAACCTGAATCATCAGGAAGGACAAACAGTGAGAAGCAGAGGAAGCAGGGTTCATGTGGGAGAATTGGGTCTTATTACTCTAGTCAAGATGGAGAGTCTGGATGGAGGGTCAAGATAGAGAGTGCCAGCACCTGGATTGTAGGGGGCGATGGGGGCAATTTCCATTCCTGTCAATAATTCCTGTACCAAGACAGTATCCTGTAAGAAGCAACCCAGTTCCTGTGCTTTCCAGTCTCAACAAATAATGGATTATGAGCTCAGGGGGAAAGGGGCCAGTGAGAGAGCCGTAAGTATCATTTAGGTACCATAATGTTTAAAAGTCTAATTTCAGGGGTACCGAGGTGGCTCAGTTGGTTAAGCATCTGCATTCGGCTCAGGTCATTCATGATCCCAGGGTCCTTCTCCCTCTCTCTCTGCCACTCCCCTGCTTGTGCGCTCTCACTCTCTCTCAAGTAAATAAATCAAATCTCTTAAAAAAATAATAAAAAAATAAAAGTCTAATTTCAAATCTTGACCTGCGGTTTATTGTGTGCGACATCGGGCAAATTAGTCTTAGCCTCTTGTCTGTATTTATTTATTTTAAAGATTTACTTATCTATCTGAGAGAGAGCATGAGAGTAGGCACATGGTGGGAGGGGCAGAGGAGAGAATCTTTAAGCAGATTCCCTACTGGGTGCCGAGCCCAGCTCCGGGCTTGATTCCAAGGCCCTGAGATCATGACCTGAGCTGAAACCAAGAGCCAGATGCTCAACCAACCTAGCTACGCAGGCGCCCCTGAGCCTCTCATCTTGAAAACAGGTAACAGTGGTGCTCGCTCGATGTGGTTGTGGTGACATTCACTGTGATGATGGAGACAGAGCGCCTGGACCAAAGGCCCCTGCGGTGCTCACCAGCAGTGGTTTGTTTTTTTTTAAGATTTTATTTATTTGACAGAGAGAGACACGGCGAGAGAGGGAACACGAGCAGGGGGAGTGGGAGAGGGAGAAGCAGGCTCCCGGCCGAGCAGAGAGCCCGATGCGGGATTCGATCCCAGGACGCTGGGATCATGACCTGAGCCGAAGGCAGACGCTTAAGGCGCCCCAGTGATGGCACTTCTGTGCACCTGCACTGACCCTAATGTTCACCATGGCAGACTTCAAACTAAACTCTGACTAAAGAGAGTAAACCTTCCAGTCATTCTGTCGTATCCTTAGCTACCCTTTGGAGGGAGAGCAGTTCACAAAGGTAAACACAGCAACCTCTCGAATGAATAGCTCCACATCAAAGCCGCTCCCAGAGAGGTGGTCTGCAGCAGGCGCTGGTTAAAGTATCACTAAGAGGCTCTCTGAGGCCACAGTTTCATTCTTTCCTTCCTTCCTTCCTTTTTACCTTCCTTCCTTTCTTCCTTCTATTCCACTTCCAATGGCTTGGGTGGGCTCCCCATTGCTGGGAACGCTTGGGGCTTAGAAGTATGTTTCAGCTATGTTGCAAGATATTGCTAATTGATTCCCTTCCATTGAGTATTATTAGTTATTTCACTAAAATGAAATAACCTGGAAGAGGACATATATTTAAATACCTGCTCCTATATATTTTAAAAAAACAACTACACCGCAAGACAAAAAAAAGAAAAAGAAAAAACGCATGTTCTGAAAACATGCAAGTACATCAGGAGAGCAGTGATATAGGGAAATTCAATCCAGCCGTTTCTCAGCAGACTCTCTGCAGTCTTCCCTGATTTCTCAAGAGGCAATACAAGTCGGGAGTTGTAGAGGTCCAAATTTGATAAGTTTGGTGGATGAAAGAGTTTAGAGGAAGAAAGGAAGAAAAGGTGCTGAATCCTAAAGAACAGCCATTCGCTCTGCTTCCACATATCCCTATTGCCTGCCCCACATCAGAGGATGGACAGAAAATCCCGATTGCTTTCTCTCCTTGCCTGACTATGTCTGAATTTGCAGAGGTAAGAGTATGTTACGTTCTCAGTGCCGAGGGTAAAGTGGGGCAAGGGAGGAGGGCTTCCTGTCCCTGGAGGAGTGATAGCATGGAATGTGCCTGCTGGGCCTTGTCTGTGCATTAAAAACACGGAATGGAGATCCAAGGTGCAAATGTGCTAGAAAGTACCCCTGGAAGGGAGCAGGGTAGCACTTAAGGGACACTAGCAGCCTCTTTGTCATATTTACTGTGTTCAGTGGTAACGGCTATGGTTTTCATCCAAGAAGCCCTTAAGTGGAGGTGGCTATAGCGTCTGAGCATCTCAACTTCCTCCCCATAAGGAGAGGTTTTCTCTACTACTGCGGGATCTACTTTCTCTAAAATAAGCAATCAGATAATCCCCAGCCTACCCCAGCCAAATTGCGCTATTCAGCCCGCTGGATAAGAGATTAGTTAGAGCAGACCTCTCCTGAACAATCAAAGCCAATCTGAGGAATGTTTAAAGATTTAAGAGGTATAGACTGCCAGACTTTGGCATGGGTGGTGACAGGGCAGGTCACTAAAGGACTAAGTGAGGTCACTAAATCTAAGAGATGACAGGGCTCATTTCAAGCTGCTCTTGTGGTAGGTGCCGCGGGATGGGGGATGAGGGGAGGTGGGGCAGTGGATCGAGGCCACAGTCCTGATGTTTCTGGGGGAAAGGAGAGGAGCTGGCCTGTCCCACAGCAGAGACATGATTATGTTGGGTGCTAGTGAGGGCAGCCGAGCTGGGAACAGGGGAGTCTACAGAACCATGGCGGACATGCCCTGGCTTAGGAAGACCGGCTGGGTGGAGAGGGAGGCTGGTCACCAAGAGCACTGAGCACAGGGGCTGTTTAGCTCTCTGTTGATTTGTTCTAAGAGCAGCCCAGACAGGGACTGTCCTATACCAAGGTACTGATCACAGCCAGAAATGAATCAGAATCTGGAAATATGACCTGTCTCTTGCTGAAACTTGTCCAAGCCTCAAGAACATTTCTTTTTCTTCCAATGAGTCTACAGATTGCATCCCCTCTTAGCCCTGATAAATGCCTTTTGATTTAATTTTTGCACACTGTGTGTTATGGTCCCACCCAGCCTAGTTTTGTTCTCCATAATTCACACGTGTGTGGACTCACCTCAGGTTGCCTCAAATATCCTGGGAGAAAGGCCCGGGTTTGTTGTTGTTGTTCCCTCAGAACTCCCGGCCAGAATTGGTGAAATTCGACCTTTAGAAACATTCTTTGATGTTTATTATAATAGTGTCAGACTTTAATTGTATTTATGAAAGGAAAACCAATATGATTGTTATTGAGCAATTGCATAAAATAATTCCTGATGTGAAAAAGGGGAGTTTAGGGTTCTTTGCTTGCAAAAGGGATGGCCTCTTAGACTGTGAGAAAAATGCTTAAATCCCCCAAATCAATTTTGTATATATAGACCATTTTACCTTTTTTTTTTTTTTTTTAAGTATGCTCCACGTCCAGTGTGGAGCCCAACTCGGGACTTGAGCTCACGACCCTGAGCTGAGATCAAGAGTCCGACACTTAACTGACTGGGCCACCCAGATAACCCTACAGCATTTTACTTTTAACAACACACCAAGGGGTGCCTGTGTGGCTCAGTCGGTTAAGCGCCTGTCTTCTGCTCAGGTCATGATCCCAGGGTGCTGGGATGGAGCCCCCATGTCAGGCTCCCTGCTCAGTGGGGAGTCTGCTTTTCCCTCTCCCTCCGCCCCTCCCCACCTGCTCTCTCTCCCTTCATGCTCTCTCTCTCTCTTTCTCTCGAATAAATAGATAAAGTCTTAAAAAAAAAAAACCCACACACCAAAAATCCTTTCCTGCTTTGGAAAGATCTTTAATGACTTTGAGAAGGAAAATAATATAATCTACAACTTAAGAATTTAGAAAAATTAAGCTTCATCTAATGAAAAATGTTTTCTTATTTTTATTTATTTTTTAAAAGATTTTATTTATTTATTTGAGAGAGAGAGAGAGTGTATGAGACATGTGGGTGGGATCCCAGGACCCCGTGATCATGAATTGAGCCAAAGGCAGATGTTTAACTGACTGAGCCACCCAGGTGCCCCAAATAAGTTTTTAAATACGTAATTAAGCACATGAAGCAATTTCAGTGAACATGCAGGTCTTAATATACTTGAGTATTTTATTTATTTACTCTTCTGATGGATCTAGAACTTTCTTTCAATATGACTGGCTCATGGTAGAAATACATAAACTGGCTGACCTCCAACACGGCTTTCTAATGTAAACTATTTAAATATTTTGAACTATGTGTTTAAGCATAACAATATATAATCAAACTTCAAATTCTTAGTGGAACTCCTAACCAAAAATTTAGTAAGAAATCAAAGAGGAAAGGCTACCATGTACTATATCTACTTCCTTTCAAAAACAATTCCTAGATACTGCTAGAGACCAAAGTTTTGAATCAGAATGTTTCCATGTAGACACGGTGCACATCATACAATACACACTCTCTGAAACTCAGACCTGGAAGTTTGATGAATTGTATGGGCAAACTGATGGAGAGTTCCCTGGCAACAGGGCCCCAGGCATCTTCTAGCCAGTTGGTCCTATGAAAGAGATAAGCCATTTCAGCCAAACATATCTTTATCCAGCATTGGAATGCATCCAAAGGAAACATGAAAGACTTCTGACATCAGAAAACATCTGTTGACTTTGGAGCATCCATATCAATAACAGCAAAACACACAGCAGATGTGAGCCTGCTTTCTGGGGGTAGAAGGAATGTCAAGTATGAAAAAAAAAAATCAAGAGGAAATGGAGATAGAAAATTCCAAATTCTTCTACTTCTGCCATTAATTACGTTAATTTTTCTGTTTTAATGTGGCCTCAGAAACAATTCTAGGATGGTATTTTCAGTGTCCCATTCCCTTAAACCCAAATCTGGTTAGAGGTATTTTAAAAGATCAATAGTTACATGCCCTCAATCCCCAAATTTGGCCTGAAGCGGTCATAGTAGCCACTGATAATGCATGCTATTATGAGAAAGTAGTCAGTTTTCAAAATGTTTGGCAATACTTATCTAAATATATATTTTTAAGATATTTATTTATTTGAGAGAGAGAATGAGAGAGAGAGAGCATGAGAGGGGGGAGGGTCAGAGGGAGAAGCAGACTCCCTGCTGAGCAGGGAACCCAATGTGGAACTTGATCCTGGGACTCCAGGATCATGACCTGAGCTGAAGGCAGTTGCTTAACCAACTCAGCCACCCAGGGACCCCTATCTAAATATTTTTATGTATTAGTGGAAAAAGAAAGTGTTGAGATAAAGGTTCTTAAAAGGGCTCTTCATCTGAGTTCAATAGAGTCAGAAGAAATATAAGAAGATTTCTGGGGGAAAGAAGACCCATAAATTGTTATCCTTAATTGTTAGATGAACATAAAGTTAGTGTGCTACTTTTCAGAGTCCTCTTTCCCTGCCTGGTCGTGTTTCCTGAGGACGTGTCACAGTCTTCTCTTCCCTGCTCTATCTCATCTACTCCCATGAGTGCTGAGAACTCCCAACCCACCCAGACTCTTTCCTGAGCCCTGAATTGTTGTGTTCAACAGCATGCTAGACACTTCCATGTTCATTTTTCAAAAATGGAACCAATAGGGGCGCCTGGGTGGCTCAGTCGTTAAGCATCTGCCTTCGGCTCAGGTCATGATCCCAGCATCCTGGGATCGAGCCCCGCATCAGGCTCCCTGCTCCCCCCGCTTGTGTTCCCTCTCTCACTGGGTCTCTCTCTGTCAAATAAATAAATAAATAAATAAAATCTTAAAAAAAAAAAAATGGAACCAATGCACACAAAAAAAGGACTAGTGCTAATAAATGAGTTCAACAAGATCCCAGGATACAAGGTCAATTTTTAAAAACTCAGTTGTATTTCTATACAATAGTTATGAATAATCCTAAAGGGAAATTAAAAAAACTATTCCATTTCCAATATCATCAATGATAACAATACACTTAGGAATAAATTTAAAAAAAGAAGTGCAAGTACACTGAAAACTACAAAATATTATTGAGAGAAATCAATTAAATAGATATCTCATGTTCATTGGTGAAAGGTTTAATATTACTAAGATGGCAATACTCTCCAAATTGATCTACAAATTCAACACAATTCACTTCAAAATCCCAACTGATTCATTTGCACAAATTTACAAGTTGATTCTAAAATTCATATGGATAGGGATGCCTGGGTGGCTCAGCTGGTTAAGCGGCTGCCTTTGGTTCAGGTCATGATCCCAGGGTCCTGGGATCGAGTCCCACATCGGGCTCCTTGCTTGGTGGGGAGCCTGCTTGTCCTTCTGCTTGCCACTCCCCCTGCTTGTGGTCACTCTCTCTCTCCCTCTCTCTCTCTCTGATTTAAAAATAAATAAATAAATAAAATATTTAAAAAATAAAAAAAACATAAAGAAATAAAGTTCATATGGATATTCAAAGGATCCAGACAGCCAAAGCAATCTTGAAAAAAAGATAAACACAGTTGGAGGACTCAACACTTTCCAATTTCAAAACTTTCTAAAAAGCTACAGTAAATAAGACTGTGTGGTACAGACATGAAAATAGATGTATGGATAAATAGAATAAACTTGAGAATCCAGAAATGAACCCATATATTTATGGTTGGTTGATTTTGGACAAGATGCCAAGACAATTCCATAAAGGAAAGAATACTTTTTTCAACACATGATGCTGAATACCCACCTGCCAAAGAATGAAGTTGAACCTTTTCTTCACACCATATATAAAAACTAACTCAAAATGGATCAAAAATCTAAATGTAAGAGTTAAATCTATAAAATTTTTAGATAAAACATAGGCTTAAATCTTCATGATCTCGGATCATACGATGGTTTTTTAGATGTGGCACCAATATATGCCACAAAAGAAACATAGATGAATTGGACTACATGAAAATTAAAAACTTCTGTGCTTAAAAGGACACTATAAAGAAAGTAAAAAGGCAATCTACAGAATGGGAGAAAATATTTGCAAATCATATATCTGATAAGGGTCAGAATTCAGAATAAAGACCTCTTACAACTCAATAACAAAAAGACAACTCCATTTAAAATAGGCATATGTAGGTTTAAACGTGTTTGTATTCTGGGGCGCCTGGGTGGCTCAGTCAGTTAAGTGTCTGACTTCAGCTGGGGTCATAATCTCAGGGTCTTAAGATCCAAGCCTGCTACTGTGTCCGGGCTCCATGCTCAGCAGGGAGTGTTCTTGTCCCTCTCCCTCTCCTTCTGCCTCTCCCCCCACTCATGCTCTCTCTCTCTCTCTCGAATAAATAAAATCTTTAAGAAAATATGTTTGTATTCCCTGAGAATGTATTTATTTTATGTTAAAAGCAATTCATGTGTATTTCTAAATACTAGGCAGGAACCAACCTATGATTTTAAAATTTTCTTGGATAATTCATAGAGTGAATAATTCAAATACTGACAAATGAGGGTTGGCAGTATATTATGGCAACAATTTCATATATTTTAGAAAAAAAAATTAAAGCAAATTCCTGTTAACTTTTCCCTCCTTTTATTATAATTACCAGATCTTGGTATTCTGTTGTTACTGAAACCTATTTTTAGAATAAAATTTTGTTCTCTATCTAAAAAAAATAATAATAAAATGGGCATATGACCTGAATACACATTTCTCCAAAGAAGATATACAAATGCCAAAAAAGCACATGAAAATAAGCTCCATATCATTTGTTCTTAGTATGATACAAATCAAAACCACAATCAGATACCAGTTCACAACTACTAGAATGGTGATAATCAAAATGAAAGACAATACTAAGTGTTGGTGAGGATATGGAGAAGTTGGAGGCTTCATTTTACAGCAGCCACTTTGGAAAACAGTCTGGCAGTTCCTGAAAAAGTTAAACAGAGGGACGCCTGGGTGACTCAGTCGTTCAGCGTCTGCCTTCGGCTCCGGTCATCGTCCCAGGGTCCTGGGATCGAGCCCCACATCGGGCTCTCTGCTCAGCGGGGAACCTGCTTCTCTCCCTGCCTGCTTCTCCCTCTCCCACTCCCCCTGCTTGTGTTCCCTCTCTTGCTGTCTCTGTCTCTGTTAAATAAATAAAGTCTTTTAAAAAAAAAGTTAAACAGAGTTACCAGATAACCCAGCAAGTCTACTCTATGTAGGCATATACCCAAGAAAACTGAAAATATATATCTACACAAAAATTTGTATACCAATGTTCATAGTAGCTCTATTCACACTAGCCAAAAAAATGGAAACAACTCAGTGTCCATTAGCTAATGAATGATTAAGCAAACTGTGGTCTATCCACACCATGGAATATTATTCAGCCATAAAAAGTCATGAAGTACTGATAGATGCCACAATGTGGATGAACCTTGCAAACATGCTAGATGAAAGAAGTCAGACACAAAGACCATATATTATTTGCAATATCAAAAATAGACAAATCTATGGAGACAGAAAGTAGGTTAGTCATTGCCAGAGGCTGGGCATGGGACAACAGAGCGTGACCTGCTAATGGGATTGGGGTTTTTTGGATAGATGATAAAGTGTTCTGGAATTAGATCATGGTGATGGTTGGAAAACCTTGTGAATATACTAAAAGCCATGCATTGTATATTTTAAAAGGTTGAATATTACAGTATATAAATTATACCTCAGTTTTTAAAAAATCAAAAGAGAAGGAAAACTAACTTCCATAATTCCAAAACTCTTCCTTCCTGTATGTTTTTCTGTCTCAAGAAACTCTGAGTCATGTGGACATCTTTCTTCTCTTTAAACCACATTCCCTCCATCTTTATATCTTTCAAATATCTTGCATCTATCACTTCTTCTCCATCTCCACTCACACTATCATGACTCATAATGCCTTTGTTTCTCACCCAGTGACTGCAACTGGTCCCCATGCTTCCAATCCTGCCCTTGCCCAGTTCATTCCCTACGATTTAACCAAAGGGGATGATCTTTCTAATATACGTGATCACATTTTAAATTAAACCAAGATAATAATTTCTCTTTTATCTCCCTTTGAGGCTTTGATTTTCTATACATGTGAGTGTATATATATGATTCTGGAGACAAAACAATGAAAAGGCATGATCCCAGCTTAGGGAGCTTTAAAGAGGGGGTCTCCACAAAGTATGCAGGTGATGAAGATATAGCACGGTAGGAGCTGCAAAAGGCTCACGCTCAGGGAGCCTGGGGGAGTGAGCAGATGCCTCTCAGGATAGTGAAGTCTTAGCTGATTCTTGGAGAATGAATAGGAATTATTCAAGTAAAGAAAAAGAAAGGAAATTCCAGAAAAGGAGGTAACTCATGCAAGTCTGGAGGTAAGAAAAAGCATGGACTTTAGAGAATCCTCGAAAGACACGGAGAAGCCCATCACCAAGGATCTTATAAGGCCACCTCTGGTAGCCAAGTCTCTTGTGAAAATGAAAAATATCAACTCAGATGGATTTAAACAAAAAAGGGCCTGTGTAACTGAAAAGACTGGGGGTAAGTGGTTTGAGCAAGTGTGAATCCAAGCACTCCCACGTGTCCAAGGTCTGTGTGGCTCAGTGTGCTCTGTTGGTCCTTCTCTGTTGACGAGTCTACAGGCCAAGTGCAGATGGCCACCGGCAGCTCCAGGCTCAGATTCCCTGGGGTACTAACCCAGCAGAAGGAGCTCGCCCTGACCAGTAGCTCCAAAGATTTGATTTTTCACTGGGCTGATGGAGACAAACAGCCAAGCCTGAATCAATCACTGTGCCAGAGGGACCATATTCGCTTGTCTCTCAGCCCTGGAGCTAGTTTAATGAGAGGAGGTGGATCAAAGCAAAACTAGGGACAGTGTTGGGGGGGAGAGTTCCCCCAACTTAAGTCAGGCACAGTGAGCAGAGCTTGGAGGAATGGGTGACAGAGGGGATAAATAGCAGTGGCCCCTGAAACCATATGACAATACTCAGGTCCTTCCAGCGGGCAACGGGGCCACTGAACTGTGTGCGAGAGATGATCCCTAGTGGAGGTTTGGAGGAGAGCAGAGGACAAAGACACTGACTTGGAAGCAGTTGTGTTAATTCAGGTGACATTGTTGCTGAAATTAAGACTGTCTCTACAAGTAAGGAATACTTGATAGGGGCACCTGGGTGGCTCAGTCAGTTAAGCTGCCAACTCTTGGCTTCGCTCAGGTCATGATCTCAGGGTCATGAGATGGAGCCCCGTGTCCAGCTCCGCACTCACCGGGGAGTCTGCTAAAGATTCTTTCTCCATCCCCCCTCCCCTCTCACCCACTTTCTCTCTCTCTCTCTCTCAAATAAATAAATATTTAAAAAATAATACTTGAATGTGAACAATAAGGTGGCAGGACTTAGGAAAGTGGTTAAAAGTGGCAGCTGTGGGGTGGGGGGTCTCAGTGAGGAGGGGGGAGTTGAGCGTGACCCCGGGTGCAAAGCTTGGGCAACTAAAGAAATAGCGAGCACTGCCTAGGGGCCCAGGAGCAGAAACAGCTCTGGAGGAGGGGAGGGCACCTTCATTGCACATTGCGAGTGCAGTGGATATGTAGGTGCCTAGAGTCCCTGGTACGAAGCTCAGGGTGGGACCCAGGCTTGAGTGGCTCCAGCTGCACGTTCATTTGGGATGAGCCCTGCTAAGCAGACATGGAACGGTAAAGAAGACCTATTCCTGACTCTCAAGGAGCTTGTGAGTCACAAGGGATGAGGGCTACGTCCACAAATGGTAGGGAGCCCCGGAGCTAGGGGATGGGTGCCCACAGGAGACCCTGCTCCTGCCCTCGAGTTAACCCAAGAACCAGGGAAGGCTTTCATGATGAAACCTTGAGACTCAGTCAGAGACAAAATGCTTCAGGAGATGATGAGACCCAGAATAAATTAACTTCTAGGTAAGTCATAATGTTGTCTGGAAATCTGTGTTTTCCCTGTTCAATTGGCCTCGTCTGTATAAAAATAACTGATAGCTGGCTTCTCTCCCACGGGGCTGGGAACCAGGACCAGCCACACAGGGCTGAGGTGCAGCCCATGGGGTGACTGCAGTGAGGAATGTGGTTTGTGATATTGGGAAGTGTTGGCTTTCTGCACGAAGAACCAGCAATGGCTCTGATGTCTCTCCTCAAGCAATAGGCCTCTGAGCATCCCTGGGTGAGAGGGCTCCTCTGACCAAAGACCCTGAAAAGTGAGCCACCCCTGGAGCTCAGTGAAAGCCAACCCTACTTTCTCCTTTCAGTTTCCACAGAAAGAAGAGGGAAAAGATAGCAGAGTAAATTGGAGAGCTGGTCTCTGGTTGGCAGGAGAGCAGAGTCTACGCAGGCCAGGCCGCTGTGGGAAGCACGCTGGAAGGAGCCTCTTGTGGGGGGCGCTGTAAAAAGCCAAAGCACTTGATTTAACCCCAGAGCTCCCGTTAACCTTTGCTGTTCTCCATCTCCAAAGAGGTGCCAGGCAGGGATTTATGAGGTGCTCCTTAGCACGGCCTAAGGAGAAATAAAAAAACAACGTTTACTTCAGGACTGAAAACTCTCCGGAAAACCCGAGAAGTGCTGCCTGTCACCGTGAGGAAACGCAAAACAGGAGGCAACATGTTTGTGTTGGGCTAGATGGGAAATGGCTCTCTGTATTTCCATAGGTGATTATAACATCATCAAGGAAATGTGAGAAAGCCATTAGTGTTGCATGAATGCCCACTAATCTATCTGTTTTTAAGTTCAAATGGATTAAGCCACAGTTGCATGCATCATTTTTCAGAGTATGCATAAGTGACATTTGACTTTTGCTAATTCACTGTTCACTTAAATATGCATTACTCTTCAATACGCCATTTTTCAAAAGATTTTGTTTTTAAGTCATCTCTACACCCATCGTGGGCCTCGAACTCAGAACCCTGAGATCAAGAGGCATGCGCTCCACGGACTGAGCCAGCCAGGCACCCCTTTCATAAGCCATTTCTAATTTATCTCTAAAATTAAGACTAAACTAATAAATACACGGGATACTGATATTTCAAAGAAAAGAGCTCCGCCATGACTAATATTGTAATTCTACAAGTCAAAGTTCTTGTCATAATCCGTATGGTTTGTCAATATTTATTTGAATGGTCAACTGTACGGAGGATGTGTATTGACTTGCAGGCCAAGGGTGCTAGAAAAATAAGGAAGCACAGCGCTTCCTGTCTTCTGTGAGATCCGTGGAAGTGCTGTCTGTGGGGAGCTCTTGGCTGCTAAGCAAATTACTCTGTTCTATGTATAGCTTTGTTGATCTTCATGGTTCTCTAAAAGGCACACACCCAGGGTTTTGTTTCAAATGAATAACGTCAACAGACAAACTGTCTAATAAACCTGAAATGTTGGTGTGGGGATGGAGAGAAAGGAGAGATCTTTGGGTGATTTAGGTAGTTTTTCTTCTTGACCTTGGGGCCCTTCTGTCTCAAACTGATTTGAAGATTGGAATCTCCTTCTCACGTTCAACGAATGACCAGGTGGAATGCCGGCTGGAATGAGGTAATTACTACCTCAAGCTTTTGAGAGAACGGTGGTGTCTTACCCTTGAGGGACACTGTGGGTTAGATGAGCTGGTTCATTTACAGCCCTAAAACTATCATTGGCTTTATTCCTGCCTGGATCTCTTAGGGTCACTGAAAAACGCAACTTAGCAGCTGTGAGTCACCTCGCTGGGATCTTAATTGTGTGTAGGTTAGTAGAAGCCCACATGTCTTGGCAGATGAATGCCAGCAAATTGTTTGGGGCTCTTCTAAATAAGAAGGAATTCCAGCTAGCACTCTCCGTAACAGCTAGCAACCGTGGTTCGTTGTAAGTGCCTCAATCTTCACAGAAACGCTGTGGCAGAGGCCAGAGAGACCCAGCAACAGGCTCCAGGTCACACAGCAGTTAGCATATGGTGCGGCTGGAGGAGAAAGCCAGGCAGTGTGAGACCAGTCTTTGCTCTTGACTGCTTCTGGGTCGTACAGTCTATTCTCTGTGCACCGACGTGCTTCCTTCTTTCACCATTTGTAAATGTACACAAAAGATGGTTGAATAGCCTGTTCTAACATGGGGAGCCAACCCCAGTTCTCTTGAACTGGATGGGCTCATGGATCTGAAAATATGTCCAGGACTTTGGGAGATGCCAAAGTCTTTCCGATGGGCAGAGAAGCAGGTGACATGATGGGACAGGGGGTGTGCTTCATCTGGGAAACCTGCACTCCACCCCTGGCTCTTTTCCAGGCCAGCTGAGTGATCACGGAGGCGTCGCTGCCCCTGCTGGGCTCCGATTTCCTGGTGCGTCCAGTAAAGAGCCGGCCACGAGAATCCTCCACTCCCTTCAGGCTCAAACTCTCTATAATCCCGTAGCACAAGGTTTGAGGGATTTGACAACGTGTAAAGAAAGCAGGTGGCAGTTAAGGAAGGTTAATAACCTAAACACTAAGTTTGACAGAAGTATCCCATTTTCTGCCCACAAATCCCTCTCCTTCTGAGGGGCAGTCATTGGCCAAAACTGATCAAACTTTATTGGAGTGTTAGAACCTGCGAAACTACTTCTTTCTAAATGCTTAGTTAATAGTTTGGATTGGAAGAAGACTAAAAACAGAAATGGACACTCCTAGTTCTGACATGAGGATATAGACCTGCAGATTTCTCTACAGGCCTGAAGAATCGGTGGGAGAGTACTTTGAACACAAAGGTGATTATAATCATGTCTTTGCAAAACATTTCGTTTCTTGTATGTTCTGCTGACTTTAAAATGATTCGATGTGGTGTTATCTTCCAAAACCAGGCAAGTATTACTAGTGGGTCCAGGGAGAAGGCATATCTTATTTGTAAAACATTATCACGTAACACTTTCCTCAACCTTTGGATCTATTTCACTCACTAGGTAGTTTATTACAAAACAACTTCAAGCTCCAATTCTGGAGAAAGCCTTCATTTAAAAAAAACTGAGGGATTTGTAAGCTCAACCCTTATGTTCTGCTACAATTTAAAACTATGATTAAATGTAAAGCTGTATTGCTCTTTAACCAAAGCCATTACCAACAGTAGCCTTGATCTCTTACATGTTTTTTGAACAAGAGTTTTTTCTGATGTTTTACACCAAAGAGTGCTAAAGTTTGGCATAGGATCTTATTAGAATCCTATATAAATGCCTCAGATGGAAGAAATTAAATGTAACAACTGTGGTCCTAGAGACATCTCATCAGTACCTTAAACCAAACTCAGAATTATTGGAACTATTTCATGGAACAATTGGGGTGTCGGCTGGTTTTGTTCCTAGGAAGACGCATACATCCAGAAAAGACAGTTTCCTATTGTACTGTGGGGGCTCTGGCCTTTTGACCCAGAAGTGCCTTTCAGAGAAAGCCTGCATGGATCTGGAGTCAGGGTGGACACACACTTGAGAAACAATATAAAGAAGGCGGCATGAGCGTGGGCTCTGAGAAGAATCGCGAAGCCACATCCTGTCAGGGTTTCCTCTCATTCCTGTATTTCTTTTTCCCCGTAGCTCCTTATTGGCAGCAAATTGACTATTCTTCGGTACTGTTTTCTATACACTCTTTCCCACAATGCTTTCCCTTTTTATTTCTCTATCTCCCTCATCCGCCTCTCGGACCGTTTCCGCCAACTACCTCACCTGGTTTTCCTTCTCTTGCCCCATGAGTTCTTTCATCCCAGGATCTTTTTCCCTTGGAATCCTGATCCACATTGCTAATCTAGGAGGGGAGGCAAACAAAGGCACTGGAACAATCTTAGATCCCTCAGTGAGAAGGAAACTTCATTTCATCTGCATCACTCGATTTATGTATTTTGTGCTTCTTTTTCTCGAGGAGGAAGCAATTCCATGTTCCCATCTTGAAGAGGAACAGATTTCTCTGCTGTAGGTTCAGTGGGGAAACAAGGGAGCACTGTGTTGATGCACCCCCCACACCCAGCTAATCCAGTTGCCCCCTGTTGGTGAGCTGGAACAGGTGCTAGGCATGGAGGAGGCTCAGCCCCACACTCACAGTCTCATGGGGAAATAGACATGTAAACAAATATCCACAATACAGCGAGATGCGATAAGCACTGATTCAAATGGATTTCTGAGTTTGCAAGATAAAGTAAGCAAATGTGCCTTGGGCTGAGAGAGAGGGAAGATCCCAGAGAGGACATGACCTTTAAGAAGAAACCTGGAAAAAACAATGAAGAAAAAAGATACACAGGATAAGTTGTGCTGACAGAGAGGGTATGGACGCTCTGGACAGAGCGCACCGCCCAAGCAAAGGCATAGAGGCACCACAAAGCATGGCCAAGAAATAGGGTCTAGGTTGGGGGTAGCAAGAGACCCAGCTGGGGCGCCTGGGTGGCTCAGTTGGTTAAGCGACTGCCTTCGGCTCAGGTCATGATCCTGGAGTCCCGGGATCGAGTCCCGCATCGGGCTCCCTGCTTGGCGGGGAGTCTGCTTCTCCTTCTGACCCTCCTTCCTCTCATGCTCTCTGTCTCTCATTCTCTCTCTCTCAAATAAATAAATAAAATCTTTAAAAAAAAAAAAAAAGAGACCCAGCTGAAAAGGTCAGTAGGGCCAAATAATGAAGGACTTCATGTGCCATAGCCTGGTTAAGAAGCATCAAATTCTGTAGATGAGGAGAAAGCATGGGAGGTTTTTAAAAAGTGAAAGTGACAATGGACAGGTGTTGGACACTGTTGGAAAGATAACTCTGAAAGGCAAGGCCCGAGGTAGTTCAGGAAAGGGATGGTGTGAACGTGAATAAGGGGAGGAAAAGCAAGGAACAGATAGGAGAGCTGTTCTGGAGCTAGAACTGAATTTGTGGATGTATGGATTGTGTATGTTGGGGTGGGTGTCGGAAGAGAAGGACTCGATAACTTTATAAGTTTTGAATCATTGTTTTAAGGATTTCTAAACTTGTTTAATTTTTTAAAAAGATTTTATTTATTTATTTGAGATAGAACGAGAGAGAGCAAGCACGAGCTGGGGGGCGGGGCAGAGGGAGAGGGAGAAGCAGACTCCCCGAAGAGCAGAGAGCCCAATGCAGGGCTCAATCCCAGAACCCTGGGATCATGACCTGAGCCGAAGGCAGACACTTAACCGACTGAGCCCCTCAGGCGCCCCTCTGAACTTGTTTCAAATAAATAGATAATAATATTATTAACCGAAACAAAAGAGTGAGTTTGGGAAAGGGAAGTTCTTGAGGTTCGGTTGGATATGTTCACTTTGAGATGCTCGTGGGACATTAACACTCTTTTGGAAATAGGACCCACAAGCTCAGGAAAGCAATGCAGTTTTGGACATCATTGACTTATTGGCAACAACTGAAGCCAAAGATTTGAATGAGACACCCCTGGGGAACTACATAGAGCAACTGGAGAAATAAATTTGGTTGGAACCCTGAGAATCACCAATCCGTAAGGGCAAGGAGCAAGCAAAGGGGAGTAGGAAGGCAAAAAGGTAGAAAGAGATAATGAAAGGGTTGGTGTCTCAAACATCAAGGGGAGAAATATTTTTAGGAAGGGAGAGTACACAATGTCAGAGGCTTAAGGGTGGTCACATAAAATAAGAAACAAACGCTGAATTGGATTTTGAAAGGCAGAATTTGTGTGTAATCTTACCAAGGCAAGCTTTAGAAAAGTAGTAGAAGAGGAAAGCAACATTGCTGGAAAGTTGAGAGATGTGTGATTTGAGGAAGTCAGGGATGATGGGTATATAGAAGAGCATTTTCCAAGCTCTTTGGTGTTCAGAACACTTTACACTCCATGGTTATTGAGAATCACCAAAAGTTTTTGTATATGTGGATTAGATCTATTAGTAGTAACCATGGCAAAAATTAAAACAGAACTTTTCAAAGTAGTTATTAATCCATTGAAAACCAACAAATCTATTCTAGGTAACAAAAATAACATGGATTTGTGTGTGTGTGTGTGTAAAATACATATTCCCAAACATAGGAGCTTCTTTGGGTTTAATGAAAATGTTCTAAAAAGGATTGTGCTGATGAACACAACTGTGTGAATATACTCACAACCATTACATTTTACTCTATATCTTTTTTTTTTTTTAAAGATTTTATTTATTTATTCATGAGAGACAGAGACAGAGAGAGAGACAGAGGCAGAGGGAGAAGCAGGCTCCCCGCGGAGCAGGGAGCCTAATGCGGGACTCGATCCCAGGACCCTGGGATCATGACCTGAGCCGAAGGCAGACGCTTAACCGACTGAGCCACCCAGGCGTCCCACATTTTACACTCTAAATGGGTGAATTAATTGTATAGTATGTGAATTATATTTCAATAAAATGGTTAAAAAATGAAGAGTAAAAGCACAGGGTACTTAATATATATTTATGGGATGATTAAAGGACCAAGTGGTAAATACTTATTGAATACTTTAGTAAAACTAATTACTTAATCTCACTCTACTCTCAAACACACACACACACACACACACACACATAAATACAAACAAAAAAATTGAGCCTCTTCTCCTTGGGGTTAAGTGTGGACCATTGGAAAAAGAGATTTCCTACTTTTTCTTGTGTAAATAAAATTAACAGTATAGGATTTTATTACCCTTTCCCTATCTTTTTAAAAAATATGTTTGTTGAGGTATGATTTGCTTGTTCTGGGTATTTCATGTAAATGGAATCATACAATTTGTAGTCCTTTGTGAATGGCTTCTTTCCCTTACCCGTAATGTTTTCAAAGTTCCATCCATGTTTTAACATGTATCAGTATTTTATTTCTTTTTATTGCAGAATAATATTTCATTATTTGTATACCACATTTAATTTATTCATTCATCATTTGGTGGACATTTGGGTTGTTTCCCCTTTCTGGCTACTGCAATGCTACTATGAACATTGGTGTGCACGTTTTGTGTGGACATATGTGTTCATTTTTTTCATGGGTATATACCTAGGAGTAGAATTGCTGAATCATATGTTAACTCTGTGTTTAACTATTTGAGGAACTGCCAAACTGTATCTGAAATGGTGGCACCATTTTACATTTCCACCGTTAGTGTGTGAGGGTTTCAATTTCTCCACATTTTTGTCAACATCTATTATCTGTCTCTGGATTAGAGCTATGATGGTATCTCATTGTGGTTTTGATTGCCATTTCCCTCATGACTAATGATACTGAGTATCTTTTTATGTACTTGTTGGCCATTTGTATATCTTCTTTAAAGGAGTTTTTATTCAGATTCTTTATCCATATTTTAATTGGGCCATCTTTTTATTTTTTTTACTTTATTCTTTTACCATGGTATAGTATATGTAACATAAAATTTACCATTTTAACCATTTTTAGTATACAGTTCTGTGGCATTAAGTATATTTAAAGTGTTGTAGGACTAGGGCGCCTGGCTGGCTCAGTCAGTTGAGCATCCAGCTCTTGGTTTTGGCTCAGGTCGTGCTCTCAGGGTGATGGGATCGAGCCCCACATGGGGCTGTGTGCTCAGCGCTGAGACTGCTTGGGATTCTCTCTCCCTCTCCTTATGCCCCTTTGGCTCATGCTCTCTCTCTCTCTCTCTCAAATAAAAAATAAATAAATAAATAAAGTGTTGTAGGACTGTCACCACTATCCATCTCCGGGACTTTTTCATCTTCCCCAACTGAAACTCTGTATCCATTAAAAAATAACTTCTCATCCTCCCCTTCCTCCTGCTCCTGGAAACCACAATTCTACTGAATGCCTTCATGAATTTGAGTACTGTTGGTACTTTGTGTAAGTACTATAGGTACTTTGTGTAAATGTATAATACAGTAATAAGACAGTGTTTGTCTTTTTGTGACTGACTTATTTCACTTAGCATGATATCTTCAAGGTTCGTCCATGTTGAAATATCTGTCAGGATTTTCTTTTTAAGGCTGAATAATATCCTACCGTATGTATATAACACATTCGGTTCCTCCACTCACCCGTCGATGAACACTTGGGTAGCTTCCACCTTTTGGCTGTTGTGAATAATGCTGGAATGGACACCTTTGTACAAATATCTGTTTGAGTCCCTACTTTCAATTATTTTGGGAACATGCCCAGAAGTGGAATTGCTGGATCATGTTGCAATTCTTTAAGTTTTTGAAGAATCACTGTGCCGTTTTCCACAGTGGCTGCACCATTTTATATTCCTACCAACAGTGCACAAGGGTTCCAAATTCTCCACATCCTTCCCAACATTTGTTGTTTCCTGGTTTTGTTTTGTTTGTTACAATAGCCATCCTAATGAGTATAAATTGGTATCTCATAGTTTTGAATTGCATTTCCCTAATGATCAGTGATGTTGAGCATCTTTTCATGTGCTTACCAGACTTTTGTGTATCTTCTATGAAGAAATATCTATTCAAACCCTTTGCCCATTTTTAAAATTCTGTTATTTGGGAGTTTTGTTATTAAATTGTCTTTCTATTATTGAGGGGTGAGAGTTCTTTAAATATTCTAGAGTCAAGTCCCTTATTAGATATGTGATTTGCAAAAATTTTCTTTGGGTTGCTTTTTTTACATTCCTGATAGTATCCTTCAAGCTACAAAACTTTTCAATTTTGACAAAGTCCAATTTATCTTTTTTTTTATTCTTTGCTTGTGCTTTTGGTGCCATATATAGGAACTATTGCATAATCTAAGATCATAAAGATGTACACCTGTTTTCTTCTAAGTGCTTATAGTTTTAGCTCTTACATTTAAGTTTTTGATAAATCTTGCATTAATTTTTCTATAGGGCATGAGGTAAGGGTCCAATTTCATTCTTTGGCATGTGGATATCCAGTTGTCCCAGCACCATTTGTTGAAAATACTATACTTCCCCTACTGAATTGTCCTGGCACACATCAAAAATCAACTGACTATAAATGTGAGGGCATATTGCTAGAGTCTCAATGTGATTCCATTGATATATGTCTAGCCTTATATCAGTACTACACTGTCTTGATTACTGTTGTCCTGTAGTAAGTTTTGAAATTGGCAGGTATGAATGACCTTCCAACTTTGTTCTTCTTATCCAATATTGTTTGGGCTATTCTTGATCTCCTGAATTTCCATTGAATTTTAGGATCTGCTTGTAAATTTCTTCTAGTAAAGCCAGCTGGGACTTGATAAGAATTGAGTTGAGGGTGCCTGGGTGGCTCAGTTGGTTGGGCGACTGCCTTCAGCTCAGGTCATGATCCTGGAGTCCCGGGATCAAGTCCCGCATCGGGCTCCCTGCTCGGCAGGGAGTTTGCTTCTCCCTCTGACCCTCCGCCCTCTCATGCGTGCTCTCTCTCTCTCATTCTCTCTCTCAAATAAATAAATTAAATCTTTAAAAAAAAAAAGAATTGAGTTGAATCTGTAGAGCAATTTGGGGAGTATTGCTATTTTAACAATAGTAAGTCTTCCAATCCATGAACATGGGTTATTTTTCATTTTATTTAGAGCTTTTAAATTTCTCTCAACAAGGGGCGCCTGGGTGGCTCAGTCAGTTAAGCGTCTGCCTTCGGCTCAGGTCATGATCTCAGGGTCCTGGGATGGAGCCCCACATCGGGCTCTCTGCTCAACAGGAGGCTTGCTTCTCCCTCTCCCACACCCCCTGCTTGTGTTCCCTCTCTCGCTGTCTCTCTCTCTCTGTCAAATAAATAAACAAAATCTTTTTAAAAAAATTTTTTTCTCTCAACAATGTTTTGTAGTTTTCAGAATATAAGTTTTGCACTGCTTTCATTATTCCTGAATATTTTATTCTTTTTTTAAGTTTCTTTTTGTTTTAAAGGTTTATTTATTTGAGAGAGAGGAGGGGCAGAGGGAGAGAATCCCAAGCAGACTCCCCACTGAATGTGGAGCCCCACATAGGTCTCATCAATCCCAGGACCCTGAGATCGTGCCCCAAGCCAAAACCAAGAGTCAGACAGTTAACCAACTGAGCCACCCAGGTGCCCCTTAAGTTTCTTTATAAGTAAACTCTACCCCAAATGTGGTGCCTGAACTCACAACCCCAAGATCAGGAGTCACATGCTCTACTAACTGAGCCAGCCAGCTGCCCCAGCATTTTGTTCTTTTTCAAGGTTATTCCAAATGGAATCATTTTCTTAATTCCAATTTTAGTTCCATGCTTACTCTTAACCATAGTAAGCCAAATATCCAGGCTTCATTTCTTGATTAATAAGGAAAGCTTCAGATGAAGAAATCTCATTTCATTCTGAAATGTTTATGTCTGACCCAAGGACAATGTCAGATATTAGACCCTATCTGCTTTAAAGATCTCAGATGATAAGACTAGAACACATCTGGAGATGCTGTTAAGGTACATGCATCTAATAATCAGATTAAGAAGGAGCAGAAATTTGAATACACTAACATGATTGTACCGCCTCCCACAAGTGCAGCTAGAGTAGCTACAGAAATGAGTGAGGTCATGAGGTCACAGAGAGGGCAGAGCAGCCAATAACCTGTCCCACGGTGATACCCCTGTGACCTTGGGCAAGGACTTCACCTCTGTACCCCTCAGTTCTCTCGTCTTTAAGATGGAAATAATGATAGTTTATATGGCATTTGCAGAGCTGTCTCCAAACTGGGGTGCCCAGAGACAAACTACCGTTCATACAAAACAAAAATGTAAGAACTTCCATTTGTTTATTCATGTAACTCCTTTAATTTGTATTTTTGTTTATGATTTATAGGTGTACCTAACATAATTGTATGGTGGTATATTTGTAAACTTTATATTAAATTAGCAAACACAATTTGTCAGTTCATGCTCAAACCATTTTGTTTACTGATGGAGACTATTGGCTTAATTCATTGCTTAACACATAGCGAGTACTCAGTAAATGTTAGCTATCATCAAAATGATACTTACAGTTGTCATAATATCATTATGAGTAGGTCTAAAAGGATTAGTTATTCTTTCTTGGTTTACTTTCTTTCCACCATTGATGAGACTGTGGAACACACAAAAGTCAAAGAGCAAAATTATCAGATGATGATACATCAACTCAACCACATATAAATAATGCTTTTATTACCATTTAAAAGTATAGGCTAAAAGATTTTAGCTTGCATGTCCTTAGGGTGTAAACACTAAGCACCCTGAAAAAAATTTACTGTTGAGCTAAAGTTGTGCAAAATCAAGGTGGTTTTTTTTTTTTTTTCCTCTGATTTTTACATCTGCACTCATATGAAGCACAGGATCCTCGAATGGTGGGAATTCCAGACATCTCTTGGTTCTTCAAAGCAGCCAGGTCGGAGATTTGGGCGTCTAATCTGGGAATGTCCTTCTCCAGCTCAGCCAGCTTCCCTGCCATTCTTCACAAGGACTGTGTGTATGGCACCAGACTTACTTTCCCAGAAGTGCTTCTGGGACCTCAGTCTGCACAAAGGGGCTGTTAAATGTGTTTCCCTCCCTGCTGGCTCAGCTGACTCCTGGGCCTCAGGTCACATACAGCTCATAGTTCCTATCAACTTTTCCCAAAGGACCCCTGGGCTCCTGCAGGAGCCAGCACTTCCCTGGAACAGGAAGCTCTATTTACACTGTCTTGGAGCCTGGTGCTCATCCATAAAAGGGAAAAGAGTCCTTTAGGAAAAGGGCAGGGTGCTTGGAAACTCTTTAAAAGTGAAAGCGTTGCAACTGGTTTCTGTTGTTTTACACTGCTGGTTGATATAGTTTTGCAAAATATAAAAACACATGCTCTTTGGACTAGTTGACCAGTAAATCTGAAAGCTGACATGACAATAAACAAAATGGGGAGAATGTCATGTGAACCTTCCAGAGTGCACACCTTGAGCACTTATTTCTTTCATTAGCCTTCTAGAACATTAATTTTATACTGGCTCATACATGAATGATTCCATCATACTTTCAAGAAGGAAGAAGGGCTATCAAGACTTTGGAACATCGTGATGGTTAGGTCTGTGGATGGTGGCTACAATTTCCCATGCCTCTTCCATCTGCTAATAGACACACCTGACAAATGACATGAATGCCAAGTCGGCAAAAGATATGGATAGGCCAGGAAAAGAATGCAGTAGTAAGGGGTGGGAGCATAGTTTTAGGAATCAGAACTCTTGGAAAATGTCATCATAACGGTCAATAATTATTGAATCACAATTTAAATGATTAAAAATAATAGTTCATCATGTTTACTATTAATGGGTAATATGAACAATTGTCAGTTGTTGCAAAGCATTGAGTTAAGTGTTTTACACATATAAACTCATTTAATCTCAGGGTAAGCTTGTGAATCAGGTACTATCAGAATTCCCACAGATGATAGAAAGAGTCTAAGTAGAAAGAGATTGACCATGGCTAACATCATGGTCAATACTGAAGCCGGGACATAAACCCTGGCCGCCTAGTCTTGTAGACTGGTGCCCAAACATTATGCCCCACTGCCCCTTAAACTCTGTGCCTAATTGTGTTCTAAGCAGTTCAGATGCAGTAGCGCTTTTCATTAAAACAACTCTGATAAGGTGACAAGTTTCCTGAGCTGAAATATTCAATCATTCTTCATTTATTCAGCACCTGCTACCCCTAGGACCATACCTAGATTAAATACAGTAATTCTGATGTCACTGGGATGGAGACTGGCTGGAGGCCAGTGTCCTTGCTGTGAGCACCTGTAAAGTGCTGGTCAGAGGTCACCATCCAACCAGCCCTGTCTGCCTTTCCCCTATTATCACTTCCACCCCAGGTTTTTGGTGTCCCACATGACACAAGGTTCCCAGCATGTCAATGCTGCAAGAGGGTCCCCATGCTTCACCTGCTTCCACCTCCCAAAATGTGCTCCCCCATGTTTCAGGCACCAGTCACCTCTCAAACTCCAGTGTAGGCATTGCCTTTCCTGCCCACTGCAGAGAACGCTAACCCTCCTTCTTCCTATGTGCTCCCAGGGCCCCATCTGCCTCACTGCTTATAGCTTGGTGTATCACCAGTGTTTCTTTATGGCTGCCCACCTGTAGGCCCTTGAGAACAGGCCTTGTCCTGTGTGTCTTTATGAAGTCCCATGATTTAAGCAAGTGCCTCGCATAGAACATGCAGTCAGTAAGTGGGAAGTTGATTTGTTAAACTGATTAGATCATCCCAAACCTGCAAGATTCTGCCCTGAGGACTCACCTCAGGGAAACACCTCAGGAGACTGAGAAGTGGTTTTGGGTTTCAGTAAGCTGGTAATCACTGGTGACCCTACTATAAGCCATATTGAAGGGTGAGATTCGCAACAAGACAGCTTTAGACAACCACTGGATACATTTAATTACAAAGCAAAGCAAGGGATAGGCCAGTAGCTGAGGTCTACAAAGTACAAGGGTGGTTTCTGTTTCTTGCTTGTCTAGCTGTTGCTACTAGTGTTCGGATGCAGAGGCCTTTGTGTATTCGAGGGCAGAAGGGAATGTGTAAAGAGGACCGGGGGAAAGATGAGGTCAGTTCAGGTTGGGGAGAGAACCCTTAAATGAGTGCCTCTCTTCATCATCACATTTCTCAAAGAGTTGTCTTATAGCCGTCCTGTTGCTTTCTTCAACCTCTGGTCCCTTCTTATCTCACTTCAATATGGCCAAGGACCTGCACATTTCTGCAACCATAAACCACTGCTCAGTATCTTCAGGTCCAGAGCAGGATGGAAAAGTCTTTCTTCAAGGGGAAATGGCCCCTCGGTTTTACCGAGAGGAGAGGAAACCTAAGTCAGATGCCCACTGTGGTGTACATTTGGTGGCATGCAGTCGAGAAAGGTCTTGTCTGTTATTTCTATTTCTTCATGAAAATAGGAAGCAATATCAATGAGGGAGAGATGGGACGTAGTTGAGATTGAAGAAGATAGAAAATTTTTGAAAAGTTTTTCAAGAGAAGCATAGTGAGATTGCCAGCGAAAGGGAGGACCCATATGGTTGGTGCTCAGAGGTGTCCAGCAATCACCGTCTGCCCAGCTGGGGAACTTCCCTCCAGCGGCGCTCAGCTGCCTGGTGCAAGGCAAGCTAGTGAGTATGGTCAAGTTCATTCAGAATTGAATTCCCCAGGCATGTGCAGCCAAAGGGGGCCTCGGGAGGTGTGCGTGCTTGGCGGAAAGTGGTTGTATCATGGGTCCCGGAATCCAACTTGGATATGGGGAACGTTAAGAGAGGAGGGGCCCATGGATAGGGAAAAAGTGGGAGGTGTGCACGTCATCCACAGGCAGAAGGACACTTATGCTGGGAATCTTTGTGCAAGAAGCTGCAGTGACAGGTCTGTGACCAGCAAGGAGGATGTCCGATTTATGATTTGGGAGGTGGAGCAGTTTCAAGAGATAATGTGGTTCGGACTTCACATTCTGCCCCGTGAGAAGGGGAAGCCGTGGCCCAGCAGAGAATAAGGTCATTGGGTCAAGGAGGTCACAGGGTCAGATGTGTCCAGAGTGAAAGCAGACCTAAGGATGAAGAGGAAGAATCAGATTTAAGTCTTTAATGAACAGTGGTGTCTAGAACAAGCCTTAGTAAAGCTCTCTATCTTTCTAACTTGAAAAGCTCAATTGTTTAGTGAGAGGAGGTACAGGCTGACTTTGAAATACTTTGGTCATCAATTTACCATTTAAGGTGCATGTACTTTTAAACAATCCACTAAAAATGTATTATTTATTGGTGCCATGAAAAAACTTAGGAGAAATAGATCTTTAGAAAAACATCAGAGGGGCGCCTCAGTGGCTCAGTTGTTAAGCGTCTGCCTTCGGCTCAGGTCATGGTCCCCAGGGTCCTGGGATCGAGTCCTGCATCGGTCTTCCTGCTCACCAGGAAGCCTGCCTATCCCTCTCCCACTCCCCCTGCTTGTGTTCCTGCTCTTGCTGTGTTTCTCTCTGTCAAATAAATAAATAAAATCTTTAAAATAAAAAATTAAATAAATAAATAAAATAATTTTTTTAAAAAGGCATCTGACTCTTGATTTCTGCTCAGGATGTGATCTCAGGGTCAAGAGATCGAGCCCCACGTCCTGCTCCATGCTCAGCGCAGAGTCTGCTTGGGATTCTCTCCCCACTTCTCCCTCTGCCCCTCCCCGCCAAAAAAGGAAAAAAGTAAAATATCAGAGAAGTTGGTAGCAGTTTTGGTAAAACAAAGGGCATTCACTTCCCAATCTCACCAGGATCCCACTTGGTCCCCAGCATCTTACGAAGACTGAACAACCTAGAGGGATCGATGGCCTTAACATTTTCATTTACATTTCTCTTGCCGCAACCCTGAAGCAAATGTGGGGTCCACTGCCCCACGTGGCCCAGAGTTCATAAATCTGTCCAGAAGAGAGTTGCCCTGTCTGTGGCGGAGCTAGCAGACAGTGGGGAAACACTTCATTGTGGAGTTCACCTCCTTTTGACGAGGTGGCACAAGTGGGGTTTGTAAAGTCTTGAGGCAGCCTTTTAGAGTTTGAAGCAGAATGAGGCCTCCTGCTCCTCCTGAGCCTTCTTTCTCCTCCAGCCTTCTGTCTCTATCTTGCTGTGTCCCCTAAGAACAACTAACATGTGCTGAGGACTTGGCAATGCTCCAGGCACTGTTCTGAGTGCTTTACCTGCCTCATTTTATCTAATCCACATAACAAAGCACCACTCTGTGAGGTTCTATTATTATCATCCTTGCTCTTAGATGAAGAATCCGAGACACAGGTTGTTCAGTAATTTTCCAGGGCCGTGAGGCTAGCAGGAGCTTCAGGTGGCATTTGTGGTCAAAGATGGCACTTCCTGCCTCCCCGGGTAAGTGGCGCCGCCATCCTCCCTGGGGTGCCCAGGTCCCACCCTCACCTTCTCTCCTGCTCATCTCTCCTCACCCCAGCCGCTCTCCACTGTGCTGTCCACCTCCTCCGACATCGCCGCTTGACTCTCCTTGTGACCAGCGCCCTAGTCCAGGCTCTGGCCAGTGTCACTGAGGCTCCGGTTTGTCCTCTTCTCGGTACATTCTGGGCTCACAGGAGAGGTTTCAACTTCTTAGCACACATGCCAGGCTGAGCCCTCCTCACTTTCCCAGCTTTTATTCTCACCTCTTGTCTCCCTTCCACCCCCTCCACGCTCCATACTGAATTATTTTATACCGCCCCAAAGATGGCAAGGACTCTGTCCCCTCCAAGCCTTTGCCTCAGTCCTCTTGGCCTCGAACAACTTCTCCACCTTCCCGACCATGCCACCCCCTTGCCTTGTTGTACAAAATTCCCTTCATCTTTCAGGACTCAATTGCTAGACCCCGCTCAGAAGTGCTCCCCGCCAAGGCCCCCACAGTCCCCAGCACACTGAAGGGTACCTCCCTGTCTCCTCCCCGACCGTCAGCCCTGAGGCCAAGGCCACATCCTGTTCACCTCAGTGTTCCTAGGGCTAGCGGAAGTCTGTGCGCATGGGAACCATCTGCTCAGTAACTGTTGTCCACATAAGTAGTGAAAATGGAAGCAGTATGAGACCAAATGACCCCCAAAGTGTTCCTTTGTTCTGTATTTGGAGGATAAAGGAAGAACTCATTGGCACCCAATATGGAGGTGCCCATCATGTCTACAGATTGTTTACATAAGTTCTAGACCCAGTAACTTTAAATAAAGCTCCCCACTGAAGCGTTGGCTGCATAAGAGCTGGGTGTTTGTCCTATCTGCAGGTAAGGGACTTGGTACTCAATATATGTTTGTTTCATAAAACAAATATATAAAAGATCTCTAATCCTTACAACTCTACAAGGTCAATATCATTCTCCCCATTGTACAGTCAAAAAAAACACTGAAGTTCAAAGAGGTGAGTAATGCATCCAAGGCTGTAAGAGGGTTAGTAGCAAAATCAGGATTCATCTCCTGGCTTCCACAGTTAGGCTTTTTCCACTATCCTGAGTTGCCTCTCAAAACCTTCTTAGGCACAAGAATTGGTCACGCCGATGAAAGGGAGATGAATAAAATTATAAAAGAAATAAAGCACATGGGGCAGAATTTTCCTGTTTAAAATGAGAAAACCCACCACTTATAAAACTAGGTTTGAATGCAACCCAAACTTGGAGTCACAAAGAAAAATTGCTGGTGGACGTAGCACCTGGAAAAGAGTAAGCTTCGGGAGCACAGGGAGATGAGATCTCTGGCCCGGCTGGATCAGGTCCATGGGGACCCACCCTGCGTATGAAGGCAGCACATAAGAACAGACTACTCTCTCCCGAGCATGCTGTGTCTTGAAGGACTGAGCGGCTGATTGCAACTGCCCCGTTTCTTGGCCAGCATCAAAGAGCACCAGATTGAAGGCACTTTTTATCTCCTAGTCCAATGAAGGTTAGAGGTTAGAGGTGGAAGAAAGTTTTTTATTTTATATTGTATCACTTTAGGATCAGGCAACTCCCAAAAAGATTTCCTGTGTGATGAAATACATCTTTTTCTCCCCTCTATACTCGAAACAGTTGCAACATCTTAGTAAAAATTACTCAGCTAGTTCTTACCATACCCCGTGAAGACAATATGTATTTTTAGTTTGTCTCAACAGCAAGGAAATACATTCAACAAATGGAAAATGATTTCATGAAGGCCATCCAGTGAGTCAGGCATAGGACCAGTTTGGACAGATTAAGCATCTGGGTCTCAGTCACTAAACTTCAAGGTCCTGCTGAAAATCGGAGACAAAGAAAAGCAGTTTTAGGATACCTTGTGCAAATAATTTTAATGCCATGTTTTGTTGTATGTGGATGTCTGTTTACCAGCCATAGGACTACAGCAGTGGAAAAGCTCTACTCGTTCTCTTGTAAGGATGTCACGGGATAGTAGGTGTAAAGCACTGAGCACCACACAGGACATCGTAGCTGCTCAATAAAAAATGCCCTCCTGGGGTGCCTGTGTGGCTCAGTCGGTTGGGCATCCAACTCTTGATTTCAGCTAAGGTCTTGATCTTGGGGTGGGGAGTTCGAGGCCCGCGTTGGGCTCCATGCCCAGCATGGAGTCTACTTTAAAAAATAAGTAAATAAAAAAAATTTTTTTAAATGCCCTCCTTCTGCTGCCCTGCACACCAGTCTCTCCGCTGTGAAATCTCCTCAGCGAGGATGGACTCACCTCTATCACAGTTCCTCCCTGTCTTTCTTCATTATCAACCTGATGTTTTCCTTAGTTCAGCTTTTATGCAGAAACTCAATGTGCTGTGCCTCTGAGCTGGTGCTTTGGCTTGCATAGATGTCTGTATGTTTCTCCTTCCTATTTGCATGTGTAGGAATCTAGTTCTGCCTATGGGTCTTAGTTATTAATTCATTCAGAAAAAAAGAAAAAAAAAACTACCTTTTGCCACCAGAGTGAGGGAAAAGTCTGGTGAATTGAGGAGGCCAAATTTCTCCAACTCTGCCCAAACTGCCAGGCGCCTCCCACACTGCTAGAAAGGTTGACTAGGATTAAATACGTCACTGACATTGCAGTGGTTCTAACCCTTTTCATTTCTTTCTTTTTTTTTTTTTTAAGATTTATATATTTGAGAGCGAGCACACGAGGGTGGGAAGGGTGAGGTGGGAGGGGCAGAAGGAGAGGAAGAGGGGAAGCAGACTCCCTGCTGAGCACAGAGCCAGTGGAGGGGCTCAGTCTCCAGATCCTGAGGTCATGACCTGAGCCGAAACCAAGAGCCACCCAGGTGCCCCACATTTCTTTTTTTAAAGCCTATTTTATAGCCCACACATCTCTCTGGGTCGGCCTGTTAGAGGTGATGTTGTGACAATGGTAATATGTAAGATGTTTCCATTCTAATAATAAAGCTATTTCCCAAGTTATTTGATGGTTCATCTCTTTATTTAATTTATTTATTATTGAAGCATAGTTGACATATTGTATTAGTTTTAGGTGTACAACATAGTGACTGGACAATTCTATACATTACTCAGTGCTCATCATGATGAAGTAGTCCCCATCTGTCACTAAACAACATTATTACAATATTATTGACTATATTCCCCACGCGGTACTTTTCATCTCTGTGACTTATTTATTTTATTACTGGAAGTCCGTATCTCTTCATTCCCTTCACCTGTTTTGCCCATCCCCCCACCCCCTCCCTTCTGGTGGCCTACGGACCAGTTCTTTAAAATGTAGTTCTTTATGCCGTGTTATTTAGAAATAAGATTGTATCTGTGCCCTGTTTTAAAGTTTAGTAGTTATCTTGCTTATAACAGAAGATATTACATAATCACTAAAAGAAGAAAATCTAGTTCTTCAGTTCAGAATCCCTGAATTTTAATATAACCTGAATACGATGTTTTCTTGTTTCAGTGGGTCAAATAAGGGGTGATTAGATTCTCACTTCTGAACAGCAGAGTAAAAAAATTCTATGGTACTTGAAGAAATAGACATATTTCTTACTTTCGAAAGCCAAATTCTAGTGTTTGAGAAAGAAATAGATTGTGAATTTCCCTATTTAATTTTAATGTAGTTTCATAAACAAATATAAACATCGTAATTACTTTTAAAGCCACATAGAATTAGGAGTTTACATTCCAGGCCCAATGTCATAAAATACTCTCCTAAAACAGAACCATGTGTGCTGCTAATATAACCAGCCAAGGCTTCCTGAAGAGGCGAGCCTGGCAGACCCTGGTCTAAGCGCTCCCAGGGCTTAATGCTCCGCAGCCTCACAGCCAAGCCTCAGGTGGGCACAGAGTAGTGAACTGCTCTCCCGCTGGGCTGACCACACTGGGCTGCACAGGCAGGTGCACTGCAGTGAACCCAGCAGGCCCCTGGACCACAGCCCTCACCCTCCCCCACAGTCCCTGGCCTTGCTCAGGCTTACCTGCTTGGTCTTCCCAAGAGGGACAGGAATGACAGGAAGCTCCTTGCCTGTGGCCCACCTTGACCGCACTGGCTCCTTGTTCTCCTACCTCTTCGATGAGAGTTCTCAGTGTCAGCTTTAGTCACTGACCCCACCTCTGCCCACTCCTCAGACATTCCTTGCTCCTAAGAGTGCAGTCCTGGGCCAGCTTCTCGTTCAGTGGCCTATTTCTGAGTGATCTCATTCGCCACCAGAGTTTTCCTTCCTGCCCATAGCTCATGCCTCACCATTTTTGTTTTCTCTCTCAGAGCCTTCTTAGTGGCTCTAGACCATCTGTCCTATGGCCAGACACAACACAGACACATCAAAGCCAACACATCCAAACCAGACCCAACATCTCCCCCTGTGGACCCGCTTCTCCCCAGGTTGGGTGGTGGCAGCTCATCCACCCCTTGAAAAAACAACTGGGGACAGGTGCTACACATCACCCTTGTGGCTGCCCCACAAACAGGGAATGTCCAGCTCTGATCATTGGGCCATCAGGATTGACTGCTTGAGGACCACCTGACTTCTGACACACTTCCCTTCTGCTGCACGCGCCTCCCAGTCCTCACCCCTCCTCACCACAGGATACTCTTCCCAAAAGTCATCTTGATCATGTTCTCTCTCTGCTTAACGCATTGCAAGGACCATTGATAGCCTTAGGATGAAGTCCAACTGCTGACTCCAGTAGATACTCCATGATCATGTATCCATGATTATCCTCCTGCCTTAGGTGCTTCCACTTAGCCACTCCCTGTTCTCACCTCCCACCTTCCTGGATGACCTCCATTCCCTCAACTTACTCCCTCCCTTTACCTCTGAGACTCTCGCGTGCTGTTCCCTTGCCCCCCTGCACGGGCTGGGCATGTTCTCTTCCAGCAAAGTTTCTGTAATCCCCATTTCCCAAACCCAAGGGTGGGTGAGGTGCCTTTCTGGAACCCACCACTCTGTGCTTACCTAGGTCACAACTACGATCATACTGCATTAATCTACTTGGTTGTCATTCTCCTCCATTAGACCATGGTAAAAATCAGATTTGAATCCTAATCTGCTTGGTTCCTATTTTTGTTCTGTCTCCCTGGTACCTGCCTCTCACCAAAGCATTTGCTCATTTCCTGGAAGCCACGTGAATCTGGGTCAATTCCTTTGCTCTTGTATCTGAGAAAATACATGCTCATCCCAGGGTATCTACAGAGTAAACAGTAGGTGCCAATAAAACCATGCACACCCAGCTCACTGTTCTGTTTCCACTGGCTTGATTTTAGCTTCCTGAACATGAGCAAAATGTAGTGGGTTCATTTGTTTATAGTGTACTCTCAAATAGTGTAAGGTGATTATAAAAAGAGTACATATTTATTAAAAAATCTGACATATACAGGGATGCCTGCCTGGTTGGCTCAGTCAGTTGGGCATCTGCCTTCGGCTCAGGTCATGATCCCGGGGTCCTGGGTTCGAGCCCCGCATCAGGCTTGCTCAGCAGGGGAGCCTGCTTCTCTCTCTGCCTGCCACTCCCCTGCTTGTGCTCTCTCACTCTCTCTCTTTCTCTCTGACAAATAACTAAATAGAATCTTTAAAAAAATCTGACAAATACGAAGGAGAAAGCAAAAATCACCCATAACTCTAATTAAATTTTAAAAATGTTTTGTGATTAGGCCACACAAAGTTATCTATTATTCAAATTGTGACTTATTAAAATTTTTGTTGTGTTTGTAAATATAGTTATGAGTAGTCTATTCAATATTTTTGCCTGTCCATCCAACTTGATAACTTTTCTGTTGATTCGCAATCCAAAGTTAAAGAAAAGGTGGATTTAGGGGCTTTCCAGGCTTTGTGGATAGTTTCTTATGTAACAAAAGGAAAGATGCTCACTTTGTTGGATGTGAGGACACCATCAGAGAATAACTTACTTGCAGACATTTGGGGGATTGGCGAAGGGGAACTTCTGACTCCACCTACTGCTGGCTTCTGTGTTTCAAGATTTTCTTGCAACCTAGACTAAAAGAATGTATAGTAAATGCCCACAAATCAGAGAATGGCCTCCAAATACAAGTCAGACATACTAGGAATAAGAAAATTATGTTTTTATCTATTATTACTTATTTTAGCTTTAAAAGGAGAAAAAAAAACTTGGTTTATTTCTTTGTAAATGTTCATGTTTATTGTACACTTTTGTCTAATTAAACTATGAGTTTTTTTGTATAGAGATCAGAAAATGTAAGTGTGAGAGATTTGTAAGTGATTTCTTTCAGATAAATAAGAAAATAAAGTATGCATACTAACTCTTTGATAATGGTGTAATGATACTTCTAATTAAGAGTTGCCTAGGCATTTATTTATAGAAACTCTTTTGTCAGGTTAATACTGGGACACTGCACTCATTTTGTCAGAGTCCCAAAGAGAGAAGTTAAATGACTTCTCCAAGGGTGAACAGATCAAGAATTAGAAACCTCAACACTTTTTTTTTTGAGTTTTATTTATTTATTTGACAGAGAGAGATAGCGAGAGCAGGAACACAAGCAGGGGAGGTGGAAGAGGGAGAAGCAAGCTTCCCGCCTGAGCAGGGAGCCCGACATGGGTCTCGATCCCAGGACCCTACGATCATGACCTGAACTGAAGGCAGACGTTTAACGACTGAGCCACCCAGGCGCCCCAGAAAGCTCAACACTTTTTTTAAGAACTTTTTTAATATATATATATTTTTAAAGATTTTATTTATTTATTTGACAGAGAGAGACACAGCGAGAGAGGGAACACAAGCAGGGGGAGTGGGAGAGGGAGAAACAGCCTCCCCGTGGAGCAGGGAGCCCAATGCAGGGCTCGATCCCAGTACCCTGGGATCATGACCTGAGTCAAAGGCAGTCGCTTAACAACTGAGCCGCCCAGGCGCCCCTAACATTTTATTTTTAAGTAATCTCTACACCTAACATGGGGCTTGGACTCAGAACCCTGAGGTCAAGAGTCAAATGCTCTGGGTGCCTGGGTGGCTCAGTCAATTAAGCGTCTGCCTTCAGCTCAGATCATGATCCCAGGGTCCTGGGATCGACTCCCACATCGGACTCCCTGCAGGTAGTCTGCTTCTCCCTCTGACTCTCCCCGCTCTCATGCTCTCTCTCTGTAATAAATAAATAAAATCTTTAAAAAAAAAAAAAAGAGTCATATGCTCTACCCACTGAGCCAGCCAGGCGCCCCAAACCTCAACATTTTTTAAAACCTTTTTTATTTGATTAAAAAAAAAGCACAGAACATGAAAGTTACCATCTCAACTATTTTTAAGTCTGCAGGTCAGTAGTGTTAAGTATATTCATATTGTTGTGCAACAAATCTCCAGAACTTTCTCATCTTAGAAAACTGAAACTCTGTACCCATTAAACACCAACTCCTCATTTCCCTTCCCCACAGCCCCTGGCCAACACTACTCTGCTCTTTGTTTCTTGGCATTTAACAACTTGGATACCTCATATGAGTGGAATGATACAGTGTATGTCCTTCCCTGACTGGCTTATTTTGCTTAGCATACCGTCCTTGAGGTTCATCCATGTTTCAGCATGTGATGTAAGTTGGTTTTTTTTTAATTTTTAAAGGCAGCATAATATTCCATTATAAGGATATGCCAAATTTTGGCAGGAAGGACCAAGAACAATTAGAAAGGGCTTCCTGCAAGAGATGCTACCTGAACAGAGTCACAAAAGTGGGCATTAGTAGACTAAGGGCAAACTCAAGGCACTTTTCCAGACAATCTGGATGTGAAATATGAACATTTCCTAAACCAATAGTTTCCAAGCTTTTTCTTGGTGGGTAGGCTAAAGACTAATGTATAAAACAGATTATATATGCAGTTTCTCCTAATGGGGAGAAGAAAGGCAGAAACCTTGGTTTCCCTCTTCTGCCTCACTCCTGTCATTGACCAAGGACCTGTTCACCCTCACGATCACACCAGGGTAGTGGGTACTGAATAGAAGGGGGCACGGGGCGGGGGGGGGGCTCCCTTGGTTCTGCAAAGCCATGTTTCTCGAGCAGCACGCTGGTTACGCAGGTGTGTTCAATCTGATAAAATTCATCAAGCTGCGGGACGCCTGGGTGGCTCAGTCGGTTGGGCGGCTGCCTTCGGCCCGGGTCGTGATCCCGGGGTCCTGGAATCGAGTCCCACATCGGGCTCCTTGCTCAGCAGGGAACCTGCTTCTCCCTCTCTCTCCCTCTGCTTGTGCTCTCTCTGTCAAATAAATACAATCTTAAAAAAAAAAAAAAAAATTCATCAAGCTGCACCTTGAAGACATTATGATCAATGAAATAAGCTAGGCACAAAAAAATAGTATATGACTTATACCTATAGTAGTCAAATTCAGAGAGACAGAAAGTAGAATGTTGGCTGTGTAGGACTAGGGGGAGGGGAGATGGGAAGTTAGTGTTGAATGGGTATGGGGTTTCATCTGGGGAAGAGGAAAAGCTTCTGGAGGTGGACAGTGGTGGTGGTTGCCCAACAATGTGACTGCACTTAAGGCCACTGAACTGTAGACCTAAAGATGGTTAAAATGGTAAATTTTGTGCCATTATACTTTCATTACAATTTTCTTGAGAGAGAAAAATTAACCCAGCTACATATTTATGATTTGTATGCTTCCCTACATATAAAATTTTTTTAACCTAATCAAATCATAGTTTTAATTGTTACTCTCTGGAAACTTTTGAAGCATGGTGTTTTTCCATTAGTTGACTGGCAAATATTCCCATCTCACGAAGGACTTAAGGATAGTTCCTGCTTTTTCATCTCCTCTCCCAAATAAAAAAACCCGGGATTTGACAACCTTGGTGACTCCCTTACTGCTATTTCCTGAAATTTGTCGGTGGCTATTTATGCTTCTCTTTAGATTTCCCCTCTTCCCAAATGGTCTGGCTGGCAGGCATGCCCTCCAGTAATGAGGAGACTGAGTGCTCACCCGGGTTTCCTCCCGGTGAGGGGACCCTGGGGTTAGACTGTCATCTAATGGTGTCCAGGGCCAAGCTTTCAAAGATTCTGTGATTATCAGGAAACCTTCTTCAGCTGAATGATTTTTTTTTAACTTCCTTGTCAGCAGAAATAATTCTCTTAAAATAAATTGTTCACTTTGGGCATGGAAATCAAGGGGAAAATGTTAGAAGATATTTATTTAAGATATTACTGGTGATTTATCATTATGATTTACTTAAGAAAACATTCATGAGCCGCTTCTTGAAAAGAAAGATCACTTGCTCTTAAACAACGTGAGTTTTGGTGAAGGTTCATAATTACGTAACAAGTACACTAACTATAGAGAATTATTTATTTAGATAAAACTTAGATTTGCTACAATCATGTTCTGAAACAGCACTATCCAAACCAGTTTTAATTTGGGGGCACTGTGTGTGTGCGTGTGTGTTCTGAATTCTCTTTGTTGATAAAAAATAGGGAAAATTAATCGTAGATTGTTTAAAGCCCTATTTACTTAAATGTTGACTTGGCCATTTCTTAACTGTATGTCAAAAAATAGCCAGGAAATTAAAAACCCAGACTGTTTAAAAATGGACTCCCTTTGTAGTGCGCATTTGGTAAAACAGTATTTTTGTGGCTTTTATCTTAGACTTAATTTTTATGATGTTTAAAAATATTTGCCATGCTGACAAAGTAGCATATGTGCTTTCTGATTTTAATATTAAAATAAATCCACAGACTATTACTGTGTCACTATGGATGTCCTGAAACCATAAAAACTATTCAGGCTTACAAACCACCTACGAAAGCTACATTTTTATATGGTATATAAAATTACTCTTTATTTTTAAGTTGAATGATCATGCATTGAGAAGACCTACACTGTTTATCTCTCTAACTGAATGTACTTAAGTGATCTCTAAAAAGTTTAAAGGTTTAGCCAAACAATATTTTGTGTACATTATTTTCCTCTGGCTTTATCGGATGTGCCGATATATTAACAATAATATAAACATAGTCCTATCTAACATTTACTGAGCATTTCCTTTTTTCCAGGCACTATTCCTGCACTATACACATCTTCACATTGGCCCTGTTGAATAGTACTATTTCTTAAATTTTTATTATTGAGGTATAATTGACATGAGATGGTTCTATCTGAAGCAAAAAGCTAATGTATGATAAAGATAAAATGCTAAATAGACGTCTCCTAAATTTCATAATAGCTATGTAAGAGGCAGATAACACCAGCAGAGGTTGAACACCTGCGGGGCCCGTGAAGGAGGACATCTTTGTCCTTTCCTGCATGGCATGACGGTTCCATGTCTGGCCAACAGCACATCCGCACGCATTTAGATGCAAAGCCTATGAAACCACAGGACCATCACTGGCTTGGAGACGGGGTCAGCACCTCTCCCCTCCACACCCTACAGCCCTCTTTTGAGGAGCTTTTATGGGCAAGATTCCACCAACTACGTAGAGAGCCCTGAGCTCCACCCAGAGAGATAAAAGAGTATGGCCAAAAAATCTGGTACAAACTGGAGTCTACCCAATCTTCAGTGAAAAATAACTTTGAAGCTGAACTTTAATCTTTCACCACTTCAGTGAAGTAGAATTTAGACAGAACATCTCAGGATTTCCTGACTTTACCTTTTACTCTGAAGGAGACTGCTCCATGGTACTGCTAAACGGATCAACTATCTTTAATTAAACCCTTGAACTGTCTTGGCTTTTGAAAATTTGCTGGAGGGAAATATCCAAAGTTTAGTTCATTTTCAGAGACTAACCTAATATCACTATGTTTATCTGTGGAAGATTCTAGCAAATAGCTAAAGCCAGGATGAGTGGGGTAATGTCTACCTCTTAGGTTTTTGGTGAGGGGTAAATGATATAATGAATATATTTGAAAAGCTGAACACAGTGCTACCATAAACCTCTATAAGAGAACCTGTCTGTTAAAATACACTTTAAAAGAGCATGTTTTAAACATTTATGAAGCTTTTCCCATGAGAAAGTTCTTCACTTTATTATTAGTTTTTTGTTTGCTCATTTTAATCTGTAGGTTCTATGTATGCATATTAAAACTACAGATCAGGGACGCCCGGGTGGCTCAGTCAATTAAGCGTCTGCCTTCGGCTCAGGTCATGATCCCAGGGTCCTGGGATCGAGCCCCACATCAGGCTCCTTGCCCAGCAGGGAGCCTGCTTCTCCCTCTCCCTCTGCTCCCCCTGCTTGTGCTCGCTCTCTCTCTGACAAATAAATAAAAATCTTTAAAAAAAATAAATAAAATAAATCTACAGATCAACATTCATACAAGGACTCAGCTGAAAACACTACTGGAATTCTAGAGCCCTCACAATTCAAATTGAAACTTCTTCTTCATTTCCTTTTTTTTTTTTTTTGAAAAGATTTATTTATTTATTCTGGAGAGAGAGAGAGTGCACAGGGAGAGGGGCAGAGGGAGAGAGAGAATCCCAAGCAGACTCCCCACTGAGCTCAGAGCCCAATGCAGGACTTGATTTCACAACACTGAGATCATGACCTGAGCCGAAGTCAAGAATCGGATGCTTAACAGACTGAGCCCCCCCAGACACCCCATTCCTCGTCTCCTTTTGAATCAAACTCTAGTAAGGAAAAAACAAACCTTTATTTGCCATGAAAATTTTCCTATTTGCATAAATATTATGTTATATTGAGTTATACTTAAATATAACTTATTATATAGTTGGGTTACTGAAGGAATTGGAATTATTAGCAACAAGACTAAACAAAGACTGGGGACTAGGAATGGGAGTGGAATCTATTTTGCTCTTACAGGGCTTCCAGGGGCTAAAGAATCTGCAAACAACTCATACTAGTAAATTCTAGAACTCTATGCTAATCAACAGCAAAAGTTCATATTGCAGTTTTACAATATGCTCCACACTAAATATAGTCTAGTCTACATAGTCAGTGATATAACACAGCCTATGCAGAGGAAACGTACAGTCTGCTTATTATACAAACATTCTAGTTTTCATACGGTTCTACTTATATGAGGATCTCCAGAGCTGTCAACACACAAAGGCATATTATTGCCACGATTTCTTAACTCTGTGTTAATAATAAAACAGCACCAGCAGCTTTTCTGTCCCTCACAGGCCACCATAGTTCGACAGTCAGTAAAGACCACATTTTATTTTATTTTATTTTATTTTATTTTTAAAGATTTTATTTATTTGACAGAGAGAGACACAGCGAGAGAGGGAACACAGCAGGGGGAGTAGAAGAGGGAGAAGCAGGCTTCCCACTGTGCAGGGAGCACGATGCGGGGCCCGATCCCAGGACCCTGGGATCATGACCTGAGCCGAAGGCAGACGCTTAATGACTGAGCCATCCAGGTGCCCCAAGACCACATTTTAAAACAGTGGCAAGATTCAATTTCATATTCACCTAAATACCTACAATTTAAATGTCAAACAATGCCAACTGTTATCAAATTGAGATCTTTAATACACTGTTTATAAGAAAGAAAAACATTTGGCAATATCTAATAAACCTTAAGGCAGGCATTCAGACCCCAGGTACTATGCTTCTAGGTATTTACCCAACAAACACTAAAAAACATGCCTCAGGAGACATAGACAAAAACATTCAAGGTGGCATTTTTTGTCATAGCAAAGTGCTGGAAATGGCCCCAAATATCCACTGACAAGAGAATGAATCAACGACTTAGTACACAATACTCGGACCACTTTGAGTACCATACAAAGGTTGGAATTGGTTAAAATTTATGTGCTAGTGTTTCCTGTTTCTAATTGGATAATTCTGTTTTATCCAAGTTTATTAACTTAAAAGTTTCAGAATATTATGTACAACAAGAAACACCAAACACCATCAAGAACATGAAAACTCAGCCCACAGATGGGAGAAAATATTTGCAAATCACTTATTTTAGAAAGGACTTATATCTAAAATATATAAAGAATTCTTATACTTAAATCATAAAAAGACAAGTAATTCAGTTTTTAAAATGGGCAAAGGATCTGAACAAATATTTCTCAAAAAAAGATACACAAATAGCCAACAAGCACATGAAAAGATGTCATAGCTAAATGTCAACATTCTTAGTCATTAGGAAAATGCAAATCAAAACCAGTTCACACCACCCATTAGGATGGCCTTAATCAAAAAGTCAGACAATAACAAGGGTTGACAAGGATATGGAGTCACTGAAACCCTCACACACTGCTGGTGGGAATGTCAAATGATGCAGCTTCTCTGGGAAATAGTCTGGCAGCTCCTCAAAAGACTGAGTATAGAGTTACAATATGACCCAACAATTCTGCTCTAGGTACATACCAACCCCCCAAATTGAAATGTGTTCACACAAAAACTTGTACAGAAGTGTTCATTATTTTTTTTTTAAGATTTTATTTATTTATTTGAGAGAGAGAGAAAACACATGAGCAAGGGGGGTTGCAGAGGGAGAAACAGACTCCCCGCTGAGCAGGGAGCCCAATGCGGGGCTCAATCCTGGGACTCCAGGATCCTGACCTGAGCCGAAGGCAGATGCTTAACCAACTGAGCCACCGAGGCGCCCCCAGAAATGTTCATTAGCAGCATTATTCATAATAGCCAAAAAGTGGAAACAACCCAGATATCCATTGATAAATAAATAAATAATAAATAAATAAATAATAAATAGTGATACATCCATAGAACAGAATAGCAGACAAGAGAAAGGAATGACATACCAATACCTGATACAACATGGATGAATTATAAAGATATGTTAAATGAAAGAAGTCAGAAACAAAAGGTCACATATTATATAATGCCATTTATATGAAATGACTGCCATAGGCAAATCCATAGAGCTAGAAAGCAGATTGATGGTTGCTTGGTCTGGGAGGTTGGGGGGTGGTGGGGAGAAAGAGGTGTGGCTGCTAACTGGTGCAGGGTTTTTCGGAGGTGGGTAATGAAAGTGTTCTAAAACTAATTGTGGTGCAGTTCTGTGGAGACATTAAAAATGAATCAACTGGGCGCCTGGGTGGCTCAGTTGGTTGGGCGACTGCCTTCGGCTCAGGTCATGATCCCGGAGTCCTGGGATCGAGTCCCGCATCGGGCTCCCGGCTTGGCGGGGAGCCTGCTTCTCCCTCTGACCCTATCCCCTCTCATGCTGTATCTCTCTCTCTCTCTCTCAAATAAATAAATAAATAAAATCTTTAAAAAAAAAAAATGAATCCACTGTACTCTTGAAATAGATGAATTGTATGGTATGTGAACTACAACTCAAGAAAACTTATCCAAAAGATTAGGTGCATTATAACACCATGTATATTCAAATTTTAAAATATGCAAAGCAGTAGTACATATTGTACATACAAACATGTTTGCAAACATGCAGGCAAGGGTATCCAAAACATTGAAAAACTCATACTGACTCATCAAGAAGAGATACCAGCCTTTACACAGCCGTGAGTAATCGATCCTGCACGCAGGGGGAAGGTAAACACCAGAGTTCAGACAACAATCATCCCCGTGCAGAGAGAGGAGGAGGTCAGAGAGGAAACCGAGTGATCCTCACTCTTTCTTTAAAAGAAAACTGTGGGAGCACCTGGGTGGCTCGGATGGTTAAGTGACCGACTCCTGGGTCCAGCTCAGGTCACGATCTCCTGGGTTGTGAGATCGAGCCCCAAGTTAGGCTCCACGCTGAGCGGGGAGTCTGCTGGACATTGTCTCCCTCTGCCCCCCAACCCTGCTCCCCATGCCTTCACACGCGTGCTCTTTCTCTCCCTCTCAAATGAATAAATAAATCTTTTTAAAAATATATAAATAAACTCTGAAGTCAGTATCACGAAATGTTCAGATGTCATCAAAGGTGGTTGGTGAGTACATGAACGTTTATTGTATGATTCCCTGTATTTTTCTAGATGCTTGAAACATTTCATAGCTTAAAAAATTCTACATTTCTAGGCGCATCTCATTAAAGACCATGATGCATGCCTCCCAGCAGCACTGTTCATTGTTGGTTGTTAAACATACCCAGAACTCTGCCGAGTCCTGGCCAAAAAAACCTGCCCGTTTCCACAAAAGCAAGGACCAGAGAGAAGGATCGTCATGCATAAATGAGGAAGAAAATCTCTCTGGCACATGACTCGGAGCTATTGGTGTCCAGGTCGACTGCAACAGGGTTTCGCTGCAATAGCAGAGTTATCAGTAAGCACAAAGCAGAGGGCACTGCCCCCCCACCCCACCCCCCGCCAAAAGCCAGCCTGGGCCAACGCTCCTTAAGTAGCCCAGCCCATAGCAAAGTCCACGACCTGCCAAAAACTTCCTGACCTGGAAGCAGAAGGTTTAAGAGCATTTCTGGTAACAGTTGTATTAAACTCCTGATTTCTGGGAGCAGGTTGCTAAAAGTTCTCAAATTTCTGGCATAGGTTGCCATTTGAAAGACCTCGTCACATATTTAGTAACCTCACTGCAGTATTCCAAAGCCAAGAGGACCAAACAAATTTAGAAAAAGAAAAGAAAAAAAAAGTTTTCCTCGTCCTTTTCGACACATGGGTAGTACCAGGGTTTAATGGCTTTTTAAATTTTTATAATTTCATCCAAGGGCTGTGTCATAACCACTCAGAGCAAATTCAGCCGAAATATGTGGAAGGTAATTACTAGATATCAAAAGGAAGTTCTTCCCATCGCATTCACCCAGATTTTGCTCTTCTGTTGCAGTCCCCTCGCTGTCCTCGTCCAAGAAGAGCCCAGGGATTCAAAAACGTAAAGGAGAATGAGATGATGGGCCACCACGAATAAATTGTGTTGTCCGTGGTGTTAATATTACTTTCAGGACTTTTCTCCTCCTATACTTCCCCTGCTATAAGAAGTTCCAGGCGTCTGCCTACATTACATACATGTTTGGAGAGTTAATCCCTTTCCCCATGTGACTCATGATCCTGCAAGTCCTTCCAGAGGGGATAAAAATACAATGGATTACAGCACTGCAGTGTCGGCAATTCCCAAGGAAGAAGTGGCTTTAGACATTTATATACTGAGCTTGGCGACCGAGTGCCAGTGAGTGTGTCCGAAAGCTGTTGGAAATCGGACAATTTGTGCTGCGGTGCAAGGACAGGAAGCATTGCGAGTTTCTGCAGCCGTGGTTGGCTTGAGATAATACCATTGTATAACCAGGCACAGCGACCGCTCCCACTGCTGAGAGCCCGGGCCTGGCGTCTGGCTCCTTGGCTGCGGGCCAGGCTGAGGTCCTGCCGTCTGAAGGCAGGGTGTGTGTCCCCTCCCGGGCGGTCCACACACACAGTGCCGGCCACACCTCACCTTCCAGAGGAAATCTGGCCAGAAAGCCAGACTTCATGACTTCTCCTTTATGAGCCTTACCCACCCCCAGTCCTTGCTGGGGGGGGGGGGGTTGTTTTCCACTTGGGTGCAGTGATGGTATTCACTGTGCACTCAGATGGGGATTTAAAGTCGCAGGCAGTAAATGAGCTGATGACAGGATTATTGGAAAGATACTGTATCTGGCTATGCCTAGCGGCCTCGGTGCTCAGCCCTGGGCCCGGCCTTCAGAGAGGCCCCTGCCCTCATCACTTAGACACACGGCCCTTCCCACAGAGCTCTTCCATTAGGCAGGAGCACTTACCAAGGACTATTTTAGACGTATTTAGCAGCAATATTGTTTGATTTTAACTGGACATTGTTCTAAATACACAAAAGAGTTCAAGGATGTGGCGCTGGGTTTTGTTCTCTACCCCCCCTTCCCCCCTCCCCAAACTGTCAGGTTTCTCTGGGAAAATGGGATGAAAATGTTTGGGGACATTTCCACAATAAAACACTCTAAAATATTTTTTTAAGATTTCCTTTCTAGTCATGTCAAGATTATAACTCAAATCTGCAAGAGTCAGGAAATTCCAAATTTATGTTGACACTTTCCCCTTAGAACCCTCACCAGATGATAAACAGTGTAAAAATTCTGTTCCAATTCAAATGTTCCAAATATGACATGGGGTTGCTATGTTCTTGTCATGAAAAGGTACTTCAGGGCGACAAAGAATAGGCCTTTTAAGAAGCAAAGAGAAGCTTTCGGGCAAATAATTTTTCCAATTTCTTAATATAGAAGGTGAAGTAATCATTTCAGATGGGTCAGCTCCTCGATTGCATTTTTGCCAACGGAAAGGAATTTAACTTCGTAATGGAAGCCAAGGAGACCGTGGTGGAATTTGTTCATGAAATCAGTGGTCCTCGAGGTGGGAATTTAAGTACTTGGTGTGGATGGGAGGGCTCTTCTGGGCGACTCCGGTGGGTGCACTCCCAAAGGCCCCACAGGCCCCAAGGGGAAGCTCCCCGGCAGCCGCCACGCTCCTCAGCGGGACAGGCTCAGCCCCGAACCCAGTGTGGCCCGCCACCAGCTGTGGGATGCGAGTAAATTATTGGGCACGTCTCAGATCTGGTTTCCCCATCTGTAAAATGCGGGAGGATCACAGCATCTACCTCATGGGTTGTCTGAGATTAGACGAGGTCATGCATGCTAGCTAGCATAAGACAGGGCCTCTAAAAACTTTCCTACAGTGAAAATAACAGCCATTTAGATAACAGTATTCGTGGTGTGAAGGAAAATAAGCATTATCGGCAGGAGTGTCAGGAGCGCATGCTTGGATACGCGTTAGGAGCAGAAAGAACTTGATGAGAAGAAAAATCTCAGGGACAGAGTTTCTAAAATATTAGAAACAGACATTTCTAGGGCCACCGAAATAACTAATTACACTGACAGAGGAACACAGTGACAAAAGCCAAATAGCAACGCGCTCCGTCCAGGGCCGGAAAGACCCAGGGGGCTGCAGGTAAGAAAACAAAAAGAAACAGCGCGTGGTGTCCGTCTGAGTCCTAATCAAAACCCGAAACACCGCGGGAGATGGGCCTTCTAGGATACGTGGAAAGTAGCAGGGGAAAGATCCGTGGGTTCTAGAAAACGGCGGGGAAGACCGCAGGAGAAGGCGAGCACATGCGCAGGGGGAGACCGGCTCCTGCCCCTCTTCACCCTCCTTGGCAAAGACTGTGATCCCTTGGCCGCAGGCGGGGGCTGGGGACCAGCGACGACATCAAGAGCGCTGACACCACGCGTCTGCCCCTGATGCAGTTAGGTGGCCCAGGGAAATCGGGTCGCTTTTGCAGACCACGTTATAATAAGGCAAGCTTGGAGGACTGGAAAAGGCAATTGCGTTGTCTCTGGTGTTAAAATAAGAAAAACAAAAACAAAAACCGGGTTCTGGCTCTTAAGTGGCTAGATCAGCTTCATTTTCATATCTGTAAGGACATTACATTTAAAAGTCATCTATCAGTATGGACCCAAGAAGACTGTGGGAAGAGGAAACCATTCCAGACCAATTTCATTTCCGTCCACGATAGACAGTGAGGCCCTGTAATAAAGGCAGAACAATGGATGTGAAATCTGAGGAAGCGTGCGCCACCAGCTGCTCGCAGGCGGGGGCGGGCAGGCTGTGTGGGAGCCCGGAGCCCGCCGCCCCGGCTACCTCCGCCCCGGCCGCCTCGGCCCCGGCCCGGGCCTTTCGACTCGCCACCTGCCACCTGGGGCAGCTTCGGCCCTGCGCTCCCTCACCTAGTGCTGTTTGCTTTTAGATTTCCAGCCCGCATCTGTTGTTCTCTGGGTTTAGGTGGCAGTAAAGATTCGGTGGAGAGAAGAGCATAGGATCTGGAGTCAGAACAATAATGGATGGATGGCCATGTCATTTACTGGTTGGGGGGACTTGGGCAGATCCCTGAGCCCCTCTGAGATAGCCTCTCTTACGCAGTGGGGGTCAAAGGACCACCGTTGCACAATTACTGTGAGGATCACAAATCAAGGACTGCCATAATTCATGGTTCAGTCAATGTTGTATGTATTCCTAATTTCTGATCTCACATCTTTTCAGGCTCTGGGCTTTATCTGGATCCTAGACCCTTACTGAAAGGTATGTTTATGCTTGGAAAATCGGTCTAATAATTCACTTCATCTAGGTGTTTGATTCTCTCCACAGGACCCCGCCATTCCTGGATTTTAGTTTGGATCAGGAAAGCAAACCATGTTGCAGAGGCCCCGGAATGTCAGTTAGCAAAAGGAAACACATCTTTCATTCAGCCAGCCACCCCCTGCAACGACCTTTCTTCCCTTTCTCTCTACCTTCTTCATCTCCTCTCTCTCTCTTTTCTCCCCCTTTTCCCCTTTTTTTCTTTCCTAGGCTTTGATCTTGACAATGAGAAGATTCACAGAGTCTACAGATCTGTACCTGAGACCACGATTATTTTCAAGACTGATTGTTCAAATGACAACAGTATTTCAACAACGACCCGAGTCCCAAAGAGTTCAAGCCTCTCTCCCTTTCTGCTCCTGTTGCCACCACGGCAGCAAAAGAGAAGCCCAGCGCCTGTGCCCCTTGGCGTCTGACCCCAGGCTGACTTGGCCACACTGCCATTTGCCTCCTTCATGCTGATACACCTGGATGTCTGCAGAGCTGGTAAATATTTGCCCACACAGGAGAGAGCAAATGGCGGTTTCTGCACAAGGGAGGTGATGAGGCAGCTCGTCCCCCTGGGTCAATAGTGCGAAACCAACAATGGCAATGTGCAATGGTGACACGCTATCTGTTAGCTTCAGAGACGGGAGCTACCGATGGCCGTGACCTCCAGACTCCACGGCTGCAACCTTCCAAGCAGCAAGAGCAGAGGTCTGTTCTCTGCCCTGGATGTCAGCTCTTCACTGCACTCTGTTGCTCTCCACCCCCTGGCACAGCTGAACTTCAAGACATTTCAACTTTCCCCAGAGGGTTTAGAAATTAATTGTGTCCATTGCGGGGCGCCTGGCTGGTTCAGTCCATAGAGCATGCAACTTTTGATCCCTGGGCTGTGAGTTCGAGCCCCACTTTGGGTGTAGAGATTACCTAAAAATAAAATCTTTAAAAATAATAATAAAATAAATGTGCCAGTTGCTTTCTCATTATTCTGTCTGCTGGTTACCTCCATCTCATGACTCTGCTAGAAGAGAAAGGAGCCGGGGTAGAAGAGAGGCTCACATGGGGTTATAAGGAAGCAAACACACCAAGGAAGAAGCAGGACAGGACTGCTGGCAAATGCCAGGAGTGTACAACACAAAGTTTAGGAAACTGCCCCAAAATTATATGTCTAAGATGGGGGGTGGGGACGGGGGTACTTTGCTACTGAAGAACAGAGAAACCAGTCCAGCCTCCTTGATTAACTACTTAGATTTCTGTGCGTCTATCCCTTTCAGTTTGGTAAACAGAGTCTCAAAATATAAATGCAATTGACAGATTGAACTTTCAGCGCATCGAAGAGGATTACTCACCCTTTCAGGCATATGAAGCTTTTCAGGATATTACCAATGTTAGTTTATAGTAAATGACTTCTGACAGATTGGGGTAAAAGGTATACAAGAGTTCTTTTTGTACTAAGACATTTTCTCTAAGTTTGCCATTATTTTGCCATAAAAAATTTAAAATAACAACAACAACAACAACAAAGTCTACACTTCCAAAGAAGCCTATCTATGGATTCTGAAAAACTACCAGCACAGCTAGATAGCGAGTCATAACACAGGTGAATAATCAGCATGATGCAGAAGTGACACCTTTGTCCTTTGAACATTCATTCAGTGAATAATTATGGAGCTCCACTGGGAGCCAGGTGTTTCTCTGGTGCTGGGGATGTGGCTATGAGTAAGAGAGAAAGGGAGAAACAAACGCAAGTCTGCAAGACCCACAGTGGGATACACTCTGAGTTCAGTTGGGGATTTGTGCAACACCAAGTGAGCAGAGGGGAGGCAAGGAAACTCTATAGGCACCTGGGCTCTGGGAAGCACTGCCGTCAGAGTAAGTCCTTTTGGTGGAAAGAATGAGCTGTGGGAAGATCCAGAGTGAGCATCCAGCCTAGGAGGACAGTACATGCACTTACTAGGCAGGGACCAGCTTAGGGACTAGATGAATAGCCAGAAGGCTAGTTGATTAATTAATGCATTGGTTAATTAATGAAAGAGTCCTAAAAAATATATCCAGTTAGATCCCATCATTAAATAAACATTCACAGGGAGTTTGTACATGGGGAGAGATCATTCAATGTCTTCTAAAACCTCATTCTCTATTTCCTGCTTCAGCGTCCCCAAGGAGGTCTTCCTTGTTGGGCTTCCAGTCGTTGGGTTGTGTAAGGAACCACCCAATTCTCATCCATAGTGAAGATCAAACAAGAATTAAATGAGCAAACAATAAATACGGTATTGATTTAACCCAACCACATGAGGTTAATTCTGACAGTGTCTTTTACTGGTTGGTGACATGGTTTCATGGAATGAACTTAAATTTCATCATACCCTCATTGGGCAAGCAGAGTTCACTTGCCCAAGTGTTGTTAATTAGTGATCTAGAATTGCCAGACAGGTAGGAGGAGCCAACCTTCAGCAGAATTTAGGAGCAGTAGGGTACAAAGTGACCATATCTTGATTGACACTGTCTTCAAAGGTCTACTAATCCCAGTATCTATGTGAATTGTTCTATGACACAAGTCGAGTTACCAACTGGGCTTGATGTTGATGGAAAATACTCTAGAACAAATAGCACTGAGATTTCTTGCTTATCACTCTAAGATTAGCATTTGCCGATAGGCCCCTTAAAACCACCCTATTTCTTTCATGACGGAGTTAAATCGACACTGGAGGAGTAGGGAGAAGGGAACGTTGCCTCTGTGAATCACGTGTCTGTGGACTTCCGTTGTTCCTGGGTTAGGCTAAGTTTGACTGTCACAGTCTAAAATTGGGACCCACAGAATCAGTCTTTCTATATGGACTTTTCAAAAAGCGAGTTACATTTTATTAATGATTAAAATATTCAGGAAAGTTCAATGTAGACATGAAATACATTTTTAGGGAAATTGAACAAATGAGCACTTGCTTCTCAGCAAATCTGTGATTCTTACTCCCACCAAAGCTGTGAGAGGACCACCTTAGTCCACATCTGAGCCTTGACAAAAAGAGGTGCCTTGTGTTTATAATGAATTCTACTCTCCTATTGTAGACATGATAATTGCCAATCATATTTTCTGCACACCAGGGTTCTAACTGGGGAGTAGAGAATACAGTGAGCATCGCCCTGCTAACGTTGGGGCAGGTATGGCTTCTTCCCTGGCTTCCACTTTAGAACAAGGGAGGACAAGAAGAGAAGACTCCTCACGGAGACAATAAGGAAGCTGGGCTGATTTGGGAGACAGCTTTGCAAGGTTCTAGAAGGGCAGAGAACTAAAAGCTACTGTCCCGAGACCAGACAAACCTGCTTCTCTTTCTCCCTCCTCACAGGAAAAGGGACAAGGAAGAGAGCAGAGAAGGGGAGTAGGGAGAAAGAAAGAGAGGTGTTCTTGGCCTCAATCACGGGGCATATGCCATGCCATGCTGCAGCAGAACATGCCTATGAAGCATGAAGGGTCACTTTTATGATTAAGTGAAACGCTGCCAATTTCTTCCTTCTTTGTGGTTTATCAGACATGTTGGCTAGTCATATGTTCATAGTTCTAAACCTAGAGAGAACTTAGGAAATCCACATGAAAATAACTTCTCTGACTGGATCTGTGAGAATATAAATGAGTAGGGCATGATGGGGGACAAGAAGAGGAAAGGAGAATATGGGCATAGTTCAAATAAGAAATGCATGCCTGCTTTAAGACAATAATTTAAAACTGGAAAAGAGAATATATATGAAATAGTCACAAAGGATTACCAGAATTTCATGTTCATGTTCAAAGGCCAGTCATTGAGTTAACAATGAGAGTGATGAGGGAAGTGAAGGCCGTTTTGGAAAACTTCCCTTTCCCAGGTGATGGTTCAGAGTTGCCCTCCTGAATTTTGTCAGCCGTTCTGTGAGCGTGGGTAAGTGATGACTTCTTTCTTGCATTCTTTCTCTTAGCATCGTGAAACTCCCTGACCCTCTCTGCTCTGGTTTAATAGTGAGATCCATGGCATTGCTGCAACTTGAGGAGAGAAAAAGGAGTCCCTCGGGGTCTGCACATTCTTTGTCTCAGAGGAAATTAATTTGGGTGTTCTTTAGTCAATGCCTAAAAACATTAAGATTCCTGTAACAGATGATGTCTTAGCAGTGTAGGCAACAAATGAAAGGCCCAGGAAGCATAAGCTTTTTGCCTAAAAAAGCAAACTGACTTAACCACAAACAATCCATCTCTCCCAATCAGAAACTGGGGAAGATAAGAGTTCTGCTTCACCTACATCCATGCATGGACCTGGGAGTAAAAGTTTTCCATCTTAAACTCCAAGGACAGGTGTAAACAGAGGCTCAGTTCTTCCTAGGAGGCTGATTACAAAGAACTAATCAGAAGCCTTTCATCTCTGACCCTTTACCTTTAGGTCTATTTTGGGGCATGGAGGTGACAGGGCTTGCGTCCTTTGTGCCCAAGGAAGTGACAGGCAGCTTGCTGATCAATATCCCCCTTTGGTAGTGTCTTCAGAATTTAGAAAAGGGGCCAGAAAATGAAGCAGAAATCAATACTCAGGTCTGGTGAGAAGGAGGTTGTTGTCACATTAATTTCATTTCTAAAAAAGTAAAAACAACAAAGGCAAACTGCTTCCCTTTGCATTCATTGGGAAATGAGTGCACTTTCTAAAGAATTTCAGTCAAAAGAGTCTAAAGAGGCAAAACTCTAAAGAATTTTAGTCAATTTCATATCCAAATGAGATGTTGTCGAGTTTCTGAGATCTGATGCTCTCTGTGCTGTTCATGGGGGAGGCAGTCCTTGATTTTCCAAGCATCACTAGTTGGACAATAACTTGTAGCAGAAAAACATAAAAGGTTAGAATTTCTGACAACAAACCTAAGGCTTTAGGAATGAGTAGTTCAATAGATAAATGGGAAGTTTGGGAGAATCAACAAAGCAATTAAGAGAATGGAGGGATTGATTTATGGGGAAGATCATTCCTTTGATGTTTAGCTCGGCTAATCAATGCTTCTTTTTTTTTTTTTTCCTTTTGACAAGGATTAGGGGACAGGAGATGAGTAAAGGATTAAGATTAGTAATCTACAAATACCTGAAATAAATAATTTTATGGGAGGAGAGGAATGCCTTTCAAATTGGCCAACATAATTGAATAGATCTAAGAAATTAATTCAAAAGGTATCTGTACCACAATCTTTTGTCCCCCCAGGTCAGCTCCCTTTTATTACTTCGTATATTGAATATACACTCGCTGGCTCTTTGTTAGCTTAAAATAGAAAAAAAAATTACAATTTAAATTCTTAATAGAAGGATGTTTGAAATATGCAAACAATTGCCCTTAAGAAACAATAAAAACTCACCCCATGAGATATTTAAAATTACAACACATATGTTGTATCAGATAGAGATGAAAGAAGTGAGTTTGTCTCTTATTTCTTAGGGGACATGTTTTACCAAATTTGAAATATTTTCCTATTGAACTTAGAAATTTAATAAAATCACTCTTCTAATATGTACAAGATTAAGATTCTGAGGGTGTGATTCTGACAACACAATATCTCCTTAGCTCTTATTTGATTTCAAAAAAGTAAAAGGTCTGCATTGCTCCTCCTATAGATCTGAGCATAGCTGATATGTTCTCTTCCTTCTGGGGTTGCTCAAGTGATGTCTCTTCAGGGGGCCACCCCCGACAGAACTATGTCAAGCAGCACACACCGTTCCTATAACACTTATTGATTTTTCTAGAGTATTTATTGCTCTGTCGAATCATATTACTTATTCTTTATCTTACGCATTTATTATTTGTCTTCTCCATTAGTTAGGACACTTCATGAATGAGTGACTGCTCTGTCTGTGGCAGGGACTCCGGCATTTGGGACAGTAGCCAGCTCAGGGTAAGCACCTGATATGTATTTGTTGGAAGGAAAGAAGGGGGAAGGAAGGAAGGAAGGAAGTGAGGGAGAGAGGAAGGAAGGAAGGAAAGGAAAGGAAAGGAAAGGAAAGGAAAGGAAAGGAAAGGAAAGGAAAGGAAAGGAAAGGAAAGGAAAGAAAAGGAAAAGAAAGGGAGAGAGGGAGGGAGGGAGGGAGGAAGGAAGGAAGGAAGGAAGGAAGGAAGGAAGGAAGGAAGGAAGAAAAGGAAGGGAGGAGATGAGGAAAGAAAAAGATGGAAGGAAGAATAATACACTATGTCATCACCACAGGGTTCTAGAAAGAAGCAGAAATGCATACTATGAGTTACTGAAAAGCAGAGGCAATGTCTTTTTATTTCCAGGGCACTCTGTGTGCCTAGCACATAGCTAGGCATTCAGAGCTATTTAAGAGAGAGCAGAAACTTAGCAAATGAGTTAAAGTTTACAATCCAGTTGAGAATAATCAAAAAAGTGATATTGTAATAATAACTATACGGTGTGGTCCTCTTTTAAGTTCTATGCAAATATTAGTCCCACTTACAGTTGTGCAACTGAAAGCACAATCCCCAGGGGAGCTATTTGTCCCAAGACATAAGCTGGGTGAGTGGCAGAGCTAGGGTCTGAGGACAGGCTCTCTACCTCCACCATCTGCTCTTATGACCTTGTGTGATCTAGTCACCCATGGGGTGGGAATCCCCCTGGGAGACAAGGAGGCTCACAGAGTGGGGGGTGAAGAATAGTCCAGAGAGCAAGGGGTGCATGGCACAGTCATGAGGAGGGTATGGGACAGGTGGGGGGAAAGAGTTCTCAGACCATGCTCCAGCTTTCTAGGGAGGCCCTGTCCTTTGGAGCCTTTCCTGACGTTCTGCTGCTCTGTGTGCCCAAAATACAGTGCGCATCCAAAGAATGTCTCCTGTTCTGATAAGTAGGGTGACTCTGGGGACCACCATGGAAAGCAGGGAGATGAGGTAAAAGAATGTGGGGCCCATGTTCCTGAGGGGCAAGGATTAGGGAGATGGAGGAGGAGGAGCAATTATTAGGAAATTTAGGTAAATTATTCAGATGGTACACAGGATGGATTGGAAAGAGAAGAATGTTAAGACAAACCATGAAACTAAGGAAATCTGCGTCAAGTAGAGTAATGGGGTAATAATAAAATAGTAATTAATAAGATTAATAAACTATTAGACATTGACAGATGAATGGATAAAAAATATGACATATACATACAATAGAAAATTATTCAGCCTTAAAAAGGAAGGGAATTCAAACACAGGCTACAACATGGATGAACCCAGAAGGCATGATGCTGAGTGAAATACACCAGGCAGACCCACAAAAGGACAAATACTGTACAATCTGGTTTATGTGAGGTGCCTGGAGTAGTTCAATTCACAAAACAGAAAGTGGAATAGAGGTTACCAGGATCTAGAGGGAGTGGGGAGGAAGGGGAAGTTACTGGGTTTTTTAATAAATAAACTATTAGACACAGGACAGAAAAAAGTGAGAGATAGAAGATGGTTCTGCGTTTTGGACTTGAATAAACACAGGAGGGCAGAAAAGACAGGTCCGGAGGGTAGCTGAGATGCACAGTTTGTCGGGACACATGGATTTGAAGGTGCCCGTGAATATTCCAGTTGAATCTCTGGCAGGGACTTCGTCTCCATTCTCCTAGAAATAACAGGCTATTAAGATGTTGTCCGGGTTGTAGCCTTAGGGATGTATCTTTAAGGCTGCTTTGAAGGAATTCATACACAGAAGAATTTACTGGTGCTTCCTAAGTGCTGGGCACTTCCCTGGCTCTTTCCCTCTGTGGGGACTCTCCTTCCTGGGGCTGAGTTCTCTCATCCTGCAGCACACGGCCTGGGTGTCAGACTGCGCACATGCACCAGAGCACGGCTCACCCTGCCCTTCGCCGAAGCACCACGCGAGCCGGCAGGACCATGCCCTTGGCACCGCCCTCAGCAACCATGATAAAATGGGTGGCTGCCTCGTTACTTCTTCGGGCTCACGGAGAGATTTCCAGATGCCTTATCTAGGCCCTGACTCACCCCCACATTTGCCAGCAGATCCTGAAGGCCCACAATGTGAGGAAATAAGCAATACACAATTGGGGAGGTCTTTTGTATGGCAAGCGAGCTTCACTTTTCCTGGCTCTAAATAGCACCTATGTTATGGCAACATGACGTGCAGGGTCACTGCTATTTTCAGTTCTTCAATGCTAACCTTCTACAGTTTTATGTTAAACTGAATGTCAAGGGAGGTATCCTTTAATGAACATTATGGCTTCATCTACGAAGTGATTGAAAACACCCGTTCCCCTCAATAACTCTGAAAAACTACCTCCCACCTTTGCCTATTGATGCCTTGCCATACAAAAACTTTTATCCTAAATTTAAATAGTTGCAAAGAACGTGACTTCCAGTGTATTGGAAATATCTAAATTTGTAATTAAAACGTCTCACAGTCAAATGCGTCCAGTGCCATCGTCATTTGTTAACTACCATCATCTGTTTAAAATACTAGAGCAAGATTTTCAGAAAGTCAGAAATATGCTATCAATCCATTTTCTCCTCAAAAGCTGTATTTCTGCTCCACATTCCTTTCAGAATTTTATCCTAACGCAACATATTTATATGCTTGAGAATTTATTTTACTGATCACCCACCATATGTCCCTAAAAAAACTACACACAAAATGAAGACCTAATATATTTAATATTTCTTGTGACCTGATGACTCTAAATGCCAAAAAAATTTATCCAGGGAGCGCCTGGATGGCTCAGGCAGTGAAGTGTCTGCCTGCGGCTCAGGTCATGATCTTGGGGTCCTGGGATCAAGCCCCACGTGGGGCTCCTTGCTCAGCGGGGAACCTGCTTCTTCCTCTCCCTCTCCCCTTCCACTGCTTGTGCTCACTCGCATTCTCTCTCTCAAATAAATAAAATCTTAAAAAAAAATAAATGCCAAAAAATTTATCCTGGATGGAATGATCAATACAATTTTTGCTAAGATATAATTGAGCAAAACAATACATTTCCCAATTTTGATAAATAATTATTAAATATGAAGGTACAATTTTGTTGGATGTATCTCTTCATGAAATGCAAAGGTGAAGATGTTAGCTTGGTTAAATAAGACAATATTTCAACTTTTTTTTTTTTTATGCCTAGGAGCTTACTGTACCTCAAGATAATGTATCACAGTGGAATGGTCTTCCATTGTCAACGGGGTGGGGATTCATATGAAAGCAGAGGTTGGAAAAGACACCAAGCACCTTTAGGTCAGAGCAAATATTCAAGTTGAGGGTAGAAAATTGACTCTTTGGGACCATCCAAGCCAAGCACCTCCTGGACACTCTTCATATATCTGAAGGGAAACATGGACCCTAGTGAAAAGACTGCTCTTCTAGAAAATCAGGTCAGAGCATTGGAAAGAAATGCAGAATTATATCGTGCATTCTCTCTACTTTCTGCTGTAGACTAAGACCATCTCAAACAGATAACAATTCATTGCACTTCTGAGGATGGTTAGCATATGAGATTCTGTAAATGCCCCAAATAATGTCATTCTTTTATTCAACTAATAGTTGCTGAGGAGGCACGTGGGTGGCTCAGTCGTTAAGCATCTGCCTTTGGCTCGGGTCATGATCCCAGGGTCCTGGGATCAAGTCCCATATCGGGCTCCCTGCTTATCGGGGAGTCTGCTTTTCCCTCTCCCTCTTCACTCCCCCTGCTCGTGCTCTCTCTCGCTCACATTCTCTCTCTCTCCCTGTGTCTCAAATAACTAAATAAAATCTTTTTAAAAAAAATAGTTGTTGAGGACCTATTGTGTCAGGCGCTGTACTACTAGGCACTTTGGGGACTGAGTCGGTAGAACCTGGAATGGTGAGCTAGGGCGCAATGAAGGATGTGGAGGGACGCATGGGGTCTGAGATGATCCTAATAGCTCAGCTCAGGGCCCTAAAGCAAAGCCAGACAATAAGCCAGGCCAACCTCCCAAGAGAGGTGGTGGCAGTTTGGTCTCTGATCTGTGGGACTGCGATTGTTGGGGGCATCTCAGGGAGAGGTAACTGAATATATGGGTTTGATGATTCATTGGAAGATGCAACCAATCACAGTTCTTTTTTTTTTTAATTGAAATTCAAAGAACACTCATTGAGCATGTATTTTATACCATGCACTGTGCAAGTTTCAAGGGCTTCAAAGATGAAGGGACATAATCCTTCTCAAAAGCTCACAGACTAGTGGGCAAGGCAAATATATAAGAGAGGGGGAAGAAATAAATCCCCAAAGAACAGGTTTGGGTTTGGCTCTTAATGCTGGCCCTGGCTTGGATCAACCAATTTACTAGAATCATAGAGCTGATAAAGCAGTACAGTATATCTAATTTGATCCTCTAATTTTACAGATAAATTTTGAGGTGTTGTCTCCCAGTGCTGATCTGCAGGCACTGCTGATACCCCGAGGACTTCTCTTTACATGTACTCACATTTCTCAGCCCAGAACTCCACTAGAACCATGGAGAAACACTGAAGGTCCTTCTAGAGGCATGCTGCCCAAATATGGAAGTTCACCTCTCACCCCGTACATAGAGAGGTTTGTGGAGACCCTCCTGCTTACCATCCACCAATGCAGGTAGAACCTAGGATATTTCCTGGAAAAGTATTTTAAAGTCACTTCAAATATTCCCTGAACCTGGCAATGGGGTCTCTAATAAGAGAATATTCTTCATTTAAGTGTCTGCTATACTCTTTCCAACAAGAGACGTGGAAATTTCATCTCGAACACATCTATCTTTAAAGGGAGGTAATGAACAAATGTCCTAATCAAAGACAAAGCTCAAATGGTCAAAAGTGCTCTAGCTGCTCATTTTCACCTGGCCTGCTTTCCCGGGGCTCTCCAGCACCACACTGCCCACCACCACTAGGAGGTGGGTTATTGTACTCTCCAGTTCATGCTTTCCCTCCCTTACACACAAGGGCTCCGTGGGACCCTGCAACTACTTCTCCATCAGATACTCTTCCCTGATTCCCTGCAAGGACCTTGCTGGCACCCCACACCAAATGTGGATGGGTTGCAAGGACATGGACACGGGGTTCCCTCTAGAATGGTTTTGTTATACACGGAAGATCCGTCAGAGATTCAGCTCAAATAGAATACTTCCTTCTATTCTCCACAGGGTTGTCCTGTTCTGGAAACCTAAGACTGGCCACAGAGCCTGGACTTCCTCCTCTGACAAATGGGTCTCCTCGTAACACATTGTTTTGGATTCCTGAGGGGACTATTTTATGCCTTTTCAATTTTTTGCATTTGTTTAAAAACAAATTTAATTAAAAAAAAAAAAATAAACCTGAGTGCACCTGAGTGCATGCTTCTTTCATCTATACTGAAATAAAATAGCTTTGTTTTGCTTTTTTCTGAACTTTATATTCTCTTCCTAAGGACCCGATTGCAGATCAAGAGTCCTACATTGGCTGACTGATCTCCTCCAATAGATGCAGTCATCAAAAAGAGGCTTTAGAAAGCCAGATGCTCCCAGGAACACCTGGAATATTGGGGTCAGCTTTCCCAACAGCTGAAGAGAAAGGTACTCTCCCAATTTCAACTCAGGCAACCAATGGAACTAAAATGGTATCAGTACTATTTCAGCCTCAAGGACTGACCTGAGTTCAAGTCAAATGACCAGGAAATTACTTACATTATTGTATTATGCAAACTAGAAGCATAATGGTCTTTCTCTTAGAGATTCTAGAAGCAAACTTTAGCCAAGAAGTATGCCTCATTTCTCTAACCAGCAAGGTAGCTCTGAGATTTAGCCCAACTCATTCTAATATTTTCAGTGTTTCCCAGAGGTGAATTTAGCTGAAGTTAGTGAAGTCAAGTTTTAGGATCTCCACAAAAGTGGCCCCTTCCAAGACCTTGGGTAGGGTCTTACTGTGTTCAGTTGGCCCTTTTTTTTTTTTTAATTTTGAACTGTCTCCCCTCCATCACATTTCATCAGATTTTGTTGGAGTGGCCTTACACATTGTACATCTGGCTATGGGGCAGCTTATATTACATACAATAATATATAACTTAATAGACATAATTAATAAACTATGTGGGGTTTTTTTTGGATTTGGTGATCTTTTTCTGATGCATTGCTAACCTTTTTTAAATTTGTAATTTGTGGTGCTTCTTTTCTCATTCAAAATAAACATTTTTTAAAGATTTTATTTATTTATTTGAGAGAGAAAGAGCAGGATCAGGGTGAGAGGCAGAGGGAGAAGCAGACTCTCCGCTGAGCAGGGAGCCTGACGCGGTGCTTGATCCTGGGACCCCAGGATCATGACCCGAGCCAAAGGCAGATGCCCAGCTAACTGAGCCACCCAGACGCCCCCAAAATAAACATTTATACATAACACCCCACAGAGTACCAAAATACTAAAAGTACAGATTTAATAATATTGATTGAAATACTCAGTAGTACTTTATTGTAATTATTGTTGTTTTTAAAACTCTCTGAGAGATTAAATACAGAAATATTTCACTTTTTCCATATTTTGGCTATCCCATTGTTATGTTAACAGGTTTGATTGTTTAGTTTACAGTTAGATAGCATTTGTCTCCTCTTGTCTTTAATAAGCCATCTTTCTAATTAAAATATTTAAGTATTGGGGCTCCTGGGTGGCTCAGTCGTTAAGCGTCTGCCTTCAGCTCAGGTCATGATCCCAGGGTCCTGGGATCGAGGCCCACATCGGGCTCCCAGCTCTGCAGGAAGCCTGCTTCTCCCTCTCCCACTCCCCCTGCTTGTGTTCCCTCTCTTGCTGTGTCTCTCTCTGTCAAATAAATAAAATAAAATAAACCCAAATATTTAAGTATTTCCTTTAATATTTTTATTAATGGCTATTTGCTTATCTAATCTAGACATAATATCTAAAATGCCTAACCAAAAATTATATTCATCAAAACAAAAATATTTCTGTTCATTATTAATATCACAGCTCATAATACACTTTTATGATTTCTATAATTTAAGTTTAAGCCACTTGCTTCATAAATACAAGTTTTACTGATGGAAAAAGGTATTTTCCCTTTTTTTTTTAAAGATTTTATTCATTTGACAGAGAGAGACACAGCAAGAAAGGGAACACAAGCAGGGGGAGTGGGAGAGGGAGAAGCAGGCTCCCCACTGAACAGGGAGCCCCACAGACACGGGCGGGGCTCGATCCCAGGACCTTGGGATCATGACCTGAACCGGAGGCAGATACTTAACGACTGAGCCACTGAGGCGCCCCAGTTTTCCCTTTAAACACACAAATTAAGATGTCAGCCCTGGAGGAATACTGTGTACTCAAACTATCTCAGAAAGATAACAAACTAATTTTCTCTAAAGATCATCTATTAGTCAGGACTTTTCAGATGGCAAGTGAGAAAAATCCAACTGGAAGTGATTTAAGGAAAAACGAAGCTTTGTGGTCATGGGTGGGAAGTGCCAGGAGGGGGACCTGCCAGGGGACCCAGGCCTGGACTCCACATCACATCCCTGCTTGCTGCCCTCTGCAATGGCTCTGTTCTCAAAAAGGCACTCCCCCCATGGTGCCAGGACCCCTTGAAACAATTCCAAGATTATGACCCACAACTCCAAACCCAGCTGAAAAAGTGAGTGTGCCTTTCTCTCAATAGCCCCAACAGAAGTTGAGTCTCCTTAGCTTTGATGAGCCTACCCCCATACCCAGTACTGGGGCCAGAAAGAGGCACTATGCCAACGGGCCAGCACTGAGATAGGATCCTGCTTTACTAAAGACAGGGAAATAACCCATGAGCAAAAAAACAATTGTTCAGTATGATTATGAGGTGTGAAAGAGTCCCTCTGGTGTAAAACTTAGAAAGTGGTTCTGAAGGTCTCATCTCTGAGACATTGTGTGTGTATGGGGGGAGGGATGCGGGCTGTGTATGTGTATGTGCAGGGAGGGTGTGTGTGTGGCCTGAGTGTGTGGTGTGTGTATGTGGTATGTGTGAGTGTGGTGCCTACATGGAAAACAAAATGTCCACAGTAAAACATCCATGGTGCTCAATGGAATAGAGAGTCCTTCCAGGGCTGTCTGTAATTCATTACTGGCAAATAACTTCAAGCGAGGTCATGGTTAAATGTTGAAGCATTACAAATTAGGTTAGAAAAAGCCACCTGCCAAAGCAAACAGTATGGGTGGGAGTAGAGAGAGAGAAATATAGATGGCAGGGTCCAAAGTGGGCATGCTGACATTTCATGCGGTTCACTAACTCTACTTTTGTGGCCTTCATAAATTTCACTCAAAATTACTGTCAATGAAACTAATGAAATCACAGGTTGTTCAACAAAAGAAGTATCAATCTGTAATTTTCCATTGGGTCAGTGAGACCTGAACTTATGGGAGGCATGCTTCATGTTATCAAGGCTGGGCGTTGACTTTGCTTCAAGTACCTTTCAGGAATTTCATAAAAATTCTATGTCTTGATCTTTTTCAACAAGTTCAGGTAACTTTTGGATCTGGGAATTCTGCTTTAAAGACCAAATAACAAGCACAAACACAAACAAACAAACAAAATAAAAAAACAAAAAATGACTTTTGTGTCTAGTAAATCAGTTTCAATCTCTACTTTTCCAGAGTAAGATCTTCCTCCAGCTTTTTTAATTTCCTACTTTCATTGTTCTAAGTAGAAAGAGAAAATGGAGAAAACAATGTCTCTTTGAAACATATCACTTCCAAAATTCAAGAAGAAAAATAGACATTGTAGGGATGTTATTATATGTTTCTTTCCTGAATGCCAATGCCTATGTGAAGAAGTTTTAAGAAAATTTCTATTGGTATACCATAACCATTTTCCACAATATTACCTAAGTTAGAAAAGAAGGTTTTGTTTTACTTATGTAAAAATATTCATATGTATTATATAAAATATAATAATGATCAAGTCCTACATTAAAGAAAAGCATCACGTGCTTGTTCCAGACCAAAGGACAATAGCAAAAATGAGACTGAATTTACACTGGAAATTGAAATTTTTATTTCTTTTGCCAGGTTTCCAATTTACTGCTTTTTAAAAAGACTTATTTATTTATTTGAGAGAGAGAGCGCACAAACACACAAGCAGGAGGAGGGGCTGAGGGAGAGAGGGAGGATGAGAATCTCAAGTAGACTCTCTGCCAAGCACAGAGCCCAACGCAGGGCTCGATCCCATGACCCTGAGATCATGACCTGAGCCGAAATTAAGAGTCAGATGCTTGACCAACTGAGGCACCCAGGCGCCCTTCCGAGTTACTGCTTAGAGGTATAATTCAGGTTATTATTACCTCTAATTCTCCAGGTGGAGATGTCTGTTCTCTATTAATTATTTTAAGGAATAGAAAACTAACAATGATCCTAAGAAAGGGAAAATTAATGTTCTCTTCTCACTATTAAAAATTTTTTAGTTTTATTTCCATTGGACTTTATTTTAAGGTGTCTTTCCCTGGATCAATTCCCTTGTGTCTTGCCTCCATGAATACTTCTTCCCATCCAAATCCAGGTTCTTTTCCAGGATCATCATAAATTTTTGTCTTGGCTTCCAAATCATTGTTGTTGAGCAATATCCCATCTATCTGGCTTCCCTAGAGTGTCATCTTTTCTGTCTTTAGACCATCTTGACTTCTTCCACCAGTGAAGGGATATATAATGATACAGGCCTACCTCAAGAAACGGGATGAAATATTTTGTCTCAAAGTGAAGTGCCCCCAGGGGCGCCTGGGTGGCCCAGTCGTTAAGCATCTGTCTTTGGCTCAGGTCGTGATCCCCGGGTCCTGGGATGGAGCCCCATGTCGGGCTCCCTGCTCAGGCGGGAAGCCTGCTTCTCCCTCTTCCACTCCCCCTGCTTGTGTTCCTGCTCTCACTATCTCTCTCTCTGTCAAATAAATAAATAAAATCTTTAAAAAAAAAGTGAAATGCCCATGTTTAGCTTCAGCATCACCAATGGCTAAGCCCCTCTCCTACTACCACTCTTCCTAAAATGATATTAAAGTCCCACAGATTGGAGCACAAAAGCCATAGTCCAACTTGGCTGCCAGTAAGAACCTAAACAAAATTCCAGAGGCAATAACAGAATTTCCCTCTCCAGAGAGTGAAAGACACAGGCCAGCATGGAGTATTTCCTGATAAGGACTTTCCTGAAGATATAGTCCTGGGGCTGGCTATACCTGACACTAATTTTTTGGTGATATCTGATTTTTTGAAAATCTGGGGGAAAAGAGGAGGGGAAGAGTAAGTGGAGAAAAAGCTAAGGGCTACCTTTTGCCAAAAATTCTAAGAATATTTAGTATCTCTCTAAAGGTCCTTTGACATTGCCAAGCATTAATGAGAATAGCATGAAACTCAGCAGTACAAGTCCTTACTGATGTCCTACTGTCATTGTGAAAAGCAGTATTGAAAACTGAGCATGGGTTAGTACTTTTTGACCAGTTTTGTGGCCACATTCAGCAACCACAAAGTACTATTAGTTTTGTTCATCCACTTCCTGGAGTACTTGAAGAGCAGCGATACTTGAAAGAGGAATGAATGTTTCCAAGGCTATTCTAAAGGTGGTTAAATTGAGGTCCAGGAAACTAAAGGACCCCAAGGACCCAGCCAGCCTGTGCTGTTACTTAGCATAGAATTTAGGTTTCCTGAGTTCCAGGTCTTCCTCCGCTAGACCCCACCTTCTCGCTGGGTACTCCACTTGTCATCCAACTTACTTCTGCCCCATCTTCCCACCATTCAAAACAAGGCAAATAGTTTCTTTCAAGGTAGCTTGTTTCCAGGACCTACTCTGATCTTATATCAAATTCTCATCTTCCAGATCAGATCAAAACTAGATCTTTGAAATACCTGTGTGTATGGGTATAGTTGTAGAATGAAGGAACATTTCGAAAATGGAAATAAAATATGTACTACTTGAAGGTGGCATTCTTCAATAATCAACATTTTCTTAAGAAGAAAAACTCTTTCAAAAATAGTAACAGGGGTGCCTGGGTGGCTCAGTTGGTTAAGCCTCTGACTCTTGATTTCAGCTCAGGTCTTGATCTCAGTGTTGTGAATTCAAGCCCCATGTTGGGCTCCATGCAGTGTAGAGCCTATTAAAAAGAAAAAAAAAAGTAACAAAAGTTGCATTTGTTAGCTTTTACATAAGCAGCACTATGTTAGTACTCCACAATGATTACCTCGAGTAGGCCCCATAACAACCCCATGAACTAAGTATTGTGATCCTCGGTTTGTACTTAAGTAGACTGACAACCAGATAAGTCACATCACTTGCCTAAATTTACACAGCTGCCAGATGCAAAGCTAGAATTCAAGAATTCAAGGTGACTGTGATTCAATTAAAAGCTCAGTTTAGAACCACCATAACCTCCTGATTACCATTATTTCTTTAACAATTATCACACATTTAGAAGTCAGAAGATTTGCCAAAAGGGTTGATGAGGATGTGGAGAATTTGGACCCTTTGTGCTCTGCTGGTGGGAATATAAACTGGTGCAGTTGCTTTGGAAAACAATTAGGTGATTTCTGAAAAAGTTAAACAGAATTATCACATTATCCAGCAAATCCACTCTTAGGTATATTCCCTAAAGAACTGAAAGCAGGGTCTTGAAGAGACACTTGTACATCAGTGTTCATAGCAGCATTATTCACAATAACTCAAAGATAGAAGCAACTCAAGTATCCATTGATGGATCAGTGGATAAGCAGACTGTGGTATGTACATGCAACGGAATGTTATTCGGCCTTAGGTAGGCATGAAATTCTGACACAGACTACTACATGGATGGACCGTGAAGACGTTATGCTAAGTGAAATAAGGTGGTCAAAAAAGGACAAACACGGTACGATTCCACTTAGATAAGGTACCTAGAGCAGAGAGACAGAAAGTGAAACAGTGGTTGCCAGGCTCAGGGGAGGAGTGGGAGTTCGTTTTTAAGGGGTAGAAGAGGTTCAGCTTGGGCAGATGAAGCAGGTCTGGTGATGGACGGTGGTGATGGGTGCACAGCAATATGAATGTGCTTGCCACTAACCTGTACACCTCACCATGGTTGAAATGCTACATTTTATTTTGCCACAGTTGGAAAAAAAACAACAACAAATTTGCCAAAATCATAGCAACTTGTCATAGAGCGTTCTGTCTCTTCTCACTCAAGTCCTGCTTTTGTATTTTCAGGGCTGTTTTAGTACGAAGAGTTGATAATCACAGACTTTATCTGCTAATCACACCGACCCTCACTTTCATTGTGATCTGGTTCAGGAAACCATGTACCAATTTAGTTAGTAGGTCTCCCCTGAAGAGCTTCTTCATAGAGTAATATAATGCCTCCACACTTGGGCAGTTTAATAGCATATAAGTTGATAAATGCCCACACTCTAAGGCAGACAAAAAGTAACAAAAGCCAACATTAGGGCATGCTGGCCATTCGGCAGAAACCGTACTAAGCCCTTTACGTACATTAGTGCCTTTAATCCTCAACATACTTTTAGGAGCTAGGTTGTACTATTATCTCCATTTCATACTCAGGGCACACCTAAGAAAGTTTAAGTAAGGGGCTTAAGATCGCAGAGCAAGGAATCATTGGAGCCAAATGAGAATGGAGAGCAAAGGTAAGACATGTTCAGGTGGTGGGAAAAGTCTTCCTCAACGAGATGAATTTTGAGGGATGAGTATAAACTCCAAGAAGGAATGACAGGAAACAAGAAAACGTGTATGTTTAACACACTTAAATAAAACCTCACCTAATTGTGAGCTGTGGGAAAACCATTTTGTATGATACTGCTGCCAGGAAACTATGAACAGGAACAGAGATAAAACTTCAACTTCAGAAATAATGAAGTTGAGGAGCGCCTGGGTGGCTCAGTTGGTTAAGGGTCTGCCTTCAGCTCAGGTCATGATCCCAGGATTCTGGGATCGAGCCCTGCAGCAGGATCCTTGCTCAGCGGGGAGCCTGCTTCTCCCTCTCCCTCTGCTGCTCCCCCTGCTTGTACGCTCTCTCTCTGTGTCAAATAAATAAAATCTTTAAAAAAAAAAAAAGAAAGAATGAAGTGGAGTACTCATTCTAATTCTAAAAATCTAAAGCCTCTGACTCATGAACTGAGATCAGTTGCATTTTTTTCATATTTTAAAAATAATGAAATAAACACAGAGAAATATAGACAGAATAACATAAGAAACACTCTTGCATCCATTACCGAGATTGGGCAATTCTCTCATTTGTTTTGATTATCAATAAATGTATGTCTCTATCTATAGATACTTCATATATAGCATGTAGTCAGTCCCCTCCGACAAAATATGGGGCTCCAGTTCAATTGCATCAGACCATGTAAATGACAAACAAAAGAGGTGAATTTAGAGTCCCAAAAATAAGATCGAGAATTTGAAGAAAAGATCCTACCACTCAGAAGAGTATGGAGGGAGAAGATGGAAAAGTGATCAAGTGTTCCATGAATTTTGGGAAAAGCTGATCATCAAAGGAGGCAAGGTTAATTTACGAAGGTATACCTAACATTAGATGTCTAATATTCCAGAAAACAGAATTTAATGTACACAAAATTCCTCTCTGATGTCACTTTGTTAGAGATACTGACTCATGTCACACTAGAACTCTGTAACTAGCCCATAAAGAAGGAAATAAGTGCAGTGTCTGCCAAATGAGATTTTCTTGCTACCAAGCTACTAGTTAATGAGAATGGTTGTAGAATATTTGCAGATTAGTGACACTTTGAGGCTCTAATAACTTGTAACTGTTTATGATTCACTGAATTTTTAAAAATTTTTATTCTTAAGCTTTTATTTAAATTCCAGTTAGTTAACATACAGTGTTATATTAGTTTCAGGTGTACAGTATAGTGATCCAGCACTTCCATACATCACCCGGTGCTCATCACAACAAGTGCCCTCCTTAAACCCCATCACCTATTTCACCCATCCCCCTACCCACCTCCCCTCTGGTAACCATCAGTTTTTTTCTAGAGTTAAGAGTCTGTTTCTTGGTTTGTCTCTCTCTCTCTCTCTCTCCTTCTTATTCTTTGCTTGTATGGTTTGTTTCTTAAATTCCACACTGGAGTAAAATCATATGATATTTGTCTTTCTCTGACTTCTTTTGCTTAGCATTCTACTCTCTAGCTCCATCCATATCATTGCAAATGGCAAGATTTCACTCTTATTTATTTATTTTAAGTACAATCTACCCCCCAATGTGGGGCTTGAACTCATTACCCCGAGATCAAGAGTCACATGCTCCACCGACTGAGCCAGCCAGGTGCCCCTACATACCACATCTTCTTTATCCATTCACCAATCAATGGACACTAGGGCTGCTTCCAATTCTTCACTATTGTAAACAACGCTGCTATACACATAGAGGTGCATGTATGCCTTTGAATTACTGTTTTTGTATTCTTTGGTTAAACACCCAGTGGTGCAATTGCCAGATCTTAGGATAATTCTATTTTTAACTTTTTGAGGAAACTCCATACTATTTTCCACAGAGACTGCACCAGTTTGCATTCCCACCAACAGTGCAAACGAAGGTTCCCCATTCTCCACATCCTTGGCAACATCTGTTGTTTCTTATGTTGTTGATTTCAGCCATTCTGACAGGTGTGAGGTGATGTCTCACTGTAGTTTTGATTTCATTTCCCTGATCGTAAGTGATGATGAACATCTTTTCATGTGTCTGTAGGCCATCTATACGTCTTCTCTGGAGAAATGTCTGTTCAGGTCTTCTGCCCATCTTTTAATTGGATTATTTGTTTTTTGGGTATTGAATTGTATCAGTTCTTTATATATTTTGGATACTAACCTTTTATCCTATCTGTCATTTGCAAATATCTTCTCCCATTTCGTAGGTTGCCTTTTGGTTTTGTTGATTGTTTCCTCCACTGTGCAGAAGCTTTTTATTTTGATATAGTCCCAACAGTTTATTTTTGCTTTTGTTTCCTTTGCCTCAGGAGACCTATCTAGAAAGATGTTGCTACAGCTGATATCAAAGAAGTTACTGCCTGTGTTCTCTTTTAGGTCACATTTCATTCTGTTGCATGTTGCTGTCCAGTTTTCCCAACATCATTTGCTGAAGAGATTATTGTTTCCATTTTCTTTCCTGCTTTGTCAACGATTAATTGACCATATAGTTGTGGGTTCATTTCTGGGTTTTCTATTTTTATTTTTTTAGATTTTATTTATTTATTTATTTATTTATTTATTTATTTGACAGAGAGGGGGAGGGAGAGAGCACGAACCAGGGGGAGGGGCAGAGGGAGAGGGAGAAGCAGACTCCCCGCTGAGCAGGGAGCCCAGACGCTGGGCTCCAACCAGGAACCCTGTGATCATGACCTGAGCCGAAGGAAGACCCTCAACCAACTGAGCCATCCAGGTGCCCCCTGAGTTTTCTATTCTGTTCTCTTGATCTATGTGTCTATTTTTGTGCCAGTACTATACTGTTTTTTGTTTTTGTTTTTTTTTTAAAGATTTTATTTATTTATTTGAGAGAGAGAGAATGAGAGAGAGCATGAGAGGGAGGAGGGTCAAAGGGAGAAGCAGACCCCCTGCCGAGCAGGGAGCCTGATGCGGGACTCGATCCCAGGACTCCAGGATCATGACCTGAGCCGAAGGCAGTCGCCCAACCAACTGAGCCACCCAGGCGCCCCAGTACTATACTGTTTTGATGATTATATCTTTGTAATATAACTTGAAGTCTGAAATTATGAGGTCTCCAGCTTTGCTTTTCTTTTTCAAGATTTCTCTGGCTATTTGGAGTCTTTTGTGGTTCCATACAAATTTTAGGATTGTTTTTGTTCTAGTTCTGTGAAAAATGCTGTTGGTATTTTGATTGGGGTTACATTAAATGTGTAGATTGCTTTGGGTGGCATAAGCATTTTAACAATATTTGTCCTTCTAATCCATGAGCATGGATTGTCTTTCCATTTCCTTGTGTCATCTTGAATTTCTTTCATCAGCGTTTTATAGTTTTCAGAGTACACCTCTTTAGTTAGGTTTATTCTCAGGTATCTCATTATTTTGGGTACAATTGCAAATGGGATTGTCTGCTTAATTTCTCTTTCTGCTGCTTCATTATTGGTGTGTTGAAATGCAACAGATTTCTGTAGATTGATTTTTTATCCTGTGACTTTACTGAATTTGCTTATCAGTTCTAGCAGTTTTTCATGATTCACTGAAATTGAAATTTGAGTTTCCTGTGAGAGTATTTGTTAGAAAAAGTTTTTGAAGTTACCAAAGGAAAGGTGTAGCCTGCTTAAAAGTGGAATTAATAAGCAAGGAGAGCTCCTAAAAAAAAATCATCATACATAAATATTGCTATTAAGCCATCAATGTGATAATCACTAGTGGTTCTCTGTCTTCTTATTATTGGGTAATAATAATAAATATATTCCTATAAATCTGTATCTATCTCTATATCTACATCTTTGCATTTATTAAGCAAAATAATCAAACATATTTCTACTTGCCCTTTTCTATTAGCAGAGATAGTCCATGAACAGAAAAGGAATAAAATTAGGTTTCTTTAAAATATTCTACATGTCAAATTTTTTACTTTCCCTACAACTAAGGAAAATTTTAATATAGTCAATAAAATCTGTACATATTTTCACTATATTATTACATATATATTTTGTCCACATACACATTTCTCTAGTAACTTCTTTTTAAGATTTTATTTTTAAGTAATGTCTACACACAATGTGGGGCTCAAACTCACAACCCCGAGATCAAGAGTCACATGCTCCATGAGCCAGCCAGGTGCCACAAACATTTCTCTAATAATTTTTTAAAATATCTATATATCTATCCATATCTATAACTATAAAGTGTTTATTTTGCTAAATCTCTTCATAAAGGTCCATGCAGGGAATTCAATCAGATCAATCCCTTGTGGATGGTCAATAAAGAAGATATCATAATAATGATATTTATGAACTGACTGCCTCAATCACTAGTTGATTGAAATTGTTTTAGTTTGCTTCTTAGACAGACAGAATCTTAGCTTTTAAAAAAGGAGAGAGTAAGTGGAATAATGAAAATGTTCTAGAACGGGATGGTGATGACTGTTGCACAACCTCGTGAGTTTACTAAGTGCCACTTTGAAATAGTCGAAATGATGAATTTTTATATTGTGCATTTTACCACAATAAAAAATGGGGGTATCTTATTTTACAGAGGACACTTCTGTTCAGCCTGATAGTTCCTATTCTTTTTCTTTTTTTTTCTGGTAGAGGGATCTGGTCTGAGGTGAATAACACCTAATTTAAAGCCTAATTATAGAGCATAGTTTAGAATATCATTCAAGAGGAACGGGAAACATGGTAATGTACCGGAAGACTGGAAGCAATTTGCCATCTGTCTGTTTGTGGAAATTTGGCAAACAAATATTCACTTTTTTTAATAACATCGAGCTCCCACCAGGCCAGCAAGTCAAAAAAGGAGACAAGATACTCTCTGGCTTACACTCCAGACATACATCTCCCCAGGCAAGCTGGCCCTCCCTCCGGGCAGCGGTGGGCTTTCTAGACGACACATAAACAAGTATCTTTGACAGAAAGACCAAGTGGCTCCAGGTCCTGACGATAGCGCACAGTAACAAAGCAGGGAAGTCAAGACCCCGGTCTATTTACAAAGCCTACGTGCTAGAAAGGACAGAGATAAAGCCGTTCCCAGGAGGAGCGACATCAGTGCAGGCACCGATGCCCTCCTTTCTCCTGCTTCTGAGAGGCTAGCCAGCCACGCAGACTCAGTGCTGAGAAGCCAACAGAAAAGGGGCAGAGCACTGCGTAGCCTTGACCGCAGGGCAGGAGAGCTTCCGGCCCATCCAGCCCCAAGCATTCCTTATGTATGCACCTGTTAAAATACAGTAACCTTAGACTCCATCAAGCAGGCAAAGAAGAGGATGCTGCTGTGTCCAGGTTGACCCTGGAGAACCGTCTGGTAGCCTGATGCTCCTTCCACCTTAAAAGAGCTCCATTCTCAAAACGGCATTTCTGCACAGTTTTATGAGAAAGGACTTGGGAAACCAGCCTGGGGAAGACCGGAGGCCCCATAGTTTATCCTCCTCATCCTGCACCCAATTCCCCAAGGCTGTGCTTCCTGTATACACATGTCTGATGAATAACCCCAGTTCTCCCCAGTCCAGAGTCTCATCTGGGAGACAGAGTAGAGGTAGACTTATCAGCACCCACATCCCTAACACACACACACATTCACACACACAGACTCACACACACGCACTTTCCCTTCAGTTACTAACCGCTTAATGCCTGCTCTTGTGTTACATATGAAACCGTGAATGGAACAAGGTCCCTGCTTTTAAGGTTCAAGGTTTCACATGGAAGAGAGGCAAGCAAGGAGGCATATAAATGGTCATGTGATTTGAGGCGCTATGATCTGGAAGTGCACAGACGCCCAGTGAGCGGGGGAGAGCCATCCTGAGCTCAGCATGCCTGGCAGGGGCGGGTGTGAGAAGGCACCAGGCATCCCTCTGCGTGTGTTTACACACGAGGACGCAAGTCCTCTCAGCCACATGGGCCATCGCTTCCCAAGCAGGACCAACCAATGACTGAAAACTAATAAGGAGCTAGAAACTGGAAACACTCACATCTGTTGAGACAAAGAACCAGTGTGAGTGATTATTTTTTTGAAGAATGATTTTAAATATTAAAAGTGAAATGTCTGTGTGTTCTGTAAGCCAAATTCTGGACCCACAAGTAGAAGTCCAGAAGTGGTCAATTTGTCTCTTTTTATTTACACGAAAACAAACATCCAGCTTCCCTGAATTGCAGAATCTAGCTATGGAAAGAAGAGGAAGATGAAGGGGAGGGGAGGGGAAGCCTGGAGGGCTACGAGGAGGAGAAGGAGGAAGGGCAGGGAGAGGAAGAGGAAGGGAGGGGAGGGAGAAGGACCCAGCTACCCACCAACAGGATCTCTCTCCATTAGTCAAAATTCTTCTCTGCAAAGGGAACGAACATGTAGTGAGCCCCAACTTTGGGGTCAGACCACACTACTCACATCAATGATCAGTTGACTTCCCAATTCTGTGGGAGTAGATTTTATCCAAATTTTATAGGTAAGGAAAATAGGGGCTCAGAAAGCGAATGATTTGCCCAAGTTGACATAGCTAATGAGTGACAGAAGCAGCATGCTGTTGCTTGTTAGTGTGATGCAATGTTCTAGAAAACAAGCTAAGCTGGATTATTTTAAAATGGAATTGGAGTTCTTGGGAAATGGTTTTCTAGCCTGTACTAAGCTCCGACTCCCCAAAATGTAAGCACCGGCTAAGTTTGTTGAATGCAGATAAGCATGAATATCTGAGACCCAGAATCCTGCTTCTCCAGAAGTGGAATGGATGCTTCCTGTGGGGTATATCTGTGCTTTTGGTATAATCTTGTCAGCCCTTGACTTTGAAATAATATTTTCAAAGAGGCCTAGTATTTCAATGTCCAGTACTAGAGAGTACTCTGTGAGTACGGGGGTTCATTTAGGATCCTGGTGATACCTTCTCTAAGAAAAAGAAAGTCCCCTGACTCACTCCATGGAGATTCACTCACCCTTTCCTCACTCAAGCCCCCACCCACCCCACTCCCATGTGCCCCTCCTATTACAAGCCAAGTGAATTTGAGTCTCACCTATAATCCCTCCCTTCTCTTCTCTCTTCTCTACCACTTACTTTCCCTACTCTTTTCCACCTTTTCTGCTAGTTTTACATGTCCATTCTGCCAACACACCCTTTCTTCCCTTTCTTTCAATCCCATCTAGACTGGCAAAACCCCTTGGAACTGCATCAGAACTCAGAGAGACAGGACTTCTATCCCAGCTCAACTCCTCACCAGCCAGACACCCGCGAGAATGCACTTAAACTTCTCAGAGCCTTCAAATCATCATCTACTAAGAGGATATTGCATCTTTGCTATGTTCCTCCTACTACACTGGGCTCTTCTTTTTCTTGGCCCTTCTTTCTTTATTTTTTCTATCATTTTATGTTATGAATTTATGTAAGCTGCTCAAATACTTTTTTGATGAGGTAATAAGAAATATACAAAATAAGTCTTTAAGAGTTACAAAGATTTAATCAGATAAATCCGTAATTATCTTAGCCTGGAAAATGTTAGCTCATTTTCAAAAATAGTTCTCTTCCAGGGGGCGCCTGGGTGGCTCAGTTGGTTAAGCAACTGCCTTTGGCTCAGGTCATGATCCTGGAGTCCGGGGATCGAGTCCCACATCGGGCTCCCTGCTCGGCAGGGAGTCTGCTTCTCCCTCTGACCCTCCTCCCTCTCATGCTCTCTGTCTCTCATTCTCTCTCTCAAATAAATAAATAAAATCTTTTTTTTTTTTTTTTAAAGATTTTATTTATTGGGCGCCTGGGTGGCTCAGTTGGTTAAGCGACTGCCTTCGGCTCAGGTCATGATCCTGGAGTCCCTGGATCGAGTCCCGCATCGGGCTCCCTGCTCGGCAGGGAGTCTGCTTCTCCCTCTGACCCTCCCCCCTCTCATGTGCGCTCTCTCTCTCTCTCTCAAATAAATAAATAAAATCTTAAAAAAAAAATAGTTCTCTTCCAGAAGGAACACTTGTACACTGTTGATGGGGATGTAAATTGGTGCAGCCACTACGGAAAACGGCATGGAAGTTCTCCAAAAAATTCAAAATAGAACTACCCTCTGATCCAGCAATCCCAATTCTGGATATTTATCCCAAGGAAATGAAATCAGGTTCCAAATAGTTATATGTCCCCCATGTTCATCACAGCATTATTGACAATAATCAAAATATGGAAAAAACCTAAATGTCTGTCAATGGATGGATGGTAAAGAAAATGCGGTAATAGCTACAATGGAATATTACTCAGTCATAAAGAAGAAGGATCTCCTGCCGTTTACCACAACATGGATGAACCTGGAGGGCATTACACTAAGTGAAATAAGCCAGACACAGAAAGACAAATACTGTATGATCTACAAATGTTGAACTTGTATGTGGACTCTAAAAATGTTTAACTCAGAGAAACAGATTCAAACAGTGGTTACCAAGGGGTGGGGGTGGGGGTTCTTGGGTCAGGGGTTATGCACAGATGTTGGTCAAAGGGTACAAACTTTCATTTATAAGGAAAATAAGTTCTAGGAAGCTAACGTACAACATGGTGACTAGAGTTACTAATACTGTATTGTATCCTGAAATTTATTAAAAGAGTAGATCTTAAGTGTTTTCTCCACACACACAAATGAAATGATAACTAGGTGAGGTGAGGAGTATGTTAATTAACTTGACTGTGGTAACCATTTCATAATGTAAATGTGTATTAAACCATCACATTGTACAGGCTAAAAAACTCACACTGTACAATCTAAATATATACATTTACTTGTCAGTCATACCTCAATAAGGCTAGGAAAAAATCAATTCTTTCCCAGCTGTCATAAAATATTGTCATAAAATATTGGTTAGTTATTTCACAAGGTTATTGTGAGAATTAAAAAAAAAAAATACCATGTAGGAGCGCCTGGGTGGCTCAGTCATTAAGCGCCTGCCTTCGGCTCAGAAGGCAGGTCGTGATCCCAGGGTCCTGGGATGGAGCCCCACATCGGACTCCCTGCTCCATGGTAAGCCTGCTTCTTCCTCTCCCACTCCCCCTGCTTGTGTTCCTGATCTCACTATCTGTCTCTCTGTCAAGTAAATAAATAAAATCTTTAAAAAAAAAAATACCATGTAGTTACAAATACTGTTGTAAGCACTTTACAGATATTAACTCATTTGACCCTGCAAATGACATCCTAAGAACCTTTTGAAGTATCACTATTCTCATCCCCATTTTTATGGGTCTCCCAACACTGAGCCACACAGTTAGGAACCAGCTCAAAGTCTCAGAGCTAGTGCTCATGCTGACAGGCTGACTCTTCAGTCTGGGATTTTGATTCCAACACTGAAAGTTCCCTACTTGGCAATTTAAGGGGGAAAGAATTAGCTCCATCGATACCACCACTCCTACTCTAATTAAAATTAGGCATTTTGGCTTGCCCAGTCCAAGGTACAGTCAGAAATGTTCCATAGCTCTGCCCTGAGGAAGTGTGGCTACGTGTTTTGATTGAACTTTTCCTCCTTATCTCCAAGAGCGTTAGTCAGAATCCATGGACTAAAGCAGTGATGATTGTGGATGAGCTCGTTTCCTAGGGATTGAGTCTGATGGCTCGAGGAGTAGCCAAGGAACCCCAGCGTGGGGAGTTGGAAGCCAACTGGTCATCCATCCACAGGAAACCTTCCAGACTCTGGGTCCACACTGTTACGTACACAGAAACAGGTGCTGCTGTGCTTTCTTTCTTTCTTTCTTTTTTCTTTCCTTCTTCATAAAAAAAGACTATGATGTGGAATTCCTGGGTCCTGGGCAGAGGATACCTGTTCCTCCCACCCCATCTCTAGCCCAGTCAAGTCCTAGCCCCATAGTGGGAAGGATCATCCATTTCAGATAGAAAGCCACTAGGAATGTTGGCTAACACCATCCCATTATCAAGGCCTCCAGCCCCAGAACTGACCCTCCTCACCCACAGAGGAGCTTGACTATGATTTCCCTCATGGGCTCTCCCGCCAGAGTCTTGGCCAGAGGACTAACTCACAGAGGAGTAAACAGTGGCCCTTTGTAGCATTTAGAAATAATCAACATTCAAAGGAAAGGGAGAGTCTATACACACCTTGTGTTACTGTCAGGGTAATTTGAAATTTGGGGGTCTAGCCAGGTTATCCTGAAGAATTTTTTTTTTAATTTGGTTTTTAACTTTAGGATTCCCATGGTTACTAAAGTCTGCTTGCAAGTCAGCTTCCTTGTGACTTTAGAGGCAAGATAAAAATGATTTGTAATTAGCATCCTCAGGCCTCATAAGCATGTGTCTGGGCGAAAGCAATTGACCTGCCTAAGAGGGGTAAGCATTGTTATCTTACCATGCTGTTAAATTGTTTGGCAAACCCTCTCTCCTTAGATTGGTAGGTTGTACACGGATAGTTTTGCTTAGCTCCCCACAAATTATCACAGACTCCAGAAGAACCGGATCTTTATTTAAAAATATGTATTATACTTCTAACGGTCTGGTCCTGGCCCTGACAGTGATGATAAAGATGGAGTCAGGCTTTGACACTTACTTCAGCTTCTTGCATCAAGATCTAAGGCAGTCGCTGAAAACTGAGTTCCCACTGCGCAATATTGAGAGTAGATGCTAAATAAATACTTGTTGATAATGAAAAGGATGAAGAGAAAGAAGAGGAAGAAGAAGAAAAGGAGCAGAATGGGAGAAAGGAGGAGGAAAAGGAGCATGATCACTGTATTTTTCAAAACATAAATTGAAAGTACTAAAATTATTCACCAGACTCTTTGGATGGGAAGAGGTCTTTCGAGCAAGACAGTTTTCTAAAAAACGTCATAGACCCTTCAGGATTAAAAGGAATCCTAAAAGTACCTTTAAGTTCAGGATATCTAAAAATGAATGTAAAATATGAATTTTATGATTAAAATATACAACATAATTATATGATTACACAGTTATTGCATAAGATCATCAGAATGAGTTTTTATAAATATTGAATAGAAATAGAACACGATATTGTCATCCTAGAATGTTAAAAATCCGTGAAATAATTCTTTTGGTGATGTTCACCCAAAATTATAATCTTAGAAATCTAAGATTATGAGACTATAAGTTCTAGGAAGACAGCTATTTAATGTTCACTTTGGCAACCTTTTCCCATGAATATAAATGTTTTTTTCAAACATCTTATAAAGAAAAGACAAGAACGCTAACAAGTCTCGTAAAACCAGAATAAACTTCTGATGGCTATCTTATTTTTACTATTTTTTTAGAGGCATGCAGCTACAGATATCTGGGTGATTACATACCCGCTAATGTATTTCCCCTTCATGTTTATTTTGGAAAGATGGCAGGTTATTTTGAAAGAAAGGAAGAAAAAACAGAGCACAGAGGAAACAGAGTTGCCTTGTATCTCATAGGGCAACGGATTACTAAAAGTACCAGACTTCACGGAAGAGAACACAAATTCATCTCTTTTACACATTTTCTTAAGTTTCAAAGTAGCCCAAGGAGGTATAGAACCCTAGGCCAAAAAACAATAAAGAAACACTAATTTTGGAATTTTCCCTGGAGCACAAAGCAATAGTGGGGGTGGGGCGACAATTGCTCCTGAGCATTAGCTGTCAGACAAAACTTTCTTCCCATACTTTCCAGACTCAGTGAGTTTTATAGCTGATTATAGCACTCATCAATGAGATAGATTAGATATCAGTACAAAAATGTATATATAGTAAAAGTATTACAAGTCAACGTTTACCTTTTAGCTAATATTCCTGCCTAGTAACTGGGTTTATTTGCAACATTCAGCCACTCTTACTAGGCACTTACTGAGTGCCACCAAACCCAGGGATACATGAGTTTGTATACCAGGGATACAAAAGTGAATGTGGCAGAACCCCTGCCCCCACAGTGCAGCCCCGCCTGCCCACGTGGCCTTGGACGTGACCTGGAAAGTCATGATAAACAGCATTCGGGAATTGATGCACGCAGTAGAGCATCAACTCTTCTACAATTCCTGGAGGGAATTTCCAGAACAAGTAGTTTTTCTCTTCTAGAAAAGAAGATCGATTTTACATTGATTTACCTCTGAAAAAAAAAATATCCTTCCTCCAACAAGGAAAAATTTCTACTGTACAACATTATTTTAATTGTGTCTCTGCAGGAAGGAACAAGTCCAGAATGATCAAGACGTTGGTTGTCATCAGTGACCTCTTCCAAGATACCTTGAACTCTCTTTTGTTGATTGGACCTTCTGAAAGTACGCGGGGAGTCAAACTCTTCTGGCTTACACCCATTTTAAACATCATTTAATCGCATGATGCGACAATTCGTTATCAGATGACCCTGTGCTCATACACAAACACAGCCACTATCAGGCACAGACAGGCCATAATCTGGCAAAATCTGGATGAAACAGAAATAAACACAATGTGTAGTGCATATTAATAAACTCGGGCATTCTGGCTCACACGAACATTACAAACACCCTCAAAAGGAAAATGCTGTGAGGCTGGGTTTCCTTATATGAACCTTACCATCAATATAAACAAGGAGAGAGAAAAGGGAAAGAGGTGAATCTTTTGAAATAGTGTATCTCTTCTTCAATCTTGGAAATAACAACTCATCTCTGAAGAGCTAATAATTTCTGTAATGCATCATTTTCTCAAAGGGAGGGACTAAGGTACACCAAAGCTCCTGCCCTCCTGCCTGGGAACTTACTTGTTTAAAGGTGATTGGATAATGCATTAGGATGGAGATTCTCCAAAGCCAATTTGCAACTAAGGGCCAGTCTCAGGACACAGTTCTCACTGATCCAAGGCAAAATAAAAAACAAGGGCACTGGAATAAATTTTTCACAAAGCTAGTTTTAAAAAAGTACATTTATCTCTTTTTAAATGCACAGGGTGTAAACTTCAAAGAGTGTAAAAACGTATTCAGTGGAAAGGAGACTCCTTTCCTGGTCCTCTAGGTCAGACTCCATTATTACTGGTTTCTCATGTATCATGAATAATGTATGAGCAGATTTTTATATACACACATATATATGTTACATATTCCCATAGTTTTGTATAATTATGATCTTTCTTTGTGATTGCTGATAATAAATGAGCTTTGAGGGGAAAAAATGCTCTCACTTGGCAAAATAAAGTCAGCCACCCTGTTTCTACTTGTGCACATTACATCCCATTACCCAAACCCACTCCACAACTCAGCATGTTTTGGTTTTTTTAAATTTTACTAGTTCATGAAATCTAAAAACCTGAGAACCAGTGAATTAGAGTATTTGGCTCTTTCAGCACAAAAAGTTGGACTTGAGAGTCCAAGAACCAGAAAATAAACAATGACAAAATAATTTTCAGACCATTATATTAATTTTAACTTTTAATATATACTATATATATAATTATTAAGTATTAATTTGCTACTCCAAAAGTTTAGTTTTCTATCAAAGAGTAAACTGATACTAATAGAATTTGACTCCATGTCATCCAAGGTAGTTTCATTAGGCATCTCCATAAACTCCATAAGAAGCTATTAAAAAAAAAAAAAAAAGGTCAGTTATCAGTAAACAGAAAAGCTAACACTCACCAGATGCAGCAAAATTAAGAGGCACTATAAACTCAGTAAATAAATTTGAAAAATTTATTTTGAAATAACTAAAATACATTTTAAAGCAAAAAATACAAAAAACCTCAAAAAGTTGGTTGGAAACAGTCGAAAATTGTTTTAGTTCAGGTGTGTGAGGTCAAGTTAAAGCATAATGAAGAAATTTAACTTTCAAACATTTTACAGTTTTGACACCTTTTTGGCATAAGCAGTATTTTCACATCTCTGCAGTTTATAAAAATTCCATATTTATATAATCTGCTCAAGAGTATCTAAATTTGAAGCAATTGTCCAAAAAATAATTATTTCATCAAATTTAATTTGCTGGTAAAGACTGAAACAAAAGGCTATTCTAAAGGTTTTCTTCACCACTCCAATCCATCAACTTAATGTCCTGTTTCCTTGAACTCGAGGATGAAACTCTCCATCAGTCTCTGAAGCAGGTACTTCAGAGCCACCAGGTACTGGGAGCTACCAAGTGCATGGCCTGCCCTCCACCCCTAATTTCTTGGTACCTCCAGAGCTGGCATCTCTTGGACATGGTAACCCTAGGCCCCTTTTCTGGGCCTTTTCTGGTTGGATTTGTACCTTCTAGGGACACTCATCTGCTACCGTCCCTGCTGCCTTTTTCTTCTCCAGCTCTACAATGGAGTCAGTCTCAAATTGCTCTTCCCCAGCATTCTCTGAGTGCCCACCCACACTCTGCCACCTCCAGCCATGCTCACCTCCCTCCCACCGCATGCAAATTACCACCATGATGCCTAACCAATCTGAGAACCTCCACAAGCCCTGTCCCCACTTCTAACCACCCAGTCACCCTTGGTGACTTCAAATTTGCCATTTGCTTTGAAGACCAGTGCCTACTCTCTCCAGCTGCTGGCCCTCAAAGGCAGCATTGACCTTTCCCTTCCAGCCACGCTGCTCTCCATCAGTACCCACACCACAACTCCTGCTTCATGGTCCTCTGTTCTGTAATCCAAAAAATCAGGCACTGAGCTGAGACCTAGAGAAGAGAGTCAGAAAAGGTCAAGCTGCTACCTGTTGAGCAAAAGAACATTTATGCTTTTCTTCAGGAAAAGTCTCTCTATGTTATGGAGTGATTTCAGTAGGAGCAGAGGGGAACCTTGTGGTTGTGATAGTCTTTCAAAAGCAAACCCCTTAAAAAGCTGAGAAGAGCCAAGAAAGCAACCACAGGAGTGATTAAGAAACAAGCTGAACTCTTCATTTGTTTCCACCTGTAGCCTCTCTCCGGAATGGTTATAGATCATCATGGAGTCACTTTAGGACGTGGACGCAACAGCAAGAAGGATGTCCCTGGTTTCTCAGAAATTCCAAGGAAACTTTCATGGCCTGTGTTGAGTAATGATTTTTTTCTGTATCCTTTCACCTGGTAGAAAAGCATCTTCTATAGCACAAGAAGAAAAGAGAAAAGAAAAAAACTTAAAGATACCTACCATTAATAATAGCTACCATTTATCATTAGCCTAAAAGGAACTCAGTTATAACTAAACAATTTACATGGCTCACAACATGCCATGAGAGAGAGTATCATTCCCATTTTACAAATGAAGAAAGGTGCAGAGAGGTTAAATAATTTCCCTAGGGTCACACAGCTAACCAAGAAATAGAGCTAGGGTTCAAACCAAGGTCTACCTGGGGCCAAATCCAGTGCTTTTTTGCTCTATACTTCTCCAATCCCCAAAAGGAGGATTCTAGAAAACATGTCATCTGTCCTTACTAAAATAATTCTAGGTCTTTAAAACTATAAAGTTATTAGCTGATGCTGCAGAATTGGGTAGTATATGTAGATACATATTTAGAGAGGTTTCCTGATTTGTTCACAATGTTACGTATTTAATCTTATAAAATATCAATGGATAAAAGTCACTAAATTGTGATGAGGCACCTGGCTAACTCAGTAGGTGGAATGTGAGACTCTTGATCTCGGGGCTGTGTTTGAGTACCACATTGGGTTGTAGAGATTACTTAAAAATAAAATTTTCAGGGGTGCCTGGGTGGCTCAGTCCATTAGGCCTCTGACTCTCGATCTCAGCTCAGGTCTTGATCTCAGGGTCGTGAGATTGGGCCCCGTGTTGGGCTCTAGGCTGGGTGTGGAGCTAAATAAATAAATAAATAAATAAATTCTTTCCCCGCCTAAAGTCACTAAATTGTCAAGAAAACTGGACATTTAGGAATGAAGTACCATTTTGTTGCCTAACTACAAATGTGGTCATCCCCATCCACTCCCAGACCCCACAAACTAAATTACTAAAGCAGCCTCTCTCAGGGTGTTCGACCTTTCTCCAGAGGTAAAGAGTATGCTCACCAGTCACTGTAGATTTTAAAAGTTTTTATTAACTAAGTCCCTAACATGCACTGTCTAATCTAACCCTCCACAGTGCCCCTCAGATCCAGGTGTCATGTTTTTCCTTATACAGATGATGAAGCTGAAGGTAAGAGAGGTTCCAGAACCAGCCCAAGGACACACCACTAGCAAATGGGTTCAAACTCATCTCTGTCTAATTTCAGAACCTCTGTTCTTAACCTTTAGGCTCTTCCTTTCTGGTCGTTCATGATTATCATGTTAGCATTGTTTCGTCTGCACAAATATCTCTATGTCAAGTCCATGATAAATTACTAGAGACTTGGCTTCTTGTGTAGCATGGTTAAAACACCAGCCTTGAGGGGCCCTTGGCTGGTTCATTCGGTAGAGCATGCAACTCTTGATCTCGGTGTTGTGAGTTTGAGTTTCATGTTAGGTGTAGAGATTACTAAGAAAAATACATAAACTTTAAAAAACAAAAACACCAACCTTGACTCCAGAGTCTTTGGGAGAAGATCAAATATGTTCTTTGTTTTCTAGCAATAGGAAACTGGATTGATTACACTCTGTTAATACGATTTCTAAGAGAGTTTTTCTGTGCAACTGTTTTTTAAATCACATTTCAAATATGTTGTTTTATTTAGTCTCAAAAGCTCTTCAAGATTTGCATTCTAAACTTCAAACTTATTACTGGATGTAGTGTCTCCCTTATATTACTAGAGATTTTCCAAAGTAGATAAATGTGATCATTGGTGGAAATTTCTGGAGACTGATCTGCTCTGACTGGAAGGTGGTGACACAGAATGGATAAGACCAGGCTTTGTAGTCAGACCGGGTTTGCATCTTGACTCTACCACTTGCATTTTGTGCTGTGTCACTTTAAGTGACTTACTTAACCTTTCTGAATTGGTTTCCCCATCTCCATGTTACCGATCCAATTTTCTGTCTCTGGATGTTTCCATTGAATATTTAATGGACATTTGATTTCTAATCCTGGTGTTCTTCCCCCCAATACACCCAGTCTTCCTCATCTCTCAAAACAGTACCACCACCCGTCCAGTCCGTTATTCTAGAAACCTCCAGCCATTGTTGATTTTCCTCTCTCTCTTTCTGTCAGCCACCCCTACATGCAAGACCAATAAATACTACTTCTAAAATATATCTTGAATCTGTTTATCTCTCTTCTTCAAAACTGTATCGTAGTCCATGCTACCATCACCCCTTTCTGGACACCAAAACATTACCTTAATGACTGCCCAGTCACTCTCTCCTTCTGCTCTGATCCGTTCCCTATCAAGCTGCCAGAGGGATCATTTTAAGAAGAAAAAAGGGGGCTCGGCTGGCTCAGTCAGAAGAGCATGCGACACTTCATCTCGGGGTCATGAGTTCGAGCGCTACATTGGACATAGAGATTACTTAAGGAAATGAAAAAAAAATTGTAAAAAATAAAAAGAAAGAAGATTGTGTTACTTCCTTGTTGAAATCATCCAATGGCTTCTAACTTAAGAATTCCAAGCTTTTCTTCACACCCATTATGATGACTATTATTAAAACCAAAACAAAACAAAAGAAAAAAAACACCAAAATAACAAAAACAAAATAACAAGTGTTGGCAAGGATGTAGAACAACTAAAATCCTTCTGCATGCTGGCAGGAGCATAAAATGCTACAGCTGCTGAGGACAACAGAATTGCAGTTTCTCAAAAAATTAAAAATAGAATACCACATGGTCCAGCAATTTCACTTCTGGGGCATACCCAAAAGAATTGAAAGCAGGGACTCAAACAGATATTCGTATCTTGCTGTACACTGTTTTACCTCATTACACTGTAATGCTATTCATGGCAGCATTACTCAAGAAAGCCAAATGTCCATCAACAGATGAATGAACAAAATGTGTAACATATACATACAATGGAGTATATGATTCAGCTTTATTTTTTTTCTAAAGATTTTATTTATTCATTTGAGAGAGAGAGAATGAGAGAGAGCATGAGAGGTGGCAGGGTCAGAGGGAGAAACAGACACCCCGCCGAACAGGGAGCCCAATGCGGGACTCCACCCTGGGACTCCAGGATCATGACCCAAGCCCAAGACAGTTGCTTAACCAACTAAGCCACCCAGGTGGCCTATGATTCAGCTTTAAAAAGGAAGGAGATTCTGACACATGCCACAACATGGATGAATCCTGAGAACTTACACTGAGTGAAATATGCCAGTCACAAAAGGACAAATACCATCAGAATCTGCTTACATGATTTATACCTAGAGTAGTCAACATCATAGAAACAGGAAGTAGAATGGTGGCTGCCAGGCGCTGGGGGAGGGGGACATGGGGAGGTGTTATCTGACGGGTTTAGAGTTTCAGTTTCAAAAGATGAAAAAAGTTCTGAAGATGGATGCTCATGATGGTTGCACAACAACAGGAATGTACTTAATGCCAAAGAACTATATACTTGAGCATGGTTAAAATGGTAAATTATATGGTATGCATATTTTACAGTTTTAAAAAGTCCAAAACTTGGGGCGCCTGGGTGGCTCAGTCGGTTAAGCGTCCAACTCTTGATTTTGGCTCAGGTCACGATCTCAGGGTCATGAGATGGAGCACCGCATCAGGCTGCCGGCTCAGCCCGGAGTCTGCTTGAGATTCTCTCTCTCCCTCACCCACTGCCCCTCCCCCGTCCCCCACCCAAAAGAAAAAATCCAAAACCCTTACCATGACCCAGGAGGCCTTGCATGATCTGGGCCCAGCAACTGGCCAACTCTCCCTCTCATTCCCGCCCTGGCCACACTTTCAGGGCCCTATGAACCCGCAGGCCTTCTTCCCTCAGCCTTTCCCTCCTCCCTAGCCAGGTGGGCAGCATTTCTTCCACCAGCCCCAGGGTAAATACCACCTCCACAGAGAAGCCTCCCCTCACACTCTCATCCTAAGTCAGTCCCTGTTCTTCCCTTCATGACATACCACAGGGTAGTTCACACCGAGTGTCTTAATTAAAGCTGCCTTGTTCCTGAGGAAGCAGTGAAAGCCCTAAGCCCCCATCAGCCCACCCCATGGGGTCCACCAGGCTGCCTCGTGTTCCTCACATGACTGACGTGGTGTTCACTTGGAAATAACTCAGGATGGCTGTGCACCTGAGTATTCTTCACTTGTCTCTTTTACCCATCCTAAAGAAGAGACTTCCAACTATCTTCCCTGGCTCTTACTTAAGTAGTTTCAAAGTGGGGGAAGAAAGACTCTTCAGCTTTCAAAATAAAAAATAAGTAAATCTCAAAATCTCCATCCCCTGCCTTCCATCTCAAGAGCTGCTCCTGGAGGGGAATTCCTCTGAAACGAAATCAGGAAGGGCTCCAAGAGAGCTCATGTTTCCAATATTAAGGCTCTGACTTCTGAGGACACAGCCCAGCCCATTCTTTAATCACAGCTGAGGAAATTCCCCCAGCCTGGGTAAAAGATCATAATATCTTAAGAAGGCTGATGAGCTCATGAAAAGCAGTTGAATTTAGAATGCCAAGACACTCCCAAACACCTCCTTCAGCTCCTTTTCTCCTCCATTAACCCCTCGAATTTTCCAGATCAACACCACACCAAATTCTCAATGATTTTCAAAATAGCTTTTATTTAATGCATTGCAAAGTAGAGAGCCGTCGATGTTCTCTTTCCCTGATATTCTTTCTGGTGCACTATCTTCGTCAGTATGAAATAGCTCAGAAAATTAAGCTTTAAACATATTATGAGCCCCATTCATCTTTGGTGGATTTGACATTCCCAACTTTACTTTTCTGTGTGAGGATTATCTCATATCCACCTTGGAATTTTATGGGGGAAAAAAAGTAGTACATCAAGAAGATCTCAGATGATGAGAAACAGTAAAGCCTTGGTAATTACTAAAAACACTTAACATTTGCAAGGGAAGCCAAAGAGGGCAGGACTGACAGTTTATTTATTCATTTAACAATATTCACAAGCAAATTACCCACCCTCCTTCTTTAAGTTAGAGACATAATAAAATGAAGGAAATTGAATAAAGTGTAATTTGCTACAGGTGGGAAGCCATTTTCCAAAACCCCTGTAAACACCGTAGCTTCCTGGCACGTCTCTGTTGCCAACATACACATGTATGCCACCCTTACTTTATTTCCTTGGCTCATAAAACAAAAGATTAACATTTCAGGTGACAACGAGGGATGGAGATGGGGATTGATTTTTTGTTTGTTTGTTTCATGTCTTTTGGAGTTGTGTTAATCCTACCCTCCCAGAGCAAAGAAAGTGTAAGTCTGGAAATAAGGAAAGCGTTTTGTAGATGACAGTTGTTTCTAAGTGTAGAAAGCAAGAGATTTCCATGTATGGACCTGAAGTGCATTCCAGTGCAGTGTCAAGTTGTGTGTGCGATAAGGCCAGAGCAGGAAGCCACTCGAGGTCAGGAAGGAAGTGCTGTCAAGCCTGGGAGCGGGCAGAGTCCTGCAGGGAGCTGGGTAGGCTCAGGGCTTCAGCTGTGTAACCACTGCCCTATTTTTAAAAGATAAACAGCATGAATAGCACAGAACCTGCACGGTGGCTGCTTCAAATTCATCCAAACCACACAAGGGACTCACTCTTAGCCCTTGCCAGGCTTTGCAAGTCTCCCAAAACTGTGAAGTCACTGTTCCTCCTGGGATACGGGGCAGAGATTGCTCAGAGGATTTGACTGTGGCCTTTTATCCAGTATCCACAGCTGGCTTTGAGGGCCTCTGGTTATCCTAGCAGATTTCCAAGTGTCCCTCATTTCTCCCACCCACCCTCAAGTTCCTACCAGCCCCTCTCTGCTGGGAAAGAAATTATACTCTGAGTTAATGTTATTAAGAGGAAAGTTCTCACTTTAATCATGACCTGTCCAAAATGCAGTCAGCCAACAGAACTCATTAGACTGATGACCTTGACAATGCTTTACAGAGTTAATTTCCAGATCAGTAAACTCTGACTGGGTGTCCGCAGTAGGCTAACTACTGTGCTGGGCATCAAGCTCCTGAGGTTTGGTCAGCTGCCCGGATCCTCATGGAGAACATAGGACAGAGTGCTAATACAGTCACTCCAATTCTAAGAGACTAATGCTTGTCTGCATTGTGATGAGGGCAGTGATAAAAGGCATAGAATGTGCACAAAAGGAAGATCATTGAGGAGGTCCTAATTCAAGTCAGGGATGGACACTGAGACACCAGGGTAGGTGGGCGTCTCCTAAAGTTAGGAAGACAAACAACAGAGCACAAGAGAAGCGTATTCCCAGACCCAGGGCAACCTCCACTGCGGCTTAGAAGCCAGAGACGTGTGTAGTTAGTGTGTGACACCTTCACACGACTACTCAGGAAGCAAGAATGCACCACTGGGCATTTTCCCTGGAAAAATGAGGAAAAATCAGGATATAAGCTTCGTGGCCTAGGCCCATTCCTGGAAGCCCACACTCGGACATCTAAAGCATGGACCTCCTACTGGGCAAGCTGATACATCCAGCGCTGGGATTACAAAGAGGAAACCAAGTCAAAGGAAAGAAACTCAACAATTAGTACAGCTTCATGCAGAAAATATGGGTAAATCTCGTTTTAATTTTGTTCATCAAAAGATACCATTAAGAGGGGCACTTGGGTGGCTCAGTCGGTTAAGCGGCCTCTTGATTTCGGCTCAGGTCATAATCTCAGGGTCATGGGATCAAGACCCGCGACGGGCTTCATGCTGCATGTGGAGCCTGCTTCCGATTCTCTCTGTTTCTTTCTCTGGCCCTCCCAGCTTGCGGGCACAATCTCTCTCTCTAAAAAAAAAAAGAAAGAAAAAAAGATACCATTAAGAGTGAAATGCTCCTAATGAATCAATAATAAGAGAATATGATACAAAAATGGACAGAAGGCTTGTCAGGCCCTTCACAAAAGGGAAAATTCAAATAGCCAAGAAAATATAGGAAAAGATATCCATGTCATTTGTCATCAGGGAAATGTAAATTAAAACCAGCATAAGGTCACAATCCTTGAAGTCTCTCACCTTGACCTCCTTGGAGAGGCAGAAGTTCCACCCCAGTCCCCATGTTTATTTTATTTTTCTTTCCTATTTATTTTTTTAATTTTTTTTTAAGATTTTATTTATTTATTTGACAGAGAGAGGGAGCCTGATGCAGGGCTCGATCCGAGGACCCCGGGATCATGACCTGAGCCGAAGGCAGCCACTTAACTGACTGAGCCACCCAGGCATCCCTATTTATTTATTTTTTTGATGTAGTGTTCCATGATTCATTGTTTGCATATAACACCCAGTGCTCCATTCAGTACATGCCCTCTTTAATACCCATCACCAGGCTAACACATCCCACCACCCTCCTCCCCTCTAGAACCCTCAGTTTGTTTCTCAGAGTCCATAGTCTCTCATGGTTTGTCTCCCCCTCCGATTTTCCCCTCTTAATTTTTCCCCTCCTACTATCTTCTTCTTCTTTTTTTTTTTTAACATATAATGTATTATTTGTTTCAGAGGTACAGGTCTGTGATTCAACAGTCTTACACAATTCACAGCAGTCACCATAGCACATACCCTCCCCAATGTCTATCACCTAGCCACCCCATCCCTCCCACCCCCCACCACTCCAGCAACCCTCAGTTTGTTTCCTGAGATTAAGAATTCCTCATATCAGTGAGATCAT
>NC_138372.1:102438644-102455996 GCF_054177405.1 Leptonychotes weddellii | reverse complement strand
TATTTCTTGATTGGATTATTTGTTCTTTGGGTGTTGAGTTTGATAAGTTCTTTATAGATTTTGGAGACTAGCCCTTTATCTGATATGTCATTTGCAAATATCTTCTCCCATTCTGTTGGTGTCTTTTGGTTTTGTTGACTATTTCCTTTGCTGTGCAAAAACTTTTCAGCTTGATGAAGTCCCGATAGTTCATTTTTGCCCTTGCTTCCCTTGCCTTTGATGATGTGTCTAGGAAGAAGTTGGTGTGGCTGAGGTCGAAGAGGTCGCTGCCTGTGTTCTCCTCTAGGACTTTGATCAGTCCCCATGTTTAAAGGAGCACCCCACTCTCACCCTCTGAGCCCTTGCTATGGGTTAATGTTTCACTGTTTTAGCCACTGGAAATATTATATTCTTATTTATTATTTGTCACTATCCACTGGAATATAAATATAATGAGGTCAGGGACTTTGTTCTGTTCATTGTTTTTTTCCCTCCAGACCTAAATCACACAGGAGGTGATCAGTGAATATTTATTCATTTAGTGAGAGTATAAATTGGTAAAACCTCTTTGGAAAAAAGTTTGGCGTTATCCTGTACTAGAGGAGATATGCACACAGGGTGATCCGTCAATGACACTCCTACAGGTATGGCCTGGAGAAACTTGCACATGGGCACAGGGCCACGGATAAGGGTTCATCACAGCCTGTTTCTAATCATCAAACCCAGAAATTCTTGGAAAATTTTGAAAATTCTTTGAAAAATTGGCAAAAACTAATTAGCATCGGCTCTAGAGCAGATGAACAAATTGTGGTGTGTTACACAATAGACTAGAATAGAGCAATCAAAATGAACAGCCATAGCTGCTGACCACATGGATGAATCCTACTAACACAGAATAAGCAAAAGTAGCAAAGACATAAATAAATACATGCACAATAACTTCCTTTATTTAAATTGCAGAAAAGGGCAAATGAAACTGCCATATTTCAGGCTACAACATAAGTAGTAAAAATTATAAGAAGAAGAGCAAGGAGCATACAGTGCAGTCTTTACCTCCAGTGTGTGAGGGTTTCAGGGAACAGACAACATCCTACATCTCAGCCCAGGTGATACTTTTATGGGTGTTGTTTAATTCATTACTCGTCAACCTGCACATGGATGTTTTATGCACTTTAAATATTTATGTTCTATTGTACAATTGAAATGTTCTTTAAAAATAGAATGGCACTTGGTTTTTAAAGATGATGGGATTCAAAATGAAAAGCAATCACCCTAGAGGTCGAAACCAGGTAAGATGTCACTGGAATCTGTCCACCAGACCTGTGTGTGTGATCTGCCCCTGAGTCCAGAGAGCCAGGAGGGGAGATCGCATCATCTCCTCATTTAAAGTTGCTCATCTTCTTCTGTCATGTGAGGTCAAACTTTCTACATCCAAAAGCACCCTGTTAACCTGGCAAACACACAGGAAATGCAACATGTTGTCAGAATGTTCCCCTCATTTCTTTTGCACGTGCTTTCCTTATAACTTTACAGCAGAGAAATCTGAGGGCAGACGAACTACAGCAGAAGAACTAGTGAAGGTAGGAAACATCTCCATCCAGCACACTTTGAGGGAGGAAAGCAAAAGACTGCTGAATTTGAGCAACAATAGAAAACTTCACTTGCTCTGTAGGATGGGCTCCGTGTCCCAGCACCATCAAGGGATCAGCAGAAACCCAGCCCCAGCAGTCACGCTCTGATGGAGGCTGTGCTTTGCTCCATCACCCCACTCCCAAGGCTCTCCGCCCTCGACCCCAGCCCACAGCAAACTGCCTGAGCTTTTCTTCCTACCCACCCGCCCCCCCAACTCCTGCACTGGAGATTCTCCCTTCTGCATAGACCGAGAGGATAGCCCTGCCTCCATTGCCCCCACCCCAGTCCTTTTCCACTTCCTTAAACACATTGATTTCTCTCATCTCTCAAGCTGCACACATGCTGTTCTGTCTGTCTGGATTTCTCCATCCCCACTCCATCAGGTAGCCCTCCTCACCATTCCTGTAGGAAGCCCCCTGCCAAACCCACCAATCCATGTAGATGTTGTGGAACATTATTTTATTTGCCTGGCTGATTATGTATTAATTGCATCTATTGCCACTCGACTGCAAGTTCTGCAAGGGTGTTTACCAAATCTATCTCGTCCACCACTGATTCCTCAGCTCTCGGTGCAGTGATCAGTGTTTGTTGAATGACAGATAAATGAACACGTCTATTTCATCTCCCTATTTTTACAGGAAGCCCGTGGGAACGCACGTACCTAGATGCCTTCCACACGTTGGATCGCGGCATTCACCAGTCAGTCTCATGGGCACAAGGAGCTGGAGAGGAGGGAACAGTGACAGAAACAGCAGAGCCCCTGAGAGTCTAATTGCCACAGAGGAGGAAAGGCTGGGAACCCCGGGGCCAGATTCAGAACCAGGGACCACGCATTTTTCCTGGTAACTTGCTGAAGATACCCTCCCTCCAGAGACTCCACCGAGCAGCAGAGAAGTGGAGTGGGCCGAGCAGAAGCTCCAGGTACCCCTCCAGACGCTACGCAGGCTTGGTATCCGGCCCAGCTCAGCCTCAACCCAGACAAGCAGGGCAGGCAAGGACAGAAGGCAGAGCTGAGGGCAGAAAGTCAGTCCACTGCTCAGTGTACACGTGCAACAGGGTCCCAGCAACCCTAGAGAAAGACAGGGTGGAGATCTTTTCACATGGCAGGTGAGAGACTCGGATGTTATAGATTTAGTGGCAAATTTAAGGGATATTTGGGCTTCAGGTACAATATTTCCTTTAATCCCTCAACAATCTTGCAAGGTATTCATCCCATTTTAAAGATAAGGAGACTCAGAAGGGTTAATGCACTGCCTCAAAGTCACGTACCTAGTAAGAACAGAAGCAACAACAGAGCCAGTATTCCAACCCAGTCTAACTTCCGAGCCCTGCGTTCCAGAGAATCCATCCCGTGTGAGCCCCCATATCTACAATCCAGCAAATGCTTCAGGACACATGGACGCCATACTTATGTCTAAAAAAACTGGCTCTTACCAGATACCTTATTATTGCTTATGGGAATATATAAATAAGAAAATATCTGATTTGGGAGGATTATAGAAATAAGAAAACATCAATTATGAGAATATATAAATAAGAAAATATCTACTGAAAAAAAGGGAAAGAAAGGTAAATGTGTTCTAAACTCAAATCAGGAGATAGGAGGCCCCGAAGCCAAATGAAGCATAAGAGGGAAAAGTTAGAGACTGTTCTGACATTCCAATGCAGGCACGCGCCCCCTGTTTCCACCAGGGTTGGGGGGGTAGAGGGGGTGTGGGGGGGCGGGTACCATTACTGGATATCGGATCTGTGAGCCCGGCTTAATACAACACACTGCAGATTAGAAACGCAAGGGATTTTCCAGAATTTCTATTCCAAAAAACCCTCTGCCCACTGGGATTTACAATTTAGGGCCCTTCCTTCTCTATATGCTTCCATGGTCTCACCGCCTGTGTTTTGAAAGCATGAGTCTGGAGATATTTCCATTCCTGGATATTTTGGCTCAAAGAATCAAAGTGGATCTCAGGTTTCAAAGACCCAAGGGAAAAAAGGTCACTATTGACTACTTATTGCTGGACCAACAGCATTTAAGCTGTCAAATTAGGCTTTGATTTTAATATTCCTCCATGAGGAAAGTACATGTTTTTAATAGCATTCTTTCTTTCAGTATGTTTGCAGGGCAACTAAATCACAGTGCAACAGCACACATTTTTAAAGCAAAGGTGGTGAAATAAACACAGTCAATAGTCTATCTTCATTTCCCAGCACAAACTGTTAGTCACGTATTTGCAAGTTTGGTTTGGATTTATAGCATGTTCGCAGTGATTTATGTGGTATTTATATTATAAAGTTTTCATTTAAAAATTGAAGGTACTTCAAAGATTTTATATTGTTTTCTTGAAACTGCTTTTGAAAAAAACATACCAACAGGGCACAAAGGAGCCAAAATGTGAAATTAGGTGGCAGGTCAGAAGCTACACCGCTACACCGTTTCCTAGGGAAAATAGTCATTCCTACTTATCTTTTCAAAGGTAAACATCACCAGCTTACTTTTCCTGCCACGCTTTACAGAGGTATAATTTACATCCAGCAAAATCCCACCTTTTTTAGTGCAAAGTATGATGAATTTTGACAATTGCATACAGTTGTGTCACCACCATCATACACTGCTCTGCCTTCTGTCACTGAAGTTTTTTTGCCATTTCTGGGATTTCATATCAATTAAATTGTACATTATATTTTCCAAAGTGGCTATACAGTTTTGCGTTCCCACCAGCACTGCACGGGAATTCCAGTTCCTCCTCATCGTATCCGATACGTGGCGTTGTCCATCCTTTTAATAACAGCCGTTCTAGAGGAAGGTATCACTGTAGTTTTAGTATTCATTTTCTTAGTGACGAGGGACAATGAGACTCTTTTTATGGGCTCTGTGGCCATTCCGACATCTCCTTTTGTGAAGCGCTCTCAAATCTTTTGACCATCCTTATTATCAAGTTGCATGTGTTGCCAATATTTTCTGTCAGTTCGTGACTGGCCTTGTTGTTTTCCTAACTTTTATTCTTTAGGAGAAGAACAGTTTGTAATTTTGATAAAGCCCATTTTATCAACTGTTTCATTTTATGGCAGTTAACTTCTAAGGACACCAGAATTAAAACGCTGCTTGAAATGAAATGGTATTCTCAATCTCTATCCATCCATCCCATGTGTCGTCTTCATCCTTTTAGGCATTCTGATTGCTAAACAAAAATTTCTGAGCGTCATTTAGGCACCATGGAAATGTGTAAAGATGCGGTAGCAAAGGGTACTACAGAAGGATGAGAAAAGGAAACACACAACATAAGCTCTTCCTTAAGCAAACTAACTTTCAAACTCAGAAGCAAAAGAATCAAAGGTCTAAAGATTTGAAATTGAAGAAAAAGAGAGAATGATGCCAGTGGGGGTTTTGTTTCTGTTGAGAAACAGCCGGAAACACATGTAAGGGCAGGTGTTAAGAATCCTGCGTCCAGCCAAGATGGAGTCTCCGCGACCAGATCTATTCTCCAACCAGAAACAACTGAAAAACTGGACAAAACATATGAAACTAGGCTTCTCAAGACATTGGCCATCAGGCAGCGGAGGATAATGATCCCTGAGAGACTCCACCAGAGAAGATAAGCACCTCAAGATGTCCCATATTGTTAGTCATTAAGGAAATGCTAATTAAAAACCACAAAAGAAAGCACTTCACTCCTACTAGAATGTGTAGAGTGCAAAAGACTGACCACATAAGTGCTGGCAAGGATGATGAGGAACTTGAACTCCTTACCCTGCTAGTGGGGACTTCCAACCACTTTGAAAACCATTTAACAGATTTTCTAAAAAGGCAAACGTACTCCTCCATGACCAAGCCATTCCACTCCCTATATTTGTCCAAGAGAAATCAAAGCATGTGTTCAACTCAAAGCCTTCGACTTGAATGTTCACAGTAGTGCTTGCTCCCCAGTGATTCGCAACGGGAAGTGATTTTGCTTCCCAGGGGATATTTGGTGACTCTGGAGACATTTTGGCGGTCATAACGAGTGGTGCTATTGGCATACAATGAGTAAAGACCAGAAATTCTGCTGAATATCCTAGAGTGCACAGGACAGTCCCTCACAACAAGCAATTATCCAGCCCAAAATGTCTGTAGCTCTAAAACGGAGCAACCCAAATGTCCACTAATAGGTAAAGGGACAAAAAAATGGTGGTATATCCATACCATGGGATACAGCTAACCCTTGAACGTGGGTTTGAACTGCATGAGTCCACGTATATGTGGATTTTTTTCAGTAAATACAGTAGAATACTACACATGTATATTCTCTTTGTTATGGTTTTCCTAATTGCATTTTCTTTTCTCTAGCTTACTTTATTGTAAAAATACAGTACATAATACATAGAACATATAAAACATGTGTTAATTATTGGCTATTTATGCTATCTGTAAGGCTTCCAGTCAACAGTAGGCTATTAGTAGTTAATTTTTGAGGGAGTCAAAATTATACATGGGTTTTGACTGTGCATGGGGTCAGTGCCCCTAATGCCCACATTATTCAAGGGTCAACTGGGTTGTTAATGACAAATTATTTGTAAAATGTGATAGTTGGATATAGTGCTTTCACTCCTTATATTTTTACAGATGTATCTTTTTTCCACTTATAGACTCTTTTCACAGTTTTTGGTGCTTTCTAGAGTAACTGGATCAGTCTACTGTTGTAACACTAAATTCACATAATGGCAGCCAACCATCAAGAAAATGTACAATTGCGTAGGTTGTTCTTGCCAAGGCCACCTGCTCATTGTTCTGTGGCCAATGAACTTCCTCTTCTCAGCGTGCCTACTGAAGCCAAGGGCATTTAACAATAACCGAACTTAGATAAGCTGTTCTAAATTCTCTTATACCACCTAAGACACAAATGCCCTGGTAAAAGCTAAGACAAGGTGATCCTAGCTAAGATGAGATGAGATGGAGTCTCACTTAGAAAAATGACTTTGGGAGTTGACTAGAAAGAGCTGAGGAGTCTGAGTAGAGAAATTGGGGGCACAGAGAAAACCTGAAGGAAACCTGGGATTAATTTCCAGTCTTAAAGCCCTGGATTGATCAATGCACCTGAAGGGGAGAGAAAGGGGAGGGGCTTGAAAAGAAGAAGAGACAACAAAGCAAAGGGACCTGAGATGTGCTTCTGGGGAAATACTATAAGAGCACCAGATACGGAAGAAGAAAAGGAAAGGAAAAAGAATAAACAATTTATAGTTTCCCCCGTGAACAAAGCATATGGGTCACTGATCTCGACCTGGAAACCGTGAATTAATAGACTTACTGCATCATCATATGTAGCCTAGGGACTCCGTTTTCTCTGGGTCACGGGGGAAACCAGTCCTTGGCTGAAATGTGGCCAGAATTTCTGAAGTCGTTTTGAGCATTCAAGATTATGTTAAATGAGCGAAAAAGTCAAACTGATACAAGTCTGTCTTCTCGGAGAATGACCATTTCAACTTCACTTTCTCATCTGATAATTACAAACTTTGGTTTTAAACACTCCATTTGAACACTTTGGTCCACTGCTAAATATGAAAAACAAGAACTGAAACTTGGCAGAAAAACAGATTAGATGTACATTACAAATAGAACCATCTGTCACTTTCAGGGAACATATAAACCAGCACAAATGACATTAAGTAGCAGTTTTCATGGCACTGCCTATGTGGCAGGAAGAGATCAAAGAAACATGGTCTTTGCTACCTGAGGAAAACGGGAAGTTACTCAAGCAGGAAGAGCCTTATATAAAATTAGCATGGATATGTTTATTCTTATTTTATTTTAATTTCTTTAAAGATTTTATTTATTTATTTGAGAGAGAGAGCGTGAGCTAGGGGAGGGAGAGAGGGAGAAGCAGGCTCCCCGCTGAGCAGGGAGCCCGTTGTGGGACTAGATCCCAGGACCCCAGGATCATGACCTGAACTGAAGGCAGCAGTTTAACCTACTGAGCCATCCAGGCACCCCTATTTATTCTTATTTTAAAGACAGTTTTGTTTGTACTGAAAAATAAGCAGAAAGCAGCCAAGCAGTGGGTGTCATTGCTTCATTTTGTTGGGAGAGAGTTCTACTTGGATACCAAGAATTAGTTCCCTAGATTAACTCATTCTCCAATGGGCTGTCAGTTTTAGTTGGTCACCTTACATTGTCGCTCAAATGCTTCCATTTGTATTGTCTTTATTTATTTTTTTATTTACCTTCTTAATGAGATTTATTTTCCTTGAAGATAGTTTTGTGTGTGTGTATTATGCCACACACACATGCACACACACACACACACACACACGGCTGTTCTCACTACTCACAGCAGTTGTGTTCTATAGGGAATACTGCGATTGCTCCTAGGGAAATGCAGGGTTAGCTTCTTTCCAGTCTCTGGTCACATTTTCATCAACTGGTGGATACATAAGTTGTTTTACGTGTGTTTTATGGGGGTTCTGTTTTGAGACCCCTATTTAATATATATTGTTGATTCATTTACTTGAACTCATGGACAACGGCATCATATCTCATGCCTGATAGAAGCTCTGTAACACATATTTTCTCCTCAAGGCACATCGCAGCCTTCTCTCACTTAAGAACACTGGACAGCACTGCAGCACTATGCTTGGAAGCCATTTTAAACAGTGGAATCACCAACAAAAATGAGGAAAATGTGGCACTAAATAGATGGAGAAAAAGACACTTGTTTACAACCAGGCAAAACGCTGCTTTGTTCTACCTCAGCTGGGAAAATGCCAGGGCAACTCAGAGTTTTCCTGCTCTGCGCCTGTCCTTGAATGACTGGCAAAGTGCTCTAAGTATTGATCTTGAGGCTGCAAATCAATTTTTGCAAGTGTGCAAATTCGCAAATACAGGATCTGTGAATAATGAGGATCACCCGTCTATGTGTATTTCTTCACAGCAACGTCTAACAAAGTATATGGCCATAGTCGATGCAAATTACAGATTTCGTTTCCTTGAAGATTGTTGCTATCTAATATATTAATAATACTTTTCCCAGAAAACTCCTGGCTTAGGACATTTCTAATATGACATTCTCAATTATAAGCCCTTTATGGTTTTTGTTGAACAAAGAAATGTTGTTGGATTTCCACATGGTAACTGCAGAGCCTACGCTGATGTATAGGAAAATGCCAGCATATGACAGGTGCTCGATAAATGCTACATACTTTTCTTTGTTTCCTGATTCATGTTCCTTCTTATTTTTATTTGCTTTCATTTTACTAGCTTAAATTATCCACTGCATGAGTAAATGCACAGGCAGGAAATTCCATTTCAACATATGATGTGGATATAAAATCACCGAGGATACATCACTCTGAATTTGGGTGGTATCTTTCTTTTCCTCAGAGTCCTCAAAAGGTTTCTAAGCTTCAGGTGGAAATAAAGGGAAGCATAAGCTTCACATAAATTGAATGATTTTTTTTTTAGATGCCAAAACGTAAATAGTAATTCCAAGTGTAAAAGAACGTAAAGTTATTTACAAATTTCAGCTGGAATCCTAGAGAAGCATTAACGATCAGATTAAAATAATACTGTAATAGGCAAGACTAGAAAGTGATCTCTTTTATAATATGTTTTAAATGCTATTTGTATTGGCACTTCACCACTGCTCTCAGAAGTAGGTACTGTTGCAAATACTACAGCAGACCTTGGCCTTTCCAGGATTCATGCTGAATTATTCCACTAGACCAATGATCCCCAATCCGTGGAAAACATCTTTGTTGTGGATTTATTCTGTTATAAGGGCTTTTGACCCTATTGACAGCAAGCACCATCCTTTGGAATGTAAGTGTGGCAGTCTGCCTGGCAGAAACTGTGCCATTGGAATGGAAATAACGTTGAATAGCAGAAGACATTTGACCTGCCATTTTGTCGGCCCTGCTCTAAATCATTTAATCTTTCTCTTCCTTGGTCTCTGTGTCATTAAAATGAAGAAATCAGAACAATTTCTGTCGATGAATGCTTTGACATCTGTAATTCACAGACAGTTTATCTACAATGTGGGGCTTTGTCACAGGAAAGTCGAGTAGTGAAAGGAAAAGACAGGGAGAGCAGAAGATAGTAATGATAATTACAAGAGCAATAAACACGGAGACTGTCGATGGCCAAGATAGCGGGTGGTGTGGTTCTATTGAACCTTTTGGTTCTATTGAAATCCCACTAAAACGACAGTAACCAGATTTTGTTAAGGCAGAAAACCACAAGAAAGGAGAAAACAGAGAGGAAGTAGCAATAATGATAGATGCTAGAAAGCAGGCGGATGAGCCACAAATGAATCGGCAGACCCAAGACAACGGAATCCTATGAAGACAGGTAAGAATTGAATGGATTGATTAATATGAATTTTTCGAGGCCTCCAGAATGACCCCATTAGGGACCTCTGAGAGTTAGGGGTAAAAGGAGACCCTAAAGAAAGATGATTGATTGAAAGTCTACATCAGCAACTGTCAGATCACCCACTCCTCTCCCACCAGAGCCCGAAACTATAGCTTTTAGGTTTGCTCTCTAAAGAGAGCTAAGAGCGAGTCTCTGGACTGGGCGATACCAGGCAGGAAGGTGGGTATGTAACCCTGTGAGGAGGGATCTGGTTGCTGAGGCCTGTTCCTCTCCCCCCACTCAGCTTCCCCAATGTTGGCAGGCCGGCTCCCCTTCCAGGCAGAAGACAGGAATCACTGTCTTCTCCAGAGACTATGACCTATGCATATAAATATAAAAATATTTATATTAGAGATTGCGCAACTCATCAGCCCAGACCCAGCTCCCTACAGCAAGGACTTTATGCATCAGAGTCTCCAAGCCATGGTGTTTTCCAAGCCACTTTTTAGTCTCCCCTTGTATGAGCCTACAACCAGCATTACCCAACATCTGAGCAAAGGATTTATCATTAAAGAATGAGAGAGAGAGACAGACAGAAAGAATAAGATTGAGAGAGAAACGGACCAAAACAAACAGAAAAAAAGTAACTTGGAAGAAATAAGAAACTCTGCAGGGGGAAGAAATTATTAGAAATAAAACCAATACTAACGAAGATAATATATTGCAACCACAGAGCATGAACAGGTTGTATAAAAATGGGGTATACATGGGGGGAAAGCTGGAAACAAAGAAAAGATCCTGCACACTTTCAGAAAGAAAAAGTAAACAGAAACAAACAGACCCCATGTAAAAGATCGTGATCAGAATGGCCTTGGACGTCCCAACAGCAGTGCTGGAATGGAAAGGAAAATTCTATATACAGCCAACTTATCAACCAAATGTGAGGCTAGAACACAGCCATTTTTAGAAATGCAAATTTTTATTTACCATGTTTTTTTATTCAGAAATCTATTTTTTAAAGCTGATGAATTAGCAAGCCAAAGAAGAGAGAAATAGAGATTTTAGGAACCAGAAATCTAGCACAGAACAGAGGGGAGGAAAATTCTCAGGCATGAAGGATAAGCAGTTGAGATTGGCATAGGATCCTCAGAAATGGTAAATTCATAGACGACCTGATGTGTCTCAACATCTTGAGGTGAGATTTGTGTAGCCAGAAAAGCATGTGGGGTTGAAATACGAAGTACCTATAAAACGAAGCAGAATACACACACACACACACACACACACAGAGAAAGAGAAAGAGAGAGGTGTTAACAATGAGGCGAACTGGTAAGAGGTATACATGAACACTGTGTCCTGTGTTATTTTTGCAACTCTTCTGTAAATCTATAATTATTCCAAAATATAAGCATTTATTTAAAACGATAATGTGAGACACTGGAAAAAAGTTAAGAACACTAAAATTTGACATGCACATATGTATATGAAGGGGGAGATGAGGGATGACTAGGCAGGAAAGAAAATCTGGAGAATGAAAGCCCTACCCACTGAAGGGCCTAGCAATGATGTGCCCAAGCTCAGCAAAAGCAACCTTGCCTTGGTTTACCCATCCTGCACAAGAATGTGTGCACAGGGCTTCCAACCAATGGAGAGCACAAGGAGATGGTGGTTTCAGGCAATCACACAGGGGGTGCTCCCTGCCTCAGGTATGTTGGATCTCCCTTTCCGATCTCAGCCAACAAAAACAATTCCCAATTCTTTCCTGCTCTCCAGAACCCATCTCTCACATGAAGCAACTGGTTGATTTTGAAGATTCAAGTGTTGGAGTCTGTAGAGAGGTCTGAGCCTGACACCCCTCATTTTACCATGAGAGAAGATGAGCCCAGACAGGTCTTGTCACTTGCCCAGAGTCATGCTGACCGCAACTTCCCAGGTAAGAGCTCTCCCAATGCCGCCTTACAAATGTGAGCCAGACTGCATACACACATGGCTACATCGAATCCAAATATTCTCTTTCTTCTTAGTAAAATAAAATTGAGGCAAAGCCTTTCAAAAGTATGTAAAGCAAACATCTCCTACAATCCCATGCTGCCCCCCAGAAGTAGCTTCCTGAATTATCCCCCATTCCTATCCCATTGCACAAATGAGGAAACGGAGTCCCATAAAGTCTGTGCGGTGGGAGAGTGGACAAGTGGCGCTGCCAGCATGGGGACCAAGGCTGCTCTCTGCCTGCTGCAGAGTACACTTTTTTTTTTTTTTTATTCATGAGAGACAGAGCGAGAGAGAGAAAGGCAGAGGGAGAAGCAGGCTCCCAAGGAGCAGGGAGCCCGATGCGGGACTCGATCCCAGGACCCTGAGATCATGACCTGAGCCGAAGGCAGACGCCTAACCATCTGAGCCACCCAGGCGCCCTGCAGAGTACACTTTTAATCAAGAACGCACTCTGAGGGCACCTGGGTGGCTCAGTCGGTTAAGCATCTGCCTTTGGCTCCAGTAGTGATCCAGGGGGTCCCAGGATCGAGTCCCGCATCGGGCTCCCTGCTCCGCAGCGCGTCTGCTTCTCCCTCGGACCCTCCTCTCTGCTCGTTCCCTCTCTCTCTCTAAATAAAATCTTTAAAAAAAGAAAAGAAAAGAAAAGAAAGCATTCTGAAGGTCAGGTGGCCATAAAACTGGTGACTTCTGTAAGACATCAACTTTAGCTATTTTTAAGCATTTTATACCTTTTGTTGTCCATTCAGAGGCTAAAACCTAACCCCACCATGGGACGGCATTTGGCTGAATTTAAATAACCCCGAGATGCAGACATCTTAGGATCAGAGTATTATTTGGGTTTTTCCCTCTGTTAACCTATCGCCATGGTAAGCTTTTTAATGCTTCTGGAGTGCAGAAAGAAAAGGTTTTAATCATTGAAAAAATTGTTCTGTCATTTATATGAGCTCATCGGCATTTATTAATATTCCAAAGAGGTTGGCTTGCCCCCACTCCCTATCAGATCCTCTTTTTTACTGTATAATCTTTCACAAAGAGCAAGGAATGTGTAAGGAAACCGGTTGCTAGTAAGGCTTTTGCTTTGAAGGGAAAGGGTTCAAATAAATTCAATCCTGTTTGCAAAGAAAAACTTCAAAGCCTTTACAGGCACGTCCTTTTTTTAAATTCAAGTTGTTAGACTTGTTCCCCTACTTAAAGGTAAAAAGATGAAAGAAAGTTAATCCTCCATAAATTTTCCCTCCTATTATGCCAGAGTTTCAATACAATACCTTTTTGCTTAGTAATTCTAAGGGTAAAAGAGAGGCTGGAGCCAATAATTAGCAGAGTTGCAAATTGCCATTGTTTTAAGTGGGTGTCCAGACATGCCTCAACCTCAGGATTCCTATCAAGTCTCAGATATATGCTCCTCTCCATCCCACAGTGGCTCATCCTTGGGTTATTCTGACTTGTCATGAAAGCACCCCAGAAGAAATTTAGCACAATTTTCAACACAGATCTCCCTTCTCCGGGAAATCATTTCAAAGCAAAAACTACATTTTCCTTTACAATCTTCTTAAAATTGCTACCACTTCACATTAGTTACACCTCATCGGTATCTAGGATTAAGAATTTCACTTGCAAAGACAAAGAGAGTCCCCCCTACCCCCATATCTTGTTCCTACTTCAGGATAAGCTTTCAAAATCCTAATTGTGTTGACCTTTGCTTATTTTAAATAATTAGATGAAAAATCCCTCAGACTGAGGAGCTTTCAGCATTGCAAAGGATGCTCTTCTGGGTCTAAAAAACCCTAAAGCCTGTTTATTCTATGGCATTTGGGCCCAAATATTGTTTTCTCAAAGCTCTATTCCTTGGCAAAAAAGATACAATTATTCACCCATGTTTCTGGTTGTTGGCAAAATGCAGATTCAGAAGTTTGTAGGAGTCAACGTTCCTGGTACTGGATTAAAATGCAATTAAGCCCAAAATTCCTTCTTAAAACATGCAACAAATTCTTCTAGTCAATAAGGAAGAAATGGGAAGTTATTGTTTAATAGACACAGACTTTCTTTTTGGAATGATGAGAAAAAATTCTGGAAATGGACAGTGGTAATAGTTGTACAACGTTATGAATGTACTTAATACCCCCGACTTATACCCTTAAAATGGTTAAAATGGTAAATTGTATGACATGTATATTTTGCTACAATTTTTAAATTTAATAAGTAAATGAGAGTTTTGTCTTAAAAATGTTAAATAATGTAGGGCTGGGAAATAAGCACAAAAACAAGACAATGTTTCTGGTGGATAAACTATAATTAATAGATATCAAAAATCTAATATGAAATTTCTAACATAGAAATTCCACTTTTATCACCTTATCTTAAGGACATAATTTAAAATTTACACAACAGCGTTGTTTTTCATAGCACATTGTTAGAAAAATGCTGGGAGGACTTTAATGCCTGACAATATTAGTTCAGTAAGTTCTGGTTAATTTAGTAAATAAATTACGTCTCTTTTGTTTACTCTTCTGCTTCCGACTTTACATTAAATCTGGGCATTCCTCTGCTTCTTTCTAAGGCTTTCTTTTAATTACCACTGGTTCACTCAACAATTACTCATCGACACTTCCTCTGTCAGGACCACAGGAGGTGCTGGGGATAAGGCTTTCAGCAACTCAAACCAAGTCCCTTTCCTCACGAAGTTTATAAAAGTTGAGGAGAATACAAAGAAAAAAAATCAGCAGTTTTAATATCACATGACAAGTGTTAGGATATGGAATGCTCTGGGAATATGTCAGTCAGTCCCTTAAACCAGGTCTGGGTACCTCTGAGATGACTTTCTGGAAAAAATCAAGTCCCCAGGATGAGTAGAAATTAAGCAAGGGAAGAGAGGAAGGGGAAAGGAAGAATGTTCCAGGCAGACATCATAGCACATGTAAGGACTCAGAGGTGAAACCGGAGGGATGCCTGCCTGGCTCAGTCGGTAGAGCATGTGACTCTTGATGTCAGGGTTGTAAGTTTGAGCCCCATGTTGGGCGTAGAGCTTACTTTAAAAAAACCAAGGGGCACCTCGGTGGCTCAGTCGGTTAAGCGTCTGCCTTTGGCTCAGGTCACGATCTCAGGGTCCTGGGATCAAGCCCCACATCGGGCTCCCTGCTCAGTGGGGAGCCTGTTTTTCCCTCTTCCCCCCTGCTTGTGCTCACTTGCTCTCTCTCTTTCAAATAAATAAATAAAATATATTTTAAAAATTTTTAAAAATTAAAAAAATTAAAAAACAAAAAAACTGGAAGTATTTCAGAACAACATGAGCAGAGAGATGCCAATTCTCAATGCAAATTCATTCCCACAGAATGTTCAGGAAGATTTTCAGATCCTATACTGTCCCCTCCTGCTCGGTACGGCACAGGGCTAGGCTGGGTGCCATAAATACACATCACGTTATAATCCCCTTGTAGACTTGGAATGGGTGCTCTTTTTCCTGCTTCGTAGATGAGGAACTAGGCCCCACAGGTCTGGATTAGCTTTTATACATGGCAGCTATATTTGTTTAATGAACATGGAATGTTGAGTTTATTGCCTTTTAGATTTTGAAAATGCACATCAGTGCAAATCTGTGGGACTACGGGGGTCTGGAAAACATATCCCAGTTTACAGCCCCTTTGCCCACTGAGCCCACTTCCTCCTGGGCCCCTGAAAGGCTTTTCCCTCACAGAGGCTTCATGCCAGTGTGATCCCTCACCTGGAACACCGTCTCCTGCTTTGGGTCGGCTTCATTCTGACTTGTCTTTCAAATCTCAGCTTAAAGACTGCTTCTTCCAAAAAGCTGTGGTTCTTCCATCTTCCTGTTCTTCTGCGTTGCTATGTGATATATTATTTCTTGCTTCTCTATCCCTCACCAAACTGCAAACTGTATCAGGGCAGGGACTCTTAATCTTTTTTTTTCTTTTCAGTTTTACTAAGAAATAATTAACATACATCATTGTATATGTTTAAGACATACAGCACATTGTTTTGATTTACATCTACTGTGAAATGATGACCACAGTAGGTTCAGCTAGCATCCATTATCTCATATAGACACAACTAAAAGAAAGAAGAAAAAAGGGCACCTGGGTGGCTCAGTCGGTTAAGTGTCTGCCTTCTGCTCAGGTTGTGATCTCTGGGTCCTGGGATCGAGCCCTGCATCGGGCTCCCTGCTCAGTAGGGAGTCTGCTTCTCCCTCTACCCAGCCCCCGCCTCCACCTGCCCCACTCTACCCCTCCCCCCATTCATGCTTTCGCTTTCTCTCTCCCTCTCAAATAAATATTTTTTTAAAAAAAGAAGAAAAAAGAAAACATTTTTCTCCTTGTAAGAGAACTCTTAGGATTCACTCTTTTAGCAACTTTCTATATATCATACAGTGGAATTAGCTATAGGCATCATGTTGTACATTGCATCCCTAGTACTTATTTATCTTGTAAGTGGAAGTTTGGGCCTGTTGTTAATGGTGAAAGAGCAGCTCAGAAGCATGATGCTTGGCTTAGAAGCCTTGCGGCACCTAACACTGCATTGTACTGACGGCACATTGCCGAACTGAAAACAGGCTCCAGATGCATTATGCACTGAGAAAAGCGCATAATATTTATGGTATTATCCCATTTTGGAGAGGAAAACATTCTCGGAAAAAAATTCTCAAAGGGCAAATAGCAACATGATAACTGAAATGGTCTCAGGTCCATCATCTGCTACTTACTGAAGGGGTGGGTCTTCAGTCTCTTTGGTTTGGGTTTTATCTGTGTTTGCTGAAATTTGGGGACACATGAGCATTTTTTTCTGCTTTAGTAATAATAATGAAAACAAAGAAGCCATATAGAGAAGTAATTTAGGAAATTCAAGATTTTAAGCTGCTAAAATCTATCATTTCAGAGTGTGTATAAGCTTGGCCAAGAACAGACTTCTGAGTTAATTTGTTAAATCTACACAAATAATGGAATTTACTCAACTCCTGACTCTCAAGTTCAAGGATTGGAATTCTCAAAGTTCACCATTACATTCTGCTTCTATTAAAAAGGAAAATATTGCTGCTTCCCTAGAAACAGACTTTGTTTTACAATGATGGTGTTATCTTCACTAAATTTTTCCTCTTTTCATTAAATCTGTGTATTTTGGAAGAATGTTTTAAGTACTATCAGAAAGCACTTCACCTTCAAGTTATTTTTCTTCCACTAATTGCCTGTGTCTCAAATATTCCCAACTATAGCAAGGCAAGAGCAAGCACCCCCAGTTCTTCTCACTCTGTGAGACCTATTGTTAGGGCCATTCCATTGTTAATCAGGATGAGACAATCATATATTTAGTCTACATTGGTGCTTGTTCAATGCCAGTATCTTAATTTCAAGAACAGCATGATTTTATCAGTTGTGTGTGAAAACCACTTCACAGCACATAGAAGATCTCGGCTCTTTCTCTACAGC
>NC_138372.1:102395083-102438544 GCF_054177405.1 Leptonychotes weddellii | reverse complement strand
CCCACCCCCGAGGGAAAACAGCAGGTTTTTACGCAGCAACTACTTGGCTGGTGGGGGGCGGGTCCGGTGACTGCGGACGGCAGATCCATTGAGAAGGTTAACTAGACAGCCACCAGCACCATTAACACATTAACTCTCTGGCCAGTTTATTCTGGCACCTAGGTGAGAATGGTGTTTGCAAAACTGGAACAGAAACCCAGCTAAGTTTTGAAAAGGGGGACGGGGGATGGGGTGTAGGCAACCAGCAAAGAGAAAATGCCTCGGAAGGTGTTTGGGCTGAGAGCGCAAGAAGGCAAGATGCAAGATTCAGAAAGGGAAGAGCAAAGCCAGGTGGAAAGCATTTCCCCAGTAATTCTCCCAGACCTCTTAGAGAAGTTGCTTTCAATCAGAGGGCCTCGGGGTGGCTCAGTGGGCCCCGTCGTGCCTCTTGTGTTGGAGACAGGATATAGGCACTGGGCACTGAGGTAAGCCGCATTCATGCAGGCATGACGTCATCAATCGTAGCAGCCCTGGGAAGTGGGTATTGCTCTCCTCGTCTTATAAATGGAAACAGAAAGGGGCACCTGGGTGGCTCAGTCAGTTAAGTGTCTGTCTTCACCTCAGGTCATGATCTCAGGGTCCTGGGATTGAGCCCTGCATCGGGCTCCTTGCTCAGCAGGGAGCCTGCTTCTCCCTCTGCCTGCCCCTCCCCCTGCTTGTGCTTTCTTGCTCTCTCTCTGCCCCCCTCTCTCTCAAATAAATAAATAAAATCTTTAAAAATAAATAAATAAGTGGAAACAGAGATTCAGAGGGGGTTCATTGATGTGCCCAGGGCCCTGAAGTGACATCCAGGCCCTTCCTCTCCTCTTACTATGTCCCGTGGAGTCAATAAGAAGGGGCTCTCACACCTCAGGCCTCATCTTTTCTGCAACCACCCCCGTTCCCTCCAAAACTGCACCCTATCCCAGACTCTCAGTACCACCCAGATGCAAACCTCTAAACTCAGGCTGCCATCTCTTAAGTGCCCACCCACACTCCTGAGGAGTTCCTATGCTAATGTCACGTGCCCCAAAGCAAACCCTCCCTGGGCCCTCCCTTCCTCTGGAAACAGTAGCTCCCTTCTCCTAGTCCACTTGGACTTGCAGTCCACTCTGGTTCCTCTCTGCATCTCAGTTCCCACCTCTGATCCAAGCAAGAAATCCCTGTTAGATTGCCTTCAGGATCATCCAGGTGTGACCAGCTCTCCCACCTTCTCCCCTCCCCTGGCCCAGCCACTGTCGACCTAGCTACCCCATTGCCTCTATCCCTGCCCCTTAGTGTCTTCTCTGCACACAGCTTCCAGCCGCCCCCCAGCAACCTGCCATCTCACTCAGGTGAAAGCCAAACCTGTCCAGTGGCTCCAGAAACCTCCCACACCCACCGTGCAACCTCATTTCTAACCCACCTCCCTTGCTCTAGTCTCACTGGCCTCCAGCATTCCTCAAACACTGGGGACTTTCTACTCAGATATCCCCTCACTTCCCTGAGTCCTTGTTGGAAGGTCCTCAGTGAGGTCTTGCCACCTGCTTTCTTTACAATTGCATTACCCCTAACACACCCTCTCCCTTCACCCTTTCTGGCCCTCTTTCCCTGGACTGGATGGCTCTGGACACCATCTGCTGTACGAGATGGTTCACCCCGCTCCACACATGGAGAATGGAATCACTCAGAAGGCAGAAACCGTTTACTATGCTGCTTTCTCATTCACCGCTTCCCGGCAAGAGTTCCTGGAGCATGACAAGCATCCACAAAAATTCCAGTATATTCTTGATGAATGTATTTGCATCACCCTATGTACTTCTTTTCTTGTCATTGTACTTACTCTCTGTTGGATTCTTATGTTTCATTCATCCTCCATGGAGACATTTCTAATCTGTTAGGAGTCCATTTCTATCAATTCTGAATCTTCCAGTAGTATTAAGATGCCAGATTAAACACTGGGTTCATTTTATTTTTTTTTTATTTGGGTTCATTTTAAACTCATATAGCTCAGCCTGTAACCAGTGCCTATTCATGAAATCAGCATCCAAAGATCAACAGAAACATCAAAATTCCCCTTGTGAGATGGCTGAAGTTCAGATAAAAGCACTCACTAATATTTTGTCATTAACAGGACACCAGAATGGCAATATTTTACATTACATTACACCTCTGCAGTTTACAAACCACTTTCACCCAAATATTATCTAATCTTCATAGCACACATATGGGATATCAGTATAATTATTATCCTGTTTTACAAATGAGGACATTGAGACCTCAGAGAAGTTTTGTGATTTATCCTATGCCACAAATAGTAGATCACTTGAGTACTGCCCACCACAAGGTAATATATGAGAACAGACAATGAGTGAACAGAAATTGCAGAAAAAGAGAGCCCAGCATACAGCAGTTTTGGGGGCAGTCTTGAGATTGTCAGAGAACCAACATGGCACTTTAGATGGGGACAGTACAAACAACCAGAAACTAAAGAGAAGAAATCCTAGAGTTGAACCCAGATCTGTCTGATTCTAAAATTCCTCCCTTTACCCACTCAGGCTCCACCTCAGGAAACCCAAGATGGATATCCCCAGTACCATGGAAGTACAGAACAGACACCACCCCAAATTAAGTCTGATCTGGGAAACAAAGGCAAAAGAAAAAATAAAGTTCCTTACTACCTACAGCCCATCGACAAGTCCCTGAAACAGGCAGAGTGACATTCCTCTAAGAACTCAGCTGCCTCGATGTTAATACTTTGCTAAGGGCAAAAGGGAATCTTAGCCTGATCCCCAGGATCCTGTTAAGTCTACTCTAACATACGAAAATTCCTTTGGAAACGTCCTTTATCTCTACCCCCCAAGATATATGTTGGCAGTTATCCCCAAAGCATATGACCCACCGATATACATCTGAAGGGTCTCATGATTAAGGTTTTTATTAAGCAGTAATAATTGACCTCTTCTTAACAATAACTAGCCCCTCAAGGTTCTGGAAACCTTGCCTCCAAAATTCCTTAGAGACTTATGCTATCCCTAACCCCCTCCCAACTTGAAAGTATATAGTCAGCCACTCCTCATGATCCCAGGGCAGCAGCTCTTTCTGCCCACAGATCCTGTCCCTGTGCTTTAATAAAACCACCTTTTTGCACCAAAGACATCTCAAGAATTCTTTCTTGGCCGTTGCCCCAAACCCTAACATCTTTCCTACATGAAAATCCACGTGACCGTTTATGGGTTGTGTATTTAAATGAGGTTTGCCGTTATAAATCTTCCAGAAAGTGGAGCCATTTCTGTAGAATGTGCCTGGTGCCTGGCACATTTTCACATGGTGACATGTGCAGGACTCTGGGCTCCCTTCTTTATAACTTGGGAACCCAACCAGGTACATGAGGATGTGTCCTGAGTCTCTAATGCCCCAGAGCTTAATACAAACACAAAGGGCCTCTGTAGCAGGAAACTAGCAAATCGACATTACTTTAGTTGCAGAAAGCGATTGCATCCTGTGGCAGGTTTACTCAAGAATTATCGTTATTATAATTATGCTTATTATTGATCGATATCTCTCAGCTCCAAGCCCCCTTCCCCAATTCATTGCCCTGTAATTCTTCTTTTTTTAAATTGTTGTAAAATACACATAACATAATGTTTACCACCTCAACTTTTACAAGAGTGCACTACAGTGACAATAAGTACATCCGCATTATTGTGCAGCTATCACTGCCGTCCATCTCCAGAACACTTTCTTCATCACAAGCTGGAACTCAAACTCCCCATTCCCCCTTTCCCCAGCCCTAGCAGCCACCATTCTACTTCCTGTCTCTATGAATTTGATCTGTCATATCAGGGGGATCGTAAAGTATTTGTCCTTTTGTGACTGGCTTATTTCACTTCACACAAAGTCCTCAAGGTTCATCTACATTGCAGCCTGTGTCAGAATCTCTTTCCTTTTACAGACTGAATAATATTCCTTTGTAAGCATATACCACATTTTGCTATTCATTCATCCATCATTGGACACTTGGGTTGCTTCCACATTTTGACTATGAACATGGACGTACAAGTATCTGTTCAAATGCCTGCTTTTGTTTCCTTGGGGTATATACCCAGAAGCGGAGTTGCTGGATCATATAAAAATTCTATGTTTAATTTTTCTGAGGAGCCACCATACTGGCTGGGACTGCGAAAGTATTCCCCAATCTCCCTCATCAGCTGGCTTTTCATTACTTTCTCCCAATGGGAGTCTCAGACGAGAAACTGGAAGGTAAAAAGAGAGAGATAAGCAATTCTGCCTTCCATAGCAAGTACTATATTAAAAAACAAAGAGAACCAAATAAGCTCAGCTCTGCCACTCCCTTAGCTCTTAACCTTCCCAAATCTCTACCCTTTGGGGCCTGGTTTCTCATCTCTAAAAGCAGGAGCTCAAAAGATTTTTTAAATTCCTTCAGGCTATAAAAGCCTACATTTTACATAAATAAAAGACCATGAAGCTATGCCAAATATTTTAAAAACCCTATGCACCAACGAATTGAGTTAAGCTTGAGTGGCCCTATTCTAAAAAACTTGACTGCTTCTCCCAAAATTCAGACTTCAGCTTCCAACCCTGACAGGATAACTCATATCAGCCCTAGCCTACATCATAGAGAACTATGAAACTGAACTCAATCTATAAAGCCAATGATTTCAAGCACTGACAATAGGAAACAGAGGATGGTAATCCTAGAGAAAAGGGAAATACTCGAAATGAGCCCCAATGCACCCTGGGTTTCAGTCCATGGACACACTCCAGCAGACTGCAGCAAAGGGAGGTAGAACCCAAGCAGAGAGTTCTGATCTCCATGATTTGCAAAGGTGGATATTGAAGTTCAGAGCAGGTGAAGAACCTAGAATTTCTGGGGAAAGGTACTAGAGGCAAAGGAATAGCAGAAGTGTGAGTGGGCATTCCCCATGGTCCTGGGCTGAAGGCTGGACTGCACGAGGGCACAGCAAATTCTAAGAGGCCCTCCAGAGAAGAACTGCTGCAGGCTAAGAGCTCCACAGAGGTCCCAGGTAACTCAGGGCTGGGAGAGGTTGAAGTCCTACACAGTCAGAGTGGAGAAACTTTGCTGAACATTACAGGCATTCAACTAGGATCCCAGGAAGCTCATGCCATCTGAATAAAGAACATGCCTTAGAATAAGGGACACCTAAATCTAAGGACAAAACAGAAATAGATCCACCTGGTAAGATCAAGAGAACCCACTAATAATTTAACTTCTTGCTTGAGTTTTAACTCAATACTCTTTAAAGGAAAATGACATAGTCTAACCCTCCTGAACTTATCTTCCTTAATCCTTGGCATACAATGAAAACTTATAGGATATGCAAAGAATCAGGAAAATGTGACTTATAATCTAGATATTATATACTCTCCACATACATATCCTTTCCAGTAGAAAGACTGAAGAGATGTCTGAGGAAGCAAAATAGCCAAGGTGTCTCCTGATCTAGGAATAATTTACAAAAATTTACTAAATACTAATCCATCTACAGAAATGCTACACTTTTTACCCATTAATTATACCCATTATGGATTTTTAATGAGATGCTAAATGATCCTAACCCTACAATCATTAACTTGAAACTAACTGTATCTTACTTAGAGAGAAGTTACTTTAACATAAATGTGAGTTTTTAATGTCCTACTTTTTTTCCTCCTTATGGACAAATCTTTTGCTAAGAATTCTAAAGAAAGGGCATGATCATAAAACATCTTAGGAACCCGGTAAGTTTACATCATTTTGTGGTGAAACAGGTGCTGATATCTGGATGGCTGTATGACCTGCAGAGGACACCTCAGGATGGGGTGCCAGAAGCATGAAACCAGGGAATTTGAACCTCAGAGAAGAAGGATCTAGGATTGATGATGCCATCTGGGCAAACACAATGACCCCATCAGAGCTGAGCCCATTCAGGAAGAGGAACCACCTGTCCCACTGCCACCATCATCACACACACCCCAGACATTATCCTCCATTCTCCAAAATGAAAAGGAAAACTTGCTGAGGTAATCATTTGAAGTAGAGTTTACCTCACTGTAATCACCAGACTACACTTTCCATAAGTATTATCTGTTATCTACATCTATATTAAGATTCTCTATTTTGCAATCAACTTTTACAGAAGAGAAGGAAATTAAAATTGAGAGAAGGATCATGATTTTAGCAGGAAGTAAGAGGAAGTGAATTGGTTGTTAATAAACTAAATAAAAACTAATACATATAAATAAACTGTACATTAAATTAAGTTAAATGGCACTCCTGGAATTAGAAAGGGAACATTATAGAAGAATGGGATAATCTATCAAGATCAAAAATCAACAAAAATTTAAACTCATTTTACAAAGCCAGTGTTACCCTGACACTGAAGCCAGTCAGAGACACCACAAGAGAATTACAGGCCAATATCCCTGAAAAACATGAATGCAAAAAACCGTCAATAAAATGTTAGTAAACCAAATTCAACTTATACTATAGTCAAGTAAGTTTTTCCCTGGGATGGTGCAACATATGCAAATCAATCAATGTGATAATGGCATATTTAACAGCATGGAAGAAAAAAACCCATATGATCATGTCAGTAGACACAGAAAAAGCATCTGACAAAATCCAGCATTCATTCTTGATAAAAACTCTCAACAAAATGGGTCTAGAAGGAACTTACCACACACAATAAAGGCCACATATGAAAAGCACACAGCTAACTTCATAATCAGTGGGGGGAAAACTGTAAGTTTTCTTTCTAAGATCTGGAACAAGGCAAGGATGCCCCACTCTTCACACTTCCATTCAACATAGTACTAGAAGACCTAATCAGGGAAAAAGACAAGAGAAAGAAAAGGCACTCAAGTTGGAAAGGGAGAAGTAAAATTATCTATAAATTATAAGATCATATATGCAGAAAATCCTAAATATGCAACAATATAACTGTTAAAATGAATAAATGAATTCAGTAAAGTTGCAGGATACAAAATCAGGATACAAACATCAGTCACATTTTTATATACAATGAACTATGCAAAGAGGAAATTAAGAAAACAAAAAATTCACAATAGGAAGAAAAAGAATAAAATAATTAGGCATAAATTTAACCAAAAAGGTGAAATTTGTACACTGAAAATTATAAAACATTGATGAAGAAAATTAAAGAAGACACAGATAAATGGAAATATATTCTGTGTTCATGGATTAGAATATTTAATATTGTTCTTTTTTAAAAGATTTTATTTATTTATTTGAGAGAGAGAGAGTGTACATGAGTGGGGGGAGGGGCACAGGGAGAGGGACAAGCAGACTCCCCGCTAAGCAGGGAGCCCAATGCAGGACTTTGTCCCAGGAACCCAAGATCATGATCTGAGCTGAAGTCAGATGTTTAACCGACTGAGCCACCAGGTGCCTCCAGAAGAATTAATATTATTAAAATGTCCATACTACCCAAGTTAATCTACAAATTCAATGCAATCCCCATCAAAATTCCAGTGGCCTACTTTACAGAAATAGAAGAATCAATCCTGAAATTCATATGACACCACAAAAGATTTTCAATAGCCAAAGGAATCTTGACAAAGGAGATCAAAACAGGAGGCATCACATGTCCTGATTTCAAAATATATTACAAAGTGACAGTAATCAAAACAGTATGGTATTGGGATAAAAACAGACATATAGACCAGTGGAACAAAATAGAGAGCACACATGCATCCATGACCAACTGATCTTCAACAAGATGCCAAGAACACTCAAGAAGGAAAGGACAGAGTATATCCACATGCAAAAAATGAAATTGGACTCTTATTTTACGCCATATACAGCAATCAACTCAAAATGGATTAAAGACTTAAACACAAGACCTAAAACTGTAAGATTACTATAAGGAAACATAGAGAAAACTTCTTGACATTGATTTGGACAATGATTTCTTGGATATGACACCAAAAAAACAGACAACAAAAGCAAAAATAGACAAATGAGATTGCATCAAACTAAAAAGCTTCTGTACAGCATAGGAAACAAGCAACAGAATGCAAAGGCAATGTCCAGAATGGAAGAAAATATTTGCAAACCAAATATCTGACAAGCAGTTGATTTCCAAAATATATAAATAACTCATGTAACTCAATAGCAAAAAAGTGAATAAATAACCTCATTTAAAAATAGACAAAACGAGTGCCTGGGTGGCTCATTCAGAAGAGCATGCAACTCTTGATCTCAGGGTCATGGGGTCAAGCCCCACATTGGGTGTATAGATTACTAAAAAAAATCATAATAAACTTAAAAAGTGGACAAAAGAGGGATGCCTGGGTGGAACAGTTGGTTAAGCATCCACCTTTGGCTCGGGTCATGATCCCGAGGTCCTGGTATAGAGCCCCGTGTTGGATTCCCTGCTCAGTGGGGAATCTGCTTCTCCCTCTCCTTCTGCCCCTCCCCCTGCTCATGCTCTTGCTCTCTTGCTCACTCTCTCTCTCTCTCAAATAAATAAATAAAATCTGTTTTAAAAATGGACAAAAGACCTGAATAAACATTTCTCAAAAGAATAGCCAAGAAGGGGGCACCTGGGTGGCTCAGTCAGTTGGGTGTCTAACTCTTGGTTTTGGCTAGGGTCATGATCTCAGGGTCATGGGATGGAATCCCATGTCAAGCTCCATACTGAGCAAGGAGTGTACTTGGGATTCTCTCTCTCCCTCTCCCTCCCCCTCTGCCCCTCCCCCACTTGCACTCTCTCGCTCTCTCTCAAATAAATTTTTTTTTTAAGTTTTCAGGCTTCATAAGTGTAGTTCCACCTTTAAAAAAAAGAAGAATAGCCAAGAGGTATACAAAAAGGTGTTCAACATCACCAGTCATCAGGGAAATGTAAATCTAGACCACAATATTACTTCACACCTGTTAGAATGGCTATTATCAAAAAGACAAGAGATAACAAATGTTGCTGAGGATGTGGAGAAAAGGGAACTCCTGTACACTGTTAGTGGGAATTAAAATTGGGACACCCCTTATGGAAAACACTACAAAGTTTTCTCAAAAAAATTAAAAATGAAACCACCATATGATCCAGCAATCCTACCTCTGGGGATATAGCCAAAGGAAATGAAATCAGTATCTCAAAGGGATATCTGTACTCTCATTTCATTGTAATGCACTCCTTGCAAAAGCATTAGTCACAATAACCAAAATATGGAAAGCATCTAAATGTCCATCAGCAATGAATGGATAAAGAGAATGTGGTAGCTATCACATCATAGGCAAAAAAAAATATACATGCTATATATATATATATATGTATATATATATATATACACACCACATCTATCTATATATATGTGTGTGTATGCACACACACACACTGGAATATTATTCAGCGTTTACAAAGAAGGAAATCCTACCATTTGTGACAATATGGGTGAAGCAGGAGGACATTATGCTAAGTGAAACAAGCCAGACACAGACAGACAAATATTGCATGATCCCACGTATGTGTGGAATCTAAAATAGTCAAATTCATAGAAGCAGAGAGGAGAATGGAGGTTTCCAAGGCTGAGGGGTGGGAGAAATGAGGAGATGTTGGTTACACAGTACAAAGTTTGTTATATAAGGTGAATAAGCTCTGGAGATCTAATGTACAGCAATGTGACTATAATTAATGGAGAAAAGGGAATTAATGATACTGTACTGTATCCTTGAAATCTGCTAAGAAGGTAGATCTTAAGTGTCGTCACCACACATGTACAGAAAACGGTAAGTAAAGTGACATATGTTAATTAGCTTGATTGTCATAATTATTTCACAATTCATACATATATGAAAACGTCAAGTTGTATACCTTAAGTATATACAGTTTTATTTGTGAACTAATACCTCAATAAAGCTGGGGAAGGAAAAGAAAGGGGTCTCAACCCTGACTGGGCACCAGCCCTTTCCACACATCACCTCACTCAGTCCTTATCACCATCTACACCCAGGTAGTATTATTAGCCAGTGTTACATAAGAGGAAACTGCATCAGCAAGAAGGAAAGTAGCTAGCCCAGGGGCATACAGCAAGTTTTACTAAAAGATAAATAAATAATAATAAAACAAAATAAGATAAAATAAAATCTTTTTAATACCACTATTTGAATTCAACCCCTGATAACTTAAATATCTTACCTTTGGAAAATGTTATAAAATATATTAGGTGTTGGGGCGCCTAGGTGGCTCAGTTGGTTAGGCATCCTACTCTTGATCCCAGCTAGGGTCTTGATCTCAGAGTCATGAGTTTGGCCCCAAGTTGGGCTCCATGAATATGGAGCCTACTTAAAAAAAAAAAAAAAATTAGGTGTTGATACCAAAGAAAACAAAACAAAAACCAAAAAACAAAAAAAACCCTACCCCAACAAGAATTAAATGAAAAGAAACCAAGGATAAAATGCTTTTTCTTAAAAGAGGGAAGCAATAAATATATGCAATTTTATTTGTCAGTTATGCCTCAATGTAAAAAAACTTTAAAAAAATTTTTAAAGAGGGAAACATGAATTGAAAGCAGGTACTCAAAGAAATATTTCTGCACCCATGTTCATAGCGACATTATTCACAATAGCTGAAAGGCAGAAACAAGATGAATACATAGATAAAATGTGGTCTCGGGGCACCTGGGTGGCTCTGAAGTTTGAGCATCTGACTCTTGGTTTCAGCTCAGATCATGATCTCAGGGTCCTGGGATCGAGCCCCGCATTGGGCTCTGTGCTCAGTGGAAAGTCTGCTTGAGATTCTCTCTCTCCCTCTCCCACTGCCCCTCCCCCCACTCGCTCTCTCTCCCTCTCTCTAAAATAAATAAATAAATAAAAGTTTTTTAAAAATAAAATAAAATGTGGTAGATACATACAAAGGAATATTATTCAGCCTTCAAAAGGAAGGAAACTCTGACATAGGCTACAATGCAAAACCTTATGGACATCATGCCAAGTAAAATAAGCCAGTTAGAAAAAGACAAATACTGTATGCACTTACATGAGGTACGTAGAGTATGGAATTCATAAAGACAGAAAGCAGAAGGGCAGTTACCAGGAGCTGGGGGAGGAGGAATGGGGAGTTGTTGTTTAGTGGGTGTAGTTTCATATGGGACAGAGGAAGAAGTTCTGGAGATGGATGGTGGTGACGGTGGCATAACAATGTGAATGTACTTAATCCTACTGAATTGCACACTGAAAAATGGCCAGGATGGTACATTATAGGTATGTATATTTTACCACAATTACAAAAATAAGAAGAGGAAAGCAATAATTACTTTATGCTGTATTTATATTTATTTTGCTTATTAGGAGCTCAAATCACTTTCATATACTTTCTTTGACCTTTATTTTTCTTTTTAATATGAATATTTTCATCAAAAATCAAAATAGGATATTTACTAAGATGAAATTTACTTCCAACTTTTACAGAAAAATTACGAAACAATTTCATCTTCCATTTTGAAGGATGTTAAAGGTCCTAACTATCCCAAACAATTTGAATAGAGGAAAACAATCATCAGAAACTCTCAAAATGGCAAACTTTACTAGAATTGATGGGGACCAACCCTGTGAAAATACCTTGTATTCTTTTTCTTTTTTAAGTTTTATTTATTTATTCATGAGAGTCAGAGAGAGAGAGAGAGGCAGAGGCAGAGGGAGAAGCAGGCTCCCTGCCTAGCAGGGAGCCCGATGCAGGACTCGATCCCAGGACCCTGGGATCATGACCTGAGCTGAAGGCAGACGCTTACTATCTGAGCCACCCAGGTGCCCGAAAATGCCTTGTATTCTAATGTAAAATGACCAGGAAAAAGAAATAGAGAATTAAAATGCAAGAAAAGAGAGAGAGATCTAGGACCGCCTGGGTGGCTCAGTCATTAAGTGTCTGCCTTCGGCTCAGGTCATGATCCCAGGGCCCTAGGACCGAGTCCCGCATCAGGCTCCCTGCTCAGCGGGGAGTCTGCTTCTCCCTCTCCCACTCCCTCATCTTGTAGTCCCTCTCTCGCTGTCTCTCTCTCTGTCAAATAAATAAATAAATAAATAAATAAATAAATAAATAAATAATCTTTAAAAAAAAAGAAAAAGAAAAGAGATCTAATTGGTATATCTAGAAAAACATGATACTTAGAAAATTGTCAGGTATACCATCTTCACAAGATCTTAATTATAATGGTGAGCGCTGTGAATTGTGTAAGACTGATGAATCACAGACCTTTTAAAAAAAAAGAAGAAGAAGAAGATAGCAGGAAGGGAAAAATGAAGGGGGGGAATCGGAGGGGGAGACAAACTATGAGAGACTATGGACTCTGAGAAAAAAACTGAGGGTTCCAGAAGGGAGGGGAGTGGGGGGATGGGTCAGCCTGGTGATGGGTATTAAGGAGGGCACATTCTGCATGGAGCACTGGGTGTTATACGAAAACAATGAATCATGGAACACTACATCAAAAACTAATGATGTATGGTAACTAACATAACATAATAAAATAAAATTTAAAAAAGATCTTAATTATAAACTAAAGTCAAATGAACTAAAAAAAATTATTGTACACCATTCACTAAACACTTGAAAATAATTCCACCAAGATTTGATATCAGTTTATCTGGTGTTTTAATTATCTGTTGTGCATAACAAAACACCCCAAAACTTAGTAGCTTAAAATAATAACCACATATTTGCTCATAATTCCACAACCTGAGCTGGGCCAGGTGGTTCTTTGCTGGTCTTGCCTTGGGCTGTGACATATGGATACAATTGCTAAGCACGCTGTCTAGAGTCTGGGCTCAGCTGGGCCATGGAACAGTTGAACTTCTCTTTTTATACAGTTTGAGGACCACTTCCTCTCCTGGACCACTCCATGCGGCCTCTCTACAAGGTTCCCCCAATAGCCAGACTGGACTTCCACCAGAACTTCCAAGAACTTCCAAGACATAAATTGTTAGTCCTTCTTCATGCTTGGGCTTGTTGTCCCAGAACACGACTTCCACTGATATATGTTGGTCAAAGCAGTCCACTCTTTTCCACAGTGGTTGTACCAATTTACATTCCCACCAACAGTGCACGAGGATTCCTTTTTCTCCACATCCTCACCAACACTTGCTATTTCTTGTCTTTTTGATTCTGGTCATTCTTTTCTCTTTTTTTTTAAGATTTTATTTCTTTATTTGAGAGAGAGAGAGAGAACACAAGCAGAGGGAGCAGCCGGCAGAGGGAGAGGGAGAAACAGGCTCCCCGCTGAGCAGGGAGCCCGATGCAAGACTTGATCCCAGGACCCCAGAAGCATGACCTGAGCTGAAGGCAGCTGCTTAACCGACTGAGCCACCCAGGCATCTCAATTCTAGCCATTCTACAGGTGTAAGGTGATATCTCACTTTGTGCTTGTGTGTGTGTGTATGTGTGTGTGTGTTTAAGTAGGCTCCATGCCCAATGTGGGGCTTGAACTCATGACCCCCAGATCAAGAGTCACATGCTCTACCAACTAAACCAGCCAGACACCCCTCATTGTGGTTTTGATTTGCATTTCCCTGGAAGATATTGGGCATCTTTTCATGTGTCTATTGGCCATCTGTATGTCTTCTTTGGAAAAATGTCTATTCAGGTCCTCTGCCCATTTTTTAATTGGATTATTTGGGGTTTTTGCTGTTAAGTTGTGTAAGTGCTTTACATATTTTGAATATTAACTCCTTATCTGATATATCATTTCCAATACCTTCTCCCATTCAGTAGGTTACCTTTTTGTTTTGTTGATGATTTCCTTCACTGTGCAAAAGCTTTTTATTTTGATGTAGTCCCAATAGTTTATTTTTGCTTTTGTTTCCCTTGTCTGAGAAGACATATCTAGAAAAATGTTGCTAAGGCTGATGTCAAAGAAATTACTGCCTATGTTTTCTTCTAGGATTTTATGGTTTCAGGTCTCACATTTAGGTCTTTAATGTGCTACTCTTATACCACTAAATAAAGTATAATTTTTCAAAGGTAGCTTTAAAGCCCTGACTCTTACTTCTTTTCTAACTACAACAACCACAATTTTAAAAAAAGAAGTGATGAGCACACAGGAATCACAAAAATAGCTATCATTTTGGGAGAGACTCTCTCAAGGTAACACTGACTCCTCAAAATAGTTGTTAATAGGATGGGGAAGCCTTAGTTACCTAGAACATTAGAACATATTCTAGAAATGTTATTATTTATGTATATATTTTATTTCCAGTTTTACCCAGTCAAGGTTCCCTGGATGAGTGTGCTCCTTTACTAAGAGGTGAAGCTGTGATTTGGTCTCCAGAACGCTCAACATCTTTGCACGATAAGAATGGACAGCATTCCTCAAGTATCCACACATACACCCAAGACTACATAATCCCACCAAACACCCTAATATTTAAAGCCAGTGAAACTCTTATATGGTGACTTCCAACACTACTCAAGTCTGGGTGGAAAAACACCAAGCTTTTCTCAAATAACTGCACAATTGTCTTGGGTCCAAAATGGAAAATGCTCTTTCTCCCTCTTCCTGCCTTTGCCTCCCACCAAGGCTGCTGCATGGATCTCTGCTGATGCAGACTTTCCCCTCCTTTGGGTGGGATGCTTCCTCACACATTCAGTAAGAGGAAGAGGTGGACAGAAAGTGGAGGCGGCCACTGAGCAGCAGGGCCCCTCCAGGCAGGAGCCTCTGTGAGTTGAAGCCAGAAGTCCCTGGAGGGAGGAGTGAGCAGGGGGAAAAGAATGGAGGGGGCCTGTGAGGCCTGAGCAGATAAGAATCTTGCATTCTCCCTCCTTTTCCTTGTTCCTCAGTGCTGGCCGCTGGGCTCGCCCACCCTGTGCCTTTTAACTGTCAGGGAGCCAATGCCAAGCGCTGGGCCAAGTCATCGTCGATGACATGTGAGTTGTGTGTGTTCCAAATTGGCCTTCCTGCCTTTCTGCAAGAAAAACAAACTTGAGCTGGACCCCAACAAACATGACAGGAAAAATAACAACTCTTGTCGAGGGCTGATACTGAAAACGGCTGGTCTCTCCACCCCCCAAGCCCTCCCCTGCTGCGGACAGGAGTGGGTCCCCATCTCTGGCTATCAGGGAGGGATTCTGAAGCTCAGGAGCCTCCATGGTTAGTGTGTGGGGGCCACCAAGTTGTTCCTTCTGAGGTCTCCTGAGCAAGGCACTGTGAAAAGCCCTTTCCGGATCCACAGGGACATAACAAGGCATAAACACTAGCATTGACCCCTTCTACAGAGAAGTCAGTAAATGGCTCCAGGTAGCACAGTGATTAAATAACAAAACCACATTCATTCTCAACAGTATCAACTCTATATAGTTCCTATTTTTATTTTTTGGCTACATTAGAAAAATGAGAATTCAGAATGCATGCTATTGTTGGGCCCTTTCCCTAGATAATATGCTACAAGTCATTAATGAAAACTACTGACTATATGTGTATATGTATAGTTATGAAATAGTATTTTTATTTTGAATAATACCCCTTCATCCAAGTTGTAAGTCCTCCACAAGCCAGAATTTGTTCCATTTATCATTGGTATTTTCCACATGACTTGACATGGTATATTTACAAAAGTGTTCAATTAAATAGGGAGTTGAACTAAACTGAAAATAACTTTTTATAAACTCAAGCAATAATACTTATATATACCCAAAAGAATTGAAAGCAGGGACTCGATCAGATATTCATACACCTATGTTCATAGCAGCATTATTCACCATAAACAAAGATGGAAGCAATCCAAATCTCTGTGGATGGATGAATGGATAAACAAAATATACATACACACAATGGAATATTATTCAGCCTTTAAAAGGAAGGAAATTCTGACACAGGCTGCAACATGGCTGAACCTTGAGGACTTTGTGCTAAGTGAAAGCTTTTTTTATATTGGACTACCTTCGTAACAACGTGGTTGGAGCTAGAGTGTACTATAGTAAGTGAAATAAGTCAATCAGAGAAAGACAAATACCTACCATATGATTTCACTCACGTGTGGAATTTTTTTTTAAAGATTTTATTTATTTATTTAACAGAGAGAGAGAGACAGCAAGAGAGGGAACACAAGTAGGGCGAGTGGGAGAGGGAAAAGCAGGCTTCCCACTGAGCAGGGAGCCCAATGTGGGGCTCAATCCCAGGACCCTGGGATCATAACCTGAGCCGAAGGCCAACACTTAACAACTGAGCCACCCAGACACCCCTCTGTTTGGAATTTAAGAAAGAAAACAGATGAACATATGGGAAGATGGAAAAGAAAAAAAGGAGAGAGGGAAACAAACCATAAGAGACTCTTAACGATAAAGAACAAACTGAGGGTTGATGGAGGGAGGTGGGTGGGGGATGGGCTCGATGGGTGATGGGTATTAAGGAGGGCACTTGTTATGATGAGCATTGGGGGATGTATGGAAGTGATGAATCACTGAATTCTACTCCTGAAACCTGTATGTTAACTAACTAGAATTTAATTATTTAACTAAATAAAATTCTGAATAAAAAATAAAAATAAAAAATAAGAATTTCTACTTACCAAAAGAAACTGATCAATGAATGAAAATATAAGCCAGAGAGTAGAAGATACTTATCACATATATAAACAATAGAATGTAAGAATTCCAAATCAGTAAGAAAAATAAAGATAACTCAGTAGGAAAATAGGCAAGGTATGCCACAGGCACTTATGAATCAGATGGTCAATAAGATGAAAATGTACTCAATCTCAAAGTAATTAAGGAAGTGTAAATTAAAATGATAATGGTTTAAATTAAAAAGACTGACAATACCAATTTTTTGCTGAAGATATAGGACAATGGGAATATTCACATACTATTGGTGGGAGTGTAAATCGGCATAGCATTTTAGAGAACAACTTAGCAGTTGTCTGTCACAGAGGTTCTCAAATGTTTTGCTCTTGGGACCCCTTTACATACTTAAGAAGTCATGTTGGATTAGGATTCAGTCTAATGGCTTCATTTTAACTTAATCACCTCTTTAAAGGCCCTGTCCCCAAATACAGTCAGATCCTGAGATACTGGGTGTTAGGGCTTCAACATAATCATTTTGAGGGGGACACAATTCAGCCCATAACATGTGGGTTAGATCAATTACTATTTGCCATATTAGAAAGTAAAACAGAGACATTCTAAATATTTATTAATTAAGGATCTCTTCCAAGTTCACGTGGCTGTTGTCAACATTCAGTGTCTTGTGGGGCTATAAGACTCAGCTTCAGTTTTGCTGGCTCTTGGTCAGAGGCCATCCTCAGCTCCTGGAAGCTGCCTACAATTCCTAGCCATGTGGGGTTCCCCAGCATGGCCACTTACTTCCACATGGGAATAATACTGGGGGAGAGAGATTCCAGCAAGACAGCACTACAGTCTTGGGCATCCAATGTAATCATGTATACAATCATGTAATCAGGTATATAATCATGTGCATCTCTTCACCTTGCCATATTCTACTGGTTAAAAGCAAACCATGGGTCCTGCCCACACTTCAGGTGAGGGATTACACAAGGGCTTGAATGCCAGGAGGGGCAGATCACAGGGGCCACCTTCAGCATCTGTCCTCCACATATACCAGCACATAGTTTTGATTCAAGTTAATGAAGAAAAATCCAACCATGGACATGCAGTTGAACAAGTTAAGAGTATTTTCTTAGCTTTTTCAGATAATTGGGGTATTCTTCTTTGATACTACACCAAAACTCAAAAAGTGTTGGTTTCTTAAAGGTTATTAATGTTAACCTTAAAAATAAAACTGCCAGTTATTTTACCAGCAAAAATGGGTTTATTCAGGAATAGCAGGGAAGTAGTTGTCAGGACAAGTGAGCTATGGCAAAAACCACAAGCAAGTCCAGAAAACAAAGGAGAGGAAAGCATTTTTACAGAGTAAAGTTGGGGGGGGGTAGGGATTTGGCGGTGCTTATAAACAAAAAGTCCATTGTAAATTGGGAGTTGGAATTATAGTGGCTTCTCATTGGCTCGGTCCTGACAGTCTTTCATTGGCTGGGCTATCGTTGGAGGAGGAGAGATTCTTCTTTCTCCTGCCTGGGGGAGTAAAGCATAGGCTTCTTCCTTTTGGGAAGGCAGGGGAGTCTCTTCCTGTTGGGGTCTGCAATTGACTATGTTGGTAGGGCATGAGATCTCCCCATTCTGGCCTCCCAGCTCTATTCTAAATGAGGTTTCCTTAATTCAGTTTCACAGTTGCCATGAGGAATCGAAATCATATCAGTGAAAATATTTGTACTCTGTTACATTAAAATCTACTCCTCTGGTTTGCACTTTGATGAATTGTTTAACTGTACATGATTGTGTAATACCATGCATTGGTCATTAGGCAAATATTGGCTGACTTATGCAGATCTTCCAAATATTAACACATCCTATCTTGTGTTATAAAAAATCACATTTGTTATAATCATTGCAGGATCCCACCCAAAAAAAGTCTTTAATCACTGGAAACTGACTAAACTCACAGTGATGGACACGTTTCCAAAATTTTAACAAACTCTTCTTCAAAAGAACTACCATACTTAGGTGTACAGCTTTTTGTATAATTCTAATTTCATCACACAGAATGTTAAAAAGACATGTCCTCAAGGATTGAGAGTTAATCAAATTAATAGTTTTTACTGCTTCCTCACAGACATTCTTTTTTTTTCAAGATTTTATTTATTTGAGAGAGAGAGAGCACATGCAAGCCGGGAGGAGGGGGGAGGTGGGCAGAGGGAGAAACAGACTCCCCACTGAGCAGGGAGCCCGATGCAGGGGTTGATCCCAGGACCCTCCGAGACCATGACCCCAGCTGAAGGCAGACGCATAACAGACTTAGCCACCCAGGCGCCCCCCTCACAGACATTCTCAAGTGAAACTGACATTTTTTTCTGCTAGTGTATAGCAGTGAAGTGGTGGACAATGATTGCCACTAAAATTTGGTGCTATTGTCTTGAGGCAGGCTAGGTAACTAATACTTTTACCAACCATGACTTTTGCAACATTAGTGCAAATGTCATCACAGTGAAAAAGAACAAATAATGTCTTAGTATTATTATGAAAATAGTTTTTACATCACAGACTCCCTGAAAGTGTTTCAGGGGTCCCCAGGATCTATGGACCACTCTTTGAGAACTACCAATCAACCCAACTTGAACAAAACCTTTGACTGAGCTAGTGTATTCCTAGGTATTCACCCAACAAATGCACCTTGATACAAGAAAGATGCATCAAGAAACGTGCAAAATGTTTATAGAAGTACCATTCACAATAGTCAAAACTGGAAACAACTTAAATGTAAATTTAAAATAGCATAGATAGATAAACTGTGGAATATCTATACAAGGGAATACTGTAAAGCAATGAAAATGAATCAATGTTGTAGGGCTACATGCAACAATGTGGATAAACTAAAAAACAATATTGAGAGAAAAAAATTCAGTCACACAAGAACATATAATGTGTGATTCCATGAACATAAAGTTTTCAAAATAGCAAAATTAACTTATAAGGCAATGCAAAAATAAAAATGAAACTTCAAAATCTTAGTAGAATATACGGGAGAATTCTTTTGGCCCTTGAGATTGTTATAGATTTCTTAAGATACAAAAAGAGCTAACTTTATGAGAAAATATTAATAAACTTAACTATATTAAAATTTAAATTTTTTATCAAAATGTATCTTAAAATAAAAAGACAATGCACCAGAAAGAATTAATATCAGTAGTACATAAAGAGTTCCTATCAATGAGAAAAAATAGATATAACCTGATAGATAAATGGGCAAAAGACAGAAATAGATATTTCACAGAAGAGAAAATATATTTGGTAAACAAGCATATGAAAAGATGCGCACTGTCATGGAAATAAGGGAACTACAAATCAAGACCATGATACAACATCATTATAAATCCATTTGTTTAGCAAAAAAATAAATAAATAAAATAAAATTTATTTATTTATTTGAGAGAGAGAAAGAGAGAGAGCATGAATCTGAAGGAGACTCTGTGCTGAGTGTGGAACCAGACATGGGGCTCCGTTCCATGACCCTGAGATCATGACCTGAGCCAAAACCAAGGGTCAGGCAGTTAACCAACTAAGCAACCCAGGTGACCCTATTTAGCAAAAATTTTAAAGGTATAGCAATAACAAGTTTTGGAGAGTGAATCCACAGGATTTCTTATATATTGCTCAAGAGAGTGCATTTTGGAGTAGGCACACATTTTAATATTGTCTTTAGAAGCTGACATTCACATATCTGGGTATATGTCAGGAGAAAGCTTTACCCAGTTACATCAAAGCAGAAATGTTCACAGTAGCATTGTTCACAATAGAAAAAACTTGGAAATAACCCAAATGTCCATCAAAGAGAAAATGAATGAAAAATAATGTAGTATAGTCACACATAAGAATATTATACAGAAGCCCAAAAAATGAACTGCAACAGGAGACACAGATAGGGAAGAATTTCAGCAATATAATAATAGGTAGAGAAAATAAGCTCCCAAGAGTTGCATAACGCATGATACCCTTTTTTAAGAGTTAATGAAAAATAAGGTTAAAAGAAACATTTTTAGAAATATGTGAATACAATGAAAAAGTAAGGGAATGATGAACTCAGGATTCAGGATTCCTATGGCAGAGGGAAGAGAGGCATAGGATGGTGATACCCACTGTCAGATGTCAGTTGTCCTCAAGATCCTATCTCCCAAGTTGGTGGGTTCACAGAGGCTTGATATATCATTATCCATAAATAAATAGGTGATTCTTGGGCAAAATTTGAGACTGTACAATGAACAAGAATTATGATTAATCCAATTCTGTACCCCTGATGTAAATCTTTCGTTAAAAATATTTTAAGGGGTGCTGGGATGGTTCAGTCACTTGAACATCTGACTCTTGGTTCTGGCTCACGTCATGACTCAGAGTTGTGAGACTGAGCCCTGAGTTGGGCTCTGTGCTAGGTGTGGAGCCTGCTTAATATTCTCTCCCTCTCCCTCTCACTCTACCCACCCCTTCGCTCATGCTTTCTCTCTCTCAAAAAAACATTTTAGGTATAAGAAATGTAATACCTGTGTTTAAATACACACACACACACAATTGATTCAATGAAAAGTAAAACGGGTACAAATGAGGATCAAACTGGATTTGAAGATCAAATTGGGGAACTCTCCCAGGAGGAAAAAAAAAGGGATAAAAAGAAGATACATTTAAAATTAAGAATTATCATAGATAGATATTGAAGTGCCAAAATCTAGATAATAAGAACCACCAAAGGAAAAAAATCTATAAATGGAGAGGAAAAAATAATAATTAAAGAATCCAATTAAGGACCCATTATTTGTCAAAAAGGAAATGTAAAGGGAAAAAATAGCACAGATCTAAAAACACTATAATGATATTTAAGAACATCAAAGGAAATTTTCTAAATTTTCTAAAATTCATATGGAAAAATTATCAAACAAGAAGTGCCAAAAATATACTTTAAAAATATGGACGTGGAGATGTAGTTGTCCTACTTGATGTTAAAGCAATCGTAACGCAGCTGTACTTGAGACAGTTACCTGTCTGAATAGACAATGGCACAGACTAGAAATTATAGAAGTCAAATCGTATACATGTAGGAATTTAGTATATTGCAAAAGTGGCTTTACAAAGCAATGGCCTGTGATCGTTGTTGATGTTGAGAAAACTGAATAACCAAGTGGAAAAAATTCATTTGTATTCTGTATTAGTTTGTTAGGGCTGCTATAATAAAATATCACAAACTGAGTGGCTTAAACCACAGACATTTATTTTTTCATGTTGTGGAGACCAGAAGTCCAAAATCAAAGTGTTGGCAGGGCCATGATCCTTCTCAAGGTACTAGGGAAGGATCTGTTCCAGCCTTCTCTCCTGGCTTCTGGTAGTTCCTTGGCTTGTGACAACATAGTTCCAATATTCACATGACATTCTCCCTGTTTGTGTCTGTGTCTGTATTTTCCCTCATTATAAGGACACCAGTTATATTGGATTAGGAGTCCACTTTACCCCAGTATTGCCTCATCTTAACTAATTACATCTGCAACAACCTTATTTCCAAATAAGGTCAGATTCTGATGTCCTGGGGGTTAAGATGTCAATATGAATTTTAGGGGGACACAATTCCACCCATACCATATCTCTACCTTAGTTTGTACATGAAAATAAGTTCCAGAAAGATTACAATTCTAAAAAAAAGAGAAAGGAAACTATAAAATACAAGAAGAGCACATGGGATAATTGTTTTCAAAAATCCCAGAATGGGGATGATCATTTTAAATACAACAATTCAATTAAATTTAATTATCACAAAAGCCAGAGCCACTAAAACAAACAAAAGCATATTAAAATGATCATTTGACACTAATAATGAAGAAGCAGAAAGAGAAATTAAGAAAACAACCCCATTTACAACTGCACCAAAAATAATAAAATACCTAGGAATAAACTTAACCAGGAGGTAAAAGACCTGCTCTGAAAACTATAAAACATTGATGAAAGAAATTGACAATGACACAAATGGAAGGACATTTCATGCTCATGGACTGGAAGAACAAATATTGTTAAAATGTCCATACTGCCAAAGCAACCTATATATTTAATGCAATCCCTATCAAAATACCAACCACATTTTTTTTCACAGAACTAGAACAATCCTGAAATTTGTATGGAACCACAAAAGATCCAAATGCAGTTGGGTCTTGAAAACAATCTTGAAAAAGAAAAAAAAGCTGGGGGTCTTACAATTTCAGATTTCAACTTATATTACAAAGCTGTAGTAATCAAAATAGTATGGTACTGGCACAAAAATAGACACGTGGGTCAATGAACAGAATAGAAAGCCCAGAAATAAACCCACAAGTAAATGGTCCATTAATCTCTAACAAAGGAGGCAAGAATATGCAATGGGAAAAAGTCTCTTCAACAAATGGTGTTGAGAAAACTGGACAGCAACACGCAAAAGAAAGAAACTAGCCCACTTTCTTACCCCATACACAAAAATAAACTCAAAATGGATTAAAGAGCTCAATGTGAGACCTGAAACCATAAAAATTCTAGAAGAGAGCACAGGCAGTAAGGTCTCTGACATCAGTCATAACAACATCTTTCTAGGTACATCTCCTGAAGCAAGGAAAACAAAAGTAAAAATAAACTATTGGGACTACATCAAAATAAAAAGCTTCTGCACAGTGAAGGAAAGAAACAGTCAACAAAACTAAAAGGCAGCCTACAAAATAGGAGAAGATGTTTGCAAATGACATATCTGATAAGGGGTTAGTATACAAAGTATATAAAGAACTGATACAACTCAACACCCAAAAAGGAAATAATCCAATTAAAAAATGGACAGAAGATGTGAGCAGACATTTCTCCAAAGAAGACATCCAAATGGCCAACAGACACATGAAAAGATGCTCAACATCAACCATTATCAGGGAAATGTAAATCAAAACCACCATTCTCACACCTGTCAGAATGGCTAAAATCAAAAACACAAGAAACAAGTGTTGGCAAGGATGTGAAGAAAAAGACATTCATGCACTGTTGGTATGAATGCAAACTGGTGCAGCTACTGTGGAAAACAGTATGGAGGCACCTCAAAAAATTAAAAATAGAAATACCCTATAATCCAGTAATTGCACCACTGGGTATTTACCCAAAGAATACAAAAACACTAATTTGAAAGAATATATGCACCCCTATGTTTATTGCAGCATTATTTAAAATAGCCCATATATGGAAGCAAGGCCAACATCCAATGACTGATGAGTAGATAAAGAAGATGTGGTGTGTATATATATATATATATATATATATATATGGGAAAATTATTCAGCCATAAAAAAAGAATGAAATCTTGCCATTTGCAACAACATGGATGGATCTAGAGAGTCTGAAGGTAAGTGAAATAAGTCAGAGAAAGACAAATACCATATGATTTCACTCATATGTAGAATTTAAGAAACAAAACAAATGAATAAAAGAAAAAAAGAGAGGCAAACCAAAAAACAGACCCTTAATTATAGAGCACAAACATATGGTTACCAGAGGGAAGGTGGGTGGGGGGATGGGTGAAAGAGGTAAAGGGGATTAACAGTACATTTATCTTGGGGTACCTGGATGTCTCAGTCAGTTAAGCAGCTGCTTTGGGTTCAGGTCATGATCTCAGGGGTCCTGGGATCTAGCCCTGCATCCGGCTTCCTGCTCAGCGGGGAGTCTGCTTCTCCCTCTCCTTCTGCCTGCCGCTCCCCCTGCTTGTGCTTTATCTCTCTCTCTCAAATAAATAAATAAAACCTTAAAAAAAAAACAGCACACTTGTCTTGATGAGCAATGAGTGATATATGGAATTGTTGAATCTCTCTATTGTGTACCTGAAACTATAGAACACTGTATGTTAACTACACTGGAATTAAAATAATTTTAAAAATAAAAAATAAAACTTAAATTTAAAAAAAAGGGTTCTGTAGATGGATAGTCGTAATGGCTGTACAACATCATGAATGTATTTAATATCACTAAACTGTACACTTAAGAATGGTTAAAATGGTAAATTTTATGCTATATGTATTTTATCACAATTTAAAAAATGGGTGGAAAAAAGATCATGTGATTTTTAAAAAATTCTGCATGGCAAAAAACGAGAATAAGATAAAATGAAAAAAGTTAAGTGATAAACATAGAAAAAGACATTTTTGAATTTATATCATAGAAATAAAGCATATTTCCTCTAACTCAAAGAGGAAAATGAACAGCAGTAAAATGGAAAAATGAGCAAAGATACAAATAACAACAAAACTGTTAATAGCACAGAGAAACTTACTTTTCTTTGATCAATTGACTCCTAACACAAATCTCACATATTAAATTACAAAAATGTTTTGAGCAAAAGACCCACAGAACAATGACCAAGGGGATCAAACTAAAGAAGACAATGGTCTTGCTGAGATATAAACATTGAAAATGAAGCTCAAAAGAAAAGCACTCTAAGTGTTTGGTACATAGAGATACTGTCATATTTTTATCCTCTGGAAAATTACCTAAATTCTCTAAATGAGCTAAAATGTCTTAATACATGAGATACAGATTTCATTGCCTGCTTTGCTGGAGCGTTGTCCTCATTAAAGGTCCACGCTAAGAAATTACACACTCAGTAATTTTACAGTAAATGCTCGTTTTCTATCCTTTTTCTCTTTTAATTTCCAATGTAAGGATGAATTTTTCTTTTTTTTTTTTTTAAGATTTTATTTATTTATTTGACAGAGAGACAGCGAGAGAGGGAACACAAGCAGGGGGAGTGGGCAGAGGGAGAAGCAGGCTCTCCGCTGAGCAAGGAGCCCGATGCGGGGCTCGATCCCAGCACCCTGGGATCATGACCTGAGCCAAAGGCAGACACTTAACGACTGAGCCACCCAGGTGCCCCTAGGGATGAATTTTCAAGTCTATCACATCACATTTTAATACTCTTTTATGTTCTCCTCACTCTCAGTTTAGGGTTACTCTTGACTCATGTATGATTTTGATGCCAAAATTTCCTGCACTTCTTTTTGGTATTGTGATGCTTTGTTACCACTGATCCATAATGCTCAAATAAAATGACTCTTAACAGCACAGGTGGATGATGGCAACAGAAGGGAGGTGAGAACTTTTGTAGCTCTTTCTCAGTAGATTTAACTGGCACACGTGAAGGGCAAACACATGCCCATGTTCTGAACCAGATGAAAGAAACTGAACCCGCTGACCAGCCAAGGACATGGGCCACTGTGAGTGGTAAAGAAGGGATGATCACTGTCCCAATCATAGAAGGGGAATTTCATTGAAAAGCCTCATGTTTAGCTTTTACTGGTCCAATTTAAGGCATGACTCATGTTCTTCACCTTCTTCCTTGAAAAAGAAAAGGTTGCTGATAGGAAAAAGAATTTTATGTTGCAGAATGATTTAAAATAATTCGTAATAGAGATCTCCATCTCCAAAGAGATTAAACACCATAGCTAAAGTAAAATCAGAAGCCTTACAATTATAGAACGTCCGGTGAGCAAATATTACTAAAACAGGGTCTCTCTGCTGATGAAGTCCCACTCTGCCTTCTCTTGACTACAGAATCCATGAATAATTCAAATTAATGCAGCCTATATGGCTATTTTACTGAGGTCAACTGACTTGTAAGAGTTATTTGATGTCCAGAAAGCCTTTTGGATCTTTTTTCAATCCTTTTAACGTCTTTTTTTTTTAATTTTCATTTTGTAAAACTATGTTCAGCTCTGACTTCAAAACAGTTTCTCGCATGAATGAGATCAGCTTCCTGCCTGAGGTGATAGAGCTCTCTTCGGTCCTATGTAGGAGTAATAATTAAAATTAATCTAAGCCATTTCTACCACAAAAACCTCATGCATTTTTCCTAAGCATACTGAAGGTTTTTTAACTAATTAAAAACAGTGTTCATAGCAACAGTCAAATTCTTAAAGAAATTAAAAATTTTCATAAGAATTGACCATTGAAGTTATGCATTGCCAACGTACAATACTGTAAGGATCTGTATTTGTGAATATTGTAAATCATTTCAATTCTGTTCCATTTCTATCAAGCTTTAAGTCATTTATCTAGAATTACCAACTTAGGGGATCCTGGGTGGCTGAGGTCATGATCTCAGGGTCATGGACCAAGTCCCACATGGGGCTCCCTGCTCAGCAGGGAGTCTGCTTTCTCTCTCCCTTTGCCTCCTCCCCTCTGCTCATTCTCTCTCTCTCTCTCTCTCAAATAAAGAAGTAAAATCTTAAAAAAAAAAAAAGAATTACCCACCTAGAAAATAACAAGTGTTGATAAGGTTGTGGAGACATTGGAACCCTGCGTGTTGCTGACAGGAATGTAAAATGGTGCAGCCAATATGGAAAACAGAACAGTGACTCCTCAATAAGTTAAACAGCATTACCATATACTAGAAATTCCACTCCTGAGAGTATACCCAAGAGAACTGAAAGCAAGAACTCAAAGAGATATCTGTACACTCTTGTCTATAGCAGCATTATTCACAAGAGCCAGAAGGTAAAAACAACCCAAGTGTCTGGACAGATCAATGGATAAACAAAAGGTGGATACAGTGAAATTTTATTCAGCCTAGAAAGGAATGAAGTTCAGTCACAAGGCACAACACAGATGAACCTTGAGGACATTATGCTATAGGTAAAACAAGCCAAACACAAAAGGACAAATACTGTAGGATTCCACTTACATGAGGTGCCTACACCAGTCAGATTCACAGGGACTGAGGGTAGAATGGTGGCTGCCGGGGCCTGGGGGAGGAGGAATGAGGAGCTGGTGTTTAATGCAGACAGAGTTCCAGTTTGGGGATATGAAACAGTTCTGGCCATCGATGGTGATGATGGTGGCACAACACTGAAAATGCGCTTAATGCTACTGAATTGTACACTTAAAAATGGTTAAAATGGGGTGCCTGGGTGGCTCAGTCGATTAAGCATCTGCTTTCGGCTGAGGTCATGATCGCAGGGTCCTGGGATCGAGCCCCACATCGGGCTCTCTGTTCAGTGAGGAACCTGCTTCTCCCTCTCCCTCTGCCTCTGCCGCTCCCCCCTACTTGTGCTCTCTCTCTGTCAAATAAATAAATGAAATATATTTTTTTAATTGTTAAAATGGCAAACTTTATGCTATGCTTATTTTACCACAATAAAAAAAATAAAGTAAACATAGAAAAAAGAAGCATCTGCCAAGATGATTACAATAGTGTTGTCCTAATGAGGCCAGTGTAAGAATTAAGAATTAATGTATATAAAGTCCTTGGAACAGATACTAGAGTTAGTACACACACAAAAATAGCCATTACCATCATAATCCTTGTTATTAATATTATCTCCTACCAACATGTTTTATCCTACAGTTTTGCTATCTTTTTTTTAAGATTTTATTTTTAAACAATCTCTACCCCTAATGTGGGGCTCAAACTCACAACCCCAAGACCAAGAGTCACGGGCTCCACCGGCTGAGCCAGTCAGGCACCCCTAGTTTTGCTATTTTAAATACAAAAATTTCCCGGTGTAATGAAAAGTAATCTCAATAGATGGCTCTCTCTGGCATTTTTACCCTTCTCAAGGGAAAATTGATTGCTTTGTCAGAGGGCAGACTCCAGGGTTTATTCCAAGCCCTGAACCTTGAACAAAAGGGCCTGAACTAGAGCAAGTTCAACATGAACCTTCATCCTCTCGACATCTGCAGCCATGCCAACTATTTCTTGGGATCATTTATAACAACTCACTTTAAAAGATAACAGAAAATGCAAGTGAAAATAATACTTTATTTTCAGCCCATACAACATTTATTCAGTGCCTGTAGATAAATGCTTTCAAGCAGTTCTGTTTTTCAATCTTAGGAATAATTTCTCCATTTTACAGTGTTCTCTCCATTTTACAGTGAGGAAACTAAACTTCAGAACAGGTAAACACTTTGTCCAGTGGGATACAGCATGTCCCACAAGGAAATAGAGAACACCCAATCCCCCTGACTCACCATTCTACTATTTGCAATATGCACCTCAAAAAATAGAAATAAATCCTTTTTTCTTTTAACGTCAGAGCTAAATAGGGCCCCTGGGTGGCTCAGTTGGTTAAGCATCAACCTTCAGCTCGGGTCATGATCCTGGGGTCCTGGGATCAAGTCCCACATCAGGCTCCCTGCTCAGCGGGGAGTCTCTTTCTCCCTCTCCCTCTGCTGCTCTCTCTCTCTCTAACAAATAAATAAAATATTTTTTAAAAATTTCAAAGCTAAGTAACATTTTGTAAAACTAAAATGAAGTGCTTATTAGATAAAATGTGAGACCCCCGAGTTTGATGAGTTCAGAAAATTATACATCATATAGGCCCAGCCCAAGAAGCCTTGTGAAGGGACGCCTGGGTGGCTCAGTCAGTTAAGTGTCTGCATTTGGCTCAGGTCATGATCCCAGGATCCTGGGATGGAGTCCAGCATTGGGCTCCCTGCTCAGCAGGGAGTCTGCTTCTCCCTCTCCCTCTGCTTCTCCCCCTGCTTGTGTGCTCTCTCTCTCTGACAAATAAATAAAATCTTTAAAAAAAAAAAAAAAGAAGTCTTGTGAATTCTACTCATTGTGGTGGATGAGTCAAAAATCCAGCTATTTGTCTAAGAACTCTGGGCAAGCCTGCAGACTGGAGAAATAAACAAACTTCAGAAGAACTTTTCCTAACACAACCGGTCCAACCTCAAAGAAACACAGAGCAAACAGATTTAGAATCTCCAAACTGCAAGTGTGATAAAATAGACCCGTAGAAACATGTATCCCTGGGGGAGGAGCCAACAGGTAAGCCAGCACCAGGGGAGTCCTGGAATGGGGAAGCCAGCACATGGTTGGAACCATCCTCCCCCAAACAATCCACCTTAATATAGCTTGGCGGTGATCAGTTCATCATGCCTAATATTTACAATACTGCCATCAACAGCTTACTCGGTAATCTCTTTAATATTGTGGGTTTCAAAGAATAAAGCAAAGACCCCAAGAGGTCCCAAGGAAAATGAAAATATAAAGCCAGTATTTCCTGACCAGGCAAAGAAACACATACCAATAAAGAAATTCACTGAGTAGTTCACTCAGGGGGAGATTAGGGGACTGAAAGTGGTGGGGTATGGGTGTGGTGTAAGGAATGAAAACTAGCACTCTGATTAGGGCAGAGTCCAAAGTAAAAAACTTGTTAAAACAATCCCCATTGTCTGCTGCTGAAGAAAACCCTTCAGTGAGGCCTAAGTAGGGTCTGACGTACAAGGGTCCCTCGACATCCGCCATGTTTTATCAATGGAATCAGTTCTGATGAAACACAATCTTCAGTTTTGGTATCTCCCAGACAAATGCTGATAGAAATGGAAATTTTTCCTTATACGTAACAACCACATGTAACGCATGACATCTGATTGGATACTTGCTTGCAAAACCAGCAGTAAAGATATTTGGGGAAAATCTGAACATGATCATGGCTTAGATAGTACATGAGAAGAAAATTTATTAAAATGGAAATGGTTGGCTGAACAAAACAGGTCACAAAACAGTGTGTACAGTATGATGTCATTTTGACAATAATAATAATGGACATATAGGTACATATAGAAAAATAACCAGAAGGATATGCACAAGTGTGACCACAGCGAGTTTAGGTAAAGGGAATGTGATAAGACTTCATTCTTATTTTTGCTCTACTTTCTAATTTCCTATAATGATCGTGGGCTGTTTCTGTTGTAATAAAACGTTATTACTGTGGATTGATGCAGCATAAATGAGCTCACGTTTCTCTTTCCCGAGGATTTAAAGTTAAACATGCTCTGAGATTATGTTGGCTTCCAGACGGACAGAAATGACAACCTGACTTCTGATAACTGATGAATATTTGCCTCAAATCCACAGCTCAAGCCTCACTGCATGGCAGCCCTGCATAAGTCAGATCCGAAGGTGGCCATGGAACACTAAGAAAACTTTGGGACCATGTCCAGTTCTTCACACCACCCGCATGAATGCCTGGAAGCACAGCATTACTGTGGTAATCCTCTGGGCCAAAGCGACTGGTCACTCAAACAGACTGATGGGGAGCTGGCACCCAAGACCAGGAATTGAAGACCAAGTACAAAGCAGTAGGCGGCCATCAGGCTTTCTAACTCTCAGGGTCAAAGACTAGATTTCATGACAGGGAGACACAACCCCCACTGATTTATCCTTCCTTTATCCTGTAACTGAACTGGTGATTTCAAGTCTGTTCCGTGATTATATCAGGAACTGCTTGGGTGGAGGTTTAAAAATGCACAGGAATGTCTTTTCTAAACCAAATCAGATCTGTAATTTGCAAATCCCAAGAGCCCAAGCAGGATGGTAAGGGCAGACCCCAGGTTATCAAGAATAAAGAGAGGGCAAAGTTCAAAGTTTCGGGAAAATCAAAATAGGCAACTACCGGATGGTATTAACTTAAATAAACCAAATGTAGGGTTAAATAGGCCCTCTGATGTTAAAGGTTACATAATTACTCAACTTCAGCCTTGTAAAACAATGAAGAAATGTGAATAAAATTACCTACTAGCATAAATCATTCTTACCCAACCCAAATCCCAGGGAGGACTAAGGAATTACCTACTTGTACAAAGATAGATGAGTTCCCTGGGCTCTTTGCAGGAGCAGCAAAAGATTAACCCGGCCTCACCACAGAAATCCAGGCAATGATAAAGGGCAAAGAGCGCAGGAGTTCAGAGCCATCCAAAATGTCCCACTGAAAGACAGTTTTTGTTGAATTTAATATTCTGTTATTTTAAGGCTATAAAATGGAATATAAAAATTGATCTCCTTTTAAGCCAATCATGCTTTTTGAAAAGGTAATACGTGGTTAAATTTTTAAAAAAAGGTAATACATGGTTAAATAAGACCCAAATTTCTAACAAGAACGAATCTTCTCAATCAACTTTATCTAAAATCATTATTTCGATGTTCTTTCTACTTACAGTGAAAGTGATATATACACCTATTAGATTACAAACTTGGATGACAAGAGCTTGTGTGATATTTCTTTCTATCCATTGCCACAGAAAGTGTCCAGTAAATAGGAACTCAATCACTTTGGTTGCATCTTGAATTCTTTAGAATTTTCAGATCACAAAGAAACTACGCACCAACTAAACAAACTTACGCTATAAATATTTGACTTACCAAAGCATATATGCTGACATAATAATTACATTTTTATTTTAGAACACATCCAATAAAACTCTTCAAAAATTCTAACAAAAGGGCAGATATATATCAGCTTTCAACTCGCTCTGTGAAAATTAAAGTAGAAGATCCACAACAATGGGATAACACAACATACTTATGAGAATGGCTAAAAGCCCCAAAACCGACACCACCAATTGCTGGCCAGGATGGGAAGCAATAGGACCTCTCACTCACTGCTGGGGGAAATGCAAAATTCTACAGCAATTGAGAAGACAGTTGGGCAGTTTCTTATAAAGCTAAATACAATTTTATCATATGATTCTATAATCATGTTCCTAAGTACTTATCCAACTTATTTGAGAACTTATGTCTACAATAAACACTTGCATGTGAAAGTTTGTAACACCTTTATTCATAACTGCCAAATACTGGAAGTATCCAAAAAAGATGCTTCAATAAGTGAATGAATAAACAAACTGGTACATCCACACAATGGAATATTATTCAGAGATAAAAAGAAATGAACTCTCAAGTCACAAAAAGACATGGATGAATCTTAACCCATATTATTAAGTGAAAGAATGCAGTCTGAAAATGCTACTTACTGTATGCTTCCATGTATATGACATTCCGGAAAAGACAAAACTATAACAATGGTAAAAATGAGTGCTTACAAGGGTGGGGGTGAGGTTTTGAACAGGTGAAGCACAGAGGATATGATTTAGGGTGGTGAAACTATTCTATATGATATCGTAGTTGTGTATACACAACACTATGCATTTGTTGAAACCCACAGAACTTTATGGCATAAAGTGATCCTTAATATATGCAAAATTTTAAAACATCACTTAAGAGGCAAGGTATCCCAGAGTGGAATACAGACTCTGACAAGAAAATCTAACTGTTTTACAAATGTATGAAACACCCTTACTGAAGGGGCTGGGGGAAAGGTACTGACCTAAGTAACCTTGGAAATGAGTGAAGTCTATAAGATTAAAGGCAAATAAAACTGTACCTGAGCCACTGTCCTCTAACTGATAAGGTGTTTCCTGTGGGGTTAATGTTAACAAATGTAACAAATACACACATACATATTTCTTTGCCTGTCTGCTAAAAGGACCTAGAAACAATGGACACCCCAGTAGCAACAAGCACACCGAGCACCCAGATCTTGGTTTCTTTTTTCTTTTTTTTTTTTAAAGATTTATTTATGTATTTGACAGAGAAAGAGAGCATGTGCACTTGCATGCACGTTTGAGTGGGGGGAGGGGTAGAGGGCGAGAACCTTCAAGCAGATTCTCTGCTGAACCCAGAGCCCGATGCAGGCTCTATCTCATGACCCATGAGATCATGACCTGAGCCCAAACCAAGAGTCAGCCACTTAACAGACTGAGCCACCCAGGTGCCCCACGATCGTGGTTTCTAATATCATCCACCAATAAGAGGAACCAGAGCTTCTTGGAGAAATGGCTGATTCTAGGACTGGGGCAAGGAATATATATGATAAGCCTGGAGCACTTTGAAGTACCAGGAAATAAGGAAACGATCAAAACAAAAACAAAAACCCACATTGATGGGAATATGCCAAGGGAGCCAATGAAAGAACTCTTCATAGCAAAAGCTAGAACAACTTAAGCTACAAAATAAATAAATTAGTATTAGATTATAACTCCAGTTATAAAATAAATATCCATGAGTCCATACTGATACAAATAAATGATTGAATAAATAAGTGAATGGGGGAGAAGAGGTCAATTTCCTGTGCAGAAGAATTCCAAATAATTTATGTCAATACTACACCTTTAGGGAGGTAATGCATGGTAATGCATTTTCCATTCCTGAAGTGTTCACTGCACACAATAACTTAATTCCAAACACTACCATGTAGAAAGTGGGGGAAAGTAATCTTGCAGTGGAGAAACCTGACAAACACTACCTCAGCCAGGTGATCAAGGTCAATATCCACAGTGATGTCATGTTGGTATTATACACCCTTGATAACAGGTGATGAAAATAGCACTTTCCCTCTGTGGTCTTCCTGTAAACCCATAACCCCATGCTAAACTAATCATGAGAAAAGCAGTAGGAAAAAAATCCAATTGAGGAGTATTTTATAAAATAATTGACTAGTACTCCTCAAAACTATGGAGGTCATCAAAAACAAGGAAAGTCTGAGAAACCATCACAGCCAAGAGGAGCCTAGGGAGACATGATCACCAAATGTACTGTGGTGTCCTGAATGGGATCCTGGAACTGAAAAAGGACATTGTGGAAAAACCAAGGAAATCTGTATAACTTATGAACTTTAGTTAATACTAATGTATTGGTTCATTAATTGTAACAAATGTGCCATGCCAACATGAGATGTCAATCACAGGGGAAACTGCATGCAGGGTATGTGGGAACTCTACTATTGCCACAAATTTTCTGGAAACCTAAAACAGTTCAAAAAAAAGAAAATTTATTTTTAAAAAGTCAAACAATGCTAGACAATACCAAACTAAAACAAAAAACAAATGAATTAACATCTCTATTATCCGGAAGAAAAAAAGTAGAAGACTTGAGGGCAAGTGGTCAGTCCCATCAGACCCAGGCTGACTTAAACATCTCTACCTCTCCTTTAAAGTGAAGAGACAGAAGGAATATTCAAGTTGTCATTGAGAGCCATTAGTTATTATTATAATCTAGTACTAACTCTAACAAAAATTAAAAATCAAGAGCTAATAAGGGATGTTGTTTGTTTGCTGAAATAACTAATATGTTTTTTGTTTCACAAACTTTGTTACTGGCCAAACTCAAAACAAAATAAATCACCAGAGGAAAAGGGCTTTGTTAGCTGTATTTTAAAATATTGATCCAGTGTCCAGGTGAAGATGACATCATAGCTGTAGGGACAATAACCCTCAGGAGAAGGTCCCCCATTTAGGAGAGGGTGTTTTTAATGAGCCTCCCAAAGGAGACTCCAAAAGTGGTGAGAAACAGTTTGCATATAAAAAAATACAAAGTAGAAGAAGACTTCGAGGAAGATTTTAATTCACCAAGGGGAAAAGGCTGGAGACACTAAGGAGGAAGGGGCTATAGGAGTGGGCAGCAGACCCAGGTGACCAGGATCTGTCATCCAAGCACAGAGATGTCCAGTTCACTCATTCTGCCTTCACATATTTACTTCTCTTCTATGTGTGTGGGCCCAGAACTACATTTTTTTGAAGATTTTATTTATTTATTTATTTATTTATTTATTTATTTATTTATTTATTTGAGAGAGAGAGAACGTGAGCAGGGAGAGGGGCAGAAAGAGAGGGAGAAAAAGTCTCCCAGCTCAGCAGGAAGCCCGATGTGGGACTCAATCCCAGGACCCTGGGATCATGACCTGAGCCGAAGGCAGACACTTAACCGACTGAGCCACCCAGGAGCCCCAGAGGGAGAATCTCAAGCAGACTCCATGCTGAGCACAGAGCCCAACACAGGCTCCATCTCATGACCCTGAGATCATGACCTGAGCTGAAATCAAGAGTCAGACACTTAAGCAACTGAGCCACCCAGACGTCCCCATAGCTACATTTTTAAAAACTTACTAATCTCATAATTTGTGGCTCCATTTACAAGAAAGTTTTCTGAGTCTTAATTTTGACTTTTTTTTAAAGATTTTTTTAAGTAATCACTACACCCAATCAATGTGGGGCTCAAACTCACAACCCCAAGATCAAGAGTTGCACACCACTGACAGAGCCATCCAGGTCCCCCTTAATTTTGATTTTTTTTTTTTTAAAAGACAGATACCTACTGCATCCTATTGGGATTCCCTGACTGCCTTCTGAGAAGAGAGAAGAATCTCCCAAGAGAAAAATCAAACATGAGAATAATTTATTCAAAAGTGGGTGGGATATTTCAAAAATTTGCTGCCTGTAAAAATTTTCTTCCTCTTTTTACTAAATAATAGAGAGAAAAAGAAAGTTCTATCATTCAGTGATTCCCCCGATCTTATTTACAAGACTAAAACTTGCATTTCTTATCCACCTAACACAGGCCTATCCACATTTGTGGTAAATAGGAAAAACTTGTATTTGAGAGCAATTTCAGGGCTTACGCAGTTTCAGAATACCAACTTTTGCTTTACAATTGAGTTTAGGAGGTTGATCAGCCCTGGGAAAAATGGACTGGACCTTAAATTAGGAAAACAACAGCAAACAAATGAACCACAACTGTGAGTGAGGACAAGAGGCAGCTGGTGAGGACTCCAAGTGCTGTGGAAAATAAAACTTGCTCACCCTTATTCACTCAGCGTGACAGCAGGTCTGTTCTCATAATTATCCAAATCCCTACCCGGCTAAGAAACATCTCACTAAGGCAAAGTCAAGTCCGGCCTAAAATCAACAAGCCACTCCCAAGATCCTGGACATGTGCTCTCTGTGCCCGAGAGTCTCTGGGGTTCTCTGAGTGGCCAGTGGTGGTCATGCCTCACCAAGTGCTGAGGGCAGGAACTGGGACAGGGCAGAAAAGGCACTGGAGCTGGGACAGGTGTAACAGGTTTCCCCAGGAGCAACTCCTGAAACAATCCTACAGAGTGAGTCACATTTCCTGGGACCATTTCTCCAGCTGTGTGTTTTTTTAATAGCTTACATTTCCTAACATGTTAAGGAGTTAACCAATTTGCCGGGCATTGAGGAGTGGCCGCGAGAGAAATCAGGTCCCCTGTGGGCTGTTTTCCTGAACCCGGTGCCAAAGTTCCTAAGACTGATGAATACGGGCTTCTCAAAAGCCGGGGTCAGATCAACCACGAGGTTTTTAAAAATCTAAGCTCTCACCATGTTGTCAAGCGCTTTCTGCAGTGAAACCAGGCTGAGAATGGAGTCTTCTTTAGAACCGAGCAAAGTAAACTCGCGGGCTTGGAACAGAAGTCTTAAGTTATTAGCATTAGTCTGGATCAACCAAATACAGTGAGCCCAGTTACAGGCATCCTGGCCGAGGACCCAGGGTCTCTTCCTTAGGTGGTCCAGATTTGTTTGGGACCAAGGCAAACTGAGTGTCCTCCAGCCAGCCCCTTCCATCCCCCATTCCCATGTCCTAACCCTCCTTGTGAAACTTCATTAGCAGGATTTAAGAAGTCTACCACCCTTTATTGGGAGCAGACTGCTCTTCGCAATTGCCTTATACAAAATAAGGCCTCCATAAATGTTTGTTCTAACGGTCTGTCACATAATATCTGATCCTTAAAGGGCCTCTTATCCTGCCTCCTCACTAGCCTGTGGGTGTGAAAATAAAGTGCCCTCTCTTTGGAGGTGGAGGGTCCCTCCTGATAGTTCAAGGCTGGGTGATAGATAATGCCAAAAAAAAAAAAAAAATCTTAACCTGGAACTGGAAATTTGCATCCGATTGGACCCTCACTGGGAGCACCTGCCCGGTGCTGGGGATGCTTTTCAAATCAAGGAGAAGGGGATTTGCAGGAGGTGGGGGGGTGAGCTTGCACATTTGCAGGAGCCTCAGGCTGACTTTTGAAACCTTCCACTCTTTTTTCATCTGGCACATAATCAACTTAGTACATTTCAAGTTTGGTTTCTGAGAGAATGACATTAAACAGGGGGTTAAAAAATCATTCAATCACTAGGAGAGCGAAGAGGACAAGCATTGTTTGAATTCAGAGTGCTCTAAATGTGCGCACCACTACAGCCTGGGGACCTGATCCCCTCAAATGTAGTTGATATAGGCCAAATTGTGAAGCCACACAAAAGCTTGAAAATGATTTAGAAAAGAATTATCTGAGATCATGGAGATTTTGTAAGCCGCAAAGTTTTCCTTTCCAGAGGGAGGGTGCAGTGGTTGAGAGCAGCTCACAGACCACCCCAGTTCAAGTCCAGTCTGCAGCTTTTGGGCTATGTGGTGACACATCACTTTGTCACTCTGGGCCACAGCTCCCCATGTATAGAATGAGAACAGTGATAGCACCTACCCCGTAGGTTTGTTGAGAGGATTAATTTATAGATACTGAGCACTTAAAACCATGCCTGGTTTATTATTCCCAGTGCCTTAGCTTGTGAGTTTTGGCTACCTATGCAGTCAGTCTATGACAGGTACACATTCCACACTTCATGCACACATCCAAGACAGCCCAGGCCTCAGACTGATGCACACCAGGAACCAGATATCTGCATCCAGTGAATTGGCATGAAACATATATCCTTCCTCAATAGCCTAGTCAAAGATATATATGGATTACATGTGATTCATTTATAAAGTTTTGTCTTTTGCTTTGCCTTTTTAACTATTTTATTTAAAAAAAAGTGGAGCACCTGAGTGGCTCAGCTGGTTAAGTGTCCGACTCTTGATTTCAGCTCAGGTCATGATCTCAGGGTTGTGAGATCCAGCCCCGTGACTGGCTCTGCACTCAGCTGGGAGTCTGCTCAAGATTCTCTCTCCCTCTCCCTCTGCCCCTCCCCCCACTCAATAAATAAATAAATAAATCTTAAAAAAGAAAAAAAACCTTGAGACCTAAAAAATCTTTTGCTTTTACATATTAGTGATGATAAACGGCAAGTCAGAAATCAGTTTTGAAAACACTGAGGAAAATTTTAACAGTTATAGTAAATCATGGAAGAAAATATGTTAATAAAGTAAATGTATATAGTTGAAATCTGAGCAGAACATTGAGGTGAGGGGAGTTCATTCCAGATAAAATTCTGGGAACTTTAACATTTGTCTACCCTATTCACTGCTAAAGGTCTTTGTTCTCCATAATCAAAGTTACGTATTGGTAGAACTCTGCCTTCCTCATTGGTAGAACTCAACCTCCTCATCCACCTACTCCTCTCCGCACCTGGAATAACTTTTAATAGTATTCTGCTGTCCTGAAATCTCTTTAAAAAATGCATCTCAAATCTACTAAGTTGATCCTTGAACAACACGGGGGTAAAAGCTGTGGACCCCCTTATAGTCAAAAATCCATGTATAACTTTTGACTCCCTAAAAACTTAACCAGTAATAGCCTAGCGTTGACCAGAAGCTTTACCAACAGCATAAATAGTGGATTAAACACACATTTTGTATGTTATATGTATTGTATACTGTATTGTTACAGTAAAGTAAGCTAGAGAAAAGAAAATGTGATTAAGAAAATCATAACGAAGAAAAACACATTTATAATACTGCATTATATTTATCCAAAATATCTGGGTATAAGTGGACCCACACAGTTCAAACCCATGTTGTTCAAGGGTCAATTGTACTTAGCTTATGAAATTAAAAATCCAAGATACCGTATCATTTCAGCCCATTTCTAACTACTATTTTCCTGCCTGAACAAAGAAAAGATTAGGACACCATGTGACATCTCTTTAGAAACCTTATATTATTGGAGAATAAAAATGTTGACTTAACAATACCATACTTGCTGTTCCCTCTGCCGGGAGCTCTCTTGTCCCCTCCATTCATAAACTTCTATCCCTCGTTTCATTCAGATGTTTGCTCAAAGAGCAACCTTATCACTCTCCAATTGCTCACTCTTTCGCTTTTTACACAGTTGTCATTACCATCTATCTAGTTGTTTCTTGTGTGTTTTCCTCACTGAGTGTTGGCTACACAGAGCACACCTTTGGTTTGTTCATTGTCAGATCCCCAACACCGAGAAGAGGACCTAGCACAGAGCAGCTACTCGATAAATACATGGTCAACTGCACTGATTTAACAGCCCTATTCACTGGTAAAAATCTTCTTTGTTCTACCATCATCAAGTTAGGTATTGTTAGAATTCTGCCTACCGAATGTGTATTGTCTTCCTCATCTTACACCTTCTACACAGTAGGTGCTCAGCAAATATTTTGTTTGTTTGTTTGTTTGTTGTTTTTTTATTAAGTAGGCTCCATGCCCAGCATAGAGCCTAACATGGGGCTTGAACTCAAGACTTTGAGATCAAGACCCGAGCTGAGATCAAGAGTTGGATGCTTAACAGACCGAGCCACCCAGGCGCTACTCAGAAAATGTTTTTTTTTTAATATATTTTTTAAGATTTTATTTATTTATCAGAGAGAGAGAGACAGAGGCAGGCAGAGGGAGAAGCAGGCTCCTTGCTGAGCAAGGAGCCCAATGTGGGACTCCATCCCAGGACCCTGAGATCATGACCTGAGCCGAAGACAGACGCCTAACCTACTGAGCCACCCAGGCGTCCCTGGAAAATGTTTTATTAATGCATGTTTCTTCATCAAAAAGTACTCCTTCAGTTAAATATTATATAAAAAAGCAAGACATAATGATATATGTCTATTTGATTACAAGACTATTAAATGCGCTTTTGAAAAAGACTATAAGGAAGCCAAACAAAATGATAACAGGATTATAGATAACTGGGTGTTATTGTTTCTCTTTTTCCATATTGTTCTATTAGGTGTCATTACATTTTGGGGGAGGGATGAGTAGGAAGCGTCCGCTCTTATCCTTTCTTTTCCCAAAACATAACACACAACTTTATGAGAAAGCGGTACTATCTTTTACTTACTACTAAAGATTATGAAACAAAGTGAGAAAAAATAACTCTAAAACTCTTGATTCATATAGGCAAAGTGCTCTCAACAACATTGACAAGGTGTTTCATATAGATTTTATTTTAATTTTTAAATGTATACCAGATATATGTGTATATATATGTATATGTGCCTGTGTACACACACACACACACAATTACACTCAGTATGATGTACAGCATTGAGTTTTATTTGCATTTCTTTGATTGTTGGTGAGTGGACATCTGTACAATATTCTTCTTTGTGAATTTCATTTGTGTGTAATATGCTATGATTTAACCATTGCCTCTGTCCTCAAAATTAGTGCAGTTTGCTTTGAGGAGAAAGGCAGAAAACACCAGGGAGAATAAGACAATATTCCATGACACCATAAAATGGAAATCTCCACTTTGGCCAGGTCATATATATGACAGGAGTTTTAATGACCAGGGAGGAATGTGAGGTGTAGCATTTAGACAAAGCTCTATGAAAGAGGGAGCCCTTGAGCTGGGACTTTAGGAACTGGGGCAGTTTATACCCACTGGATTATACTCTGGGGAGTCAGATTCCAGGAGATGGGACAGTGACAAATGACCTCACTGAAGCACAGAAACTGGTGGGGAGGAGCAGGCGAAGCGTGGTTTCCTAGGCCGGGAACCGGGAGAGTCTTTAAAGAGCGGAGACTCTTCTACTCGCTGAGCTGGGTGCTGGCAACGCCATGGGAACTTTTACTCAAGAGGAGCAGGACGACGAAAGCACTTCTCTATAAAGGTTGACCTGACAGTAATAATTGGTCCGAATCTTACAAACTTGGAGAACAGAAAGAAAACTTTAAAAGTGAGCTTCCTATATGTACAAACTCAGCATTTTTTTTAAATGGGAACAGTTTTCTTTGAATTTACACTGATAGTCTGAATTTCATTTTTAAAATAACCTCTTTCCTCTGGTGTCCTTTTCTTAATTTATAAGTAAAGCTTTTAAGAAAGCTTTCTATTCAAATTTTTAACCTACATCAGCCTGTGTGGCCCACCTGAAAATCTATGTATACCCTCTAGGGGCTCGTGGCTGGTCAGTCCATAGAGCTTGCGGCTCTTGATCTCAGGGTGGTGAATCCAAGCCCTATGTTGGGCATGGAGCCCACTTAAAAAGAAAAGAATTTGAGTAAATGGTAACATATCCTCATTAAAGTAAATGGTATATTAAAAAAAAATTCTAGTACACCTCCTTCCATGTTTCTCTCCTCGCTCATGTAACTATGGGGGCAAATCTATGCATATGTAGGCAAAGTGTTATTATTTCACACAAATGGCAATACATTCTATGTATACACATATCTCTGCTTTCTTTTCTCTTTCCACGATACTCTAATAAATCAGTATGTCTCTATTCGTTATTTTTTTCCTAATTCATTCTTTATTAGTGCTGTATATTATTCCATCACATGCTGTAATTTATTTAACCATTATCCTACTAATCTTTTTAACTGCAAGCAATGCTACGATAACAAATGTTACACAAATGTAAATCATACATTTTTTTATTTTAATGGGTATTGCTAGTTTGTTTTCCAAAAAGGCTATAATACTCTATGTTTGGACAGACCCCTTTCTCTCCATTCCCACCAGTAATGACTATTATTGCTCACTTGAACTTGTCAGCATAGTTCATGGACATTGATTTTCCTGGCTACTCACAAATTTGAGCCTGCTTTCATATGTTTTTGGCCATTTGAAGCTCCTTTTCTATAGATTTTCTACTTATACCTTTTGCTCATTACTATTTATATCCTTTGCTCATCATGTCCTTTTTGTAATGCAGTCTACTGGCTTTTTAAAGTGTTTGTAAATCTCTTTTATTGCAAAATATAACACAAGCATCTAAAATATAAATGTACAACTTAATCATTTTATAAAATGAAAACTCTGTAACAGCCATCCAGGTCAGGAAACAAAACACTGCACCCCACACCCAAAGCTCTTTGTCTGTCTTCCTCTTCCCAATCGCAAACTCCTCCTTCCCGCACCCCCCCCACCACCACCACCAAATAACCAATATTTTGACTTACTGGTCATTACTGCCCAGCTTTTCCTTATAATTTTAGCAGCCAAATATTCAACCTAAATATTATAGTTTAGTTATGACTGTTTTGAAACTTTATATAAATGAAACCATACAATACATGTTCTTTTGTCTCTGATCTCTTCCACTCAACATTACATTTGCAGGACTCCAAGTTGTTGCACGTGGCCCTATTCATTTCCATTACTATAACATATTCCCTTTTATGAATATACCACAATTTACTGATCCGTTCTACTGTTGAAGGAATTCCAGTTTAAAGCTATTATACAAGTAAAGGTGCCATGAAAATATACACATCAACTGGGGAAATGTGCATTCAATTCTTTTGATTACATGTCTAATGGTGGAATTGCTGGGTCATAGAGAAAGTATATCCTTAAGTGTAATAATTCCTGCCAAGGAGTCTTCCAAAGAGGTTCTCAGCAGGGCACATCCTCAGCTTGTGTTCATTCATCCCCACCCAAACTCAGTGTTGCCAGACTCCCATCTCCCATCTCCCCACCTCTTGTGGGTGTGTAGAAACAATCTCATCACCGTGCTTTTAATTCACAAGTACCTTTCCACATAGGACCACTGGATTCTCTCTTTTGTGAAATGCTTTTTTAACTGCTCTTGCCCATTTTGATGCTAGGTTGTCTTCCTGATTTTGTTGATTTGTTTATCCTTATACATTCTAGACATGAGTGCTTCATCAACTGAAAAGTTCACTTTAAAATCAGCTTTCTTTAAAATAAAAGGCATCCAAATCGGCAAAGAAGAAGTCAAACTCTCACTCTTTGCAGATGATATGATACTTTATGTAGAAAACCCAAAAGACTCCACCCCAAAACTGCTAGAACTCATGCAGGAATTCAGTAAAGTGGCCGGATATAAAATCAATGCACAGAAATCAGTTGCATTTCTATACACCAACAACAAGACAGAAGAAAGAGAAATTAAGGAGTCAATCCCATTTACAATTGCACCCAAAACCATAAGATACCTAGGAATAAATCTAACCAAAGAGGCAAAGAATCTGTACTCAGAAAACTATAGAATACTCATGAAAGAAATTGAGGAAGACACAAAGAAATGGAAAAACGTTCCATGCCCATGGATTGGAAGAACAAATATTGTGAAGATGTCAATGCTACCTAGAGCAATCTACACATTCAATGCAATCCCCAACAACATA
>NC_138372.1:102378626-102394583 GCF_054177405.1 Leptonychotes weddellii | reverse complement strand
ACCCAAAGAACAAAGAATCCAATCAAGAAATGGGCAGAAGACATGAACAGACATTTCTGCAAAGAAGACATCCACATGGCCAACAGACACATGAAAAAGTGCTCAACATCACTCGGTGTCAGGGAAATACAAATCAAAACCTCAATGAGATACCAGCCAGAATGGCTAAAATTAACAAGTCAGGAATTGACAGATGTTGGCGAGGATGTGGAGAAAGGGGAACCCTCCTACACTGTTGGTGGGAATGCAAGCTGGTGCAGCCACTCTGGAAAACAGTATGGAAGTTCCTCAAAAAATTGAAAATAGAGCTACCCTACGACCCAGCAATTGCACTACTGGGTATTTACCCCAAAGATACAGATGTAGTGATCCGAAGGGGTACGTTCACCCCAATGTTTATAGCAGCAGATATATAAAATATATTTATAGCCACAATAGCCAAACTATGGAAAGAGCCTAGATGTCCATTGACAGATGAATGGATAAAGAAGATGTGATATATATATACAATGGAATATTATGCAGCCATCAAAAAAGTGAAACCTTGCCATTTGCAACGACGTGGATGGAACTAGAGGGTATTAAGCTAAGCGAAATAAGTCAATCGGAGAAAGACATGTATCATATGATCTCACTGATATGAGGAATTTGAGAAACAAGACAGGATCATGGGGGAAGGGAGGGAAAAATGAAACAAGACGAAACCAGAGGGGGAGACAAACCATAAGAGACTCTTAATCTCAGGTAACAAACTGAGGGTTGCTGGAGGGGAGGGGAGTGGAAGGGATGGGGTGGCTGGGTGATGGACATTGGGGAGAGTATGTGCTATGGTGAGCACTGTGAATTGTGTAAGACTGATGAATCACAGACTTGTACCCCTGAAACAAATAATATATTATATGTTAATTTAAAAAATCAGCTTTCTTTAGAAAGCAATATAGTATGATTTTAATTGGAAATTAAATTTTGTCAGTCCAAGCACCAAAATAAATAACTAAAGGGATAAGAAATCAAAATGTAGAAATAAAGCAATTGAAATACTAAAAGAAAATTAGTTAGGTTCCTTTTAATGTGGATATAGGGACAACCTTTCAATGATTCAGAATCCAAAAGCAACAATAAGAACAATTCATAAATTTCATTTCATAAAAAAATTTTAAACTTTTCTGTAATGACAATAACAACAACAAAACCTCATGAGGAAATTCAAAAGACATGACAATCTGGGACAGAGTATTTGTAGGTTCCATCACAGATCAAGAGCTCATGTCTCTGATTTACAAAGCACTTTAAGTATTAAGGAGGAAAAAAATTAACAAAAACTTTTTTGAAACAAAGACATAAAATAGCAGTTTACAGAAAAAAATAAGGAAATGGTAGTTAAAAGTAATAAAAGATGCTCAATTTAACTAAGTAAAATGTACCCTGAGACACCATGTCTAACCTGTCAGATGGTTAAAAATTTTAAAAATTGACAGCATACTCTCCTGGTGAGCCTATGGGAAAATAGACCTGCTATTAAATTGAGGGCAGGGGTGCAAAATGATACAAACCCTATGAAAGGGAATTTTGCAATATCTGGCAAAACTATATACTCTTCAGTCAGCAATTCTGCTTCTATAAATTCACCCTGAAAGATAACATCCCAAATATAAAACAAGAAATGTCCGAGGTCACCCATCATATTATTTTTAGTGCACAGTATTAGGAAAAAACTAAATGACCATCCTTAGAAGAGTGGATGAAAATTATAGTGCAGTCACACGATGAAATTCTACACAGCCTGCAAAGGAATGCAGAAGATTTCTATGAACAAATATGGAGCAATTTTAGGACATAATTTCAAATGAAGAAGGCAAGGTATAAAAAAATGCATATAATAGGATACATTTTTATGAGAAAGAAAGGGAAATAAGACTACATATAAGCATAAGCTTATTTTCTTTAAAAAAAAACACAGGAAAGATAAAGCAAAAATAAGAATAATTTTCTATAGTAGGCAGGTAAGAGAGGAACAAAGGCAACATGGATAGAAGTAAGACTCCTCTGAAGACATGTTTTTATATTTAAACAAAATTTAAATTAGAAAAAAAATGGATTAAAACAAAACCCTAGAATTAAATACAAATGGAAACACATCGATCATATTGTATATCAAATTGATCACATAATCACACAGATAGAAGAATTAATTCAAATAACTTTTGATCACAGTACTCTGACTATATACTCTTCTTTTTTGTTTTAAGATTTTATTTATTTGACAGAGAGAGACACAGTGAGAGAGGGAACACAAGCAGGGGGAGCGGGAGAGGGAGAAGTAGGCCTCCTGCCGAGCAGGGAGCCTGATCTGCCCGATCTGACTATATACTCTTAATGAAATATTTATATTCAGGACAAAAATTTGCAAAAACAATATTGAAACTAACCTAGTAGTTTTGTCATTAGCAGGGGAATAAGTGTTGTAATTCTGAAAGTATTTTCTACATATCAAAGGACAGAGCAAATGAATAAATACCTGCTATTATTGGGAATGGGGAATTTCACTGTGAGAGAGGAGAGATACCAGTATTTAATGGGAGAAAACTCTGTGATATTAGAGAAAACCACTATATGGTGTATGTGTATATGTGTGTGTGTGTGTGTGCACATATATGGAATATTTCCCAGCTCTATCCATTGAAACAGCCTAGAAACAATGATGCCTCTTTAGCAATAAGTATACCCAGTGCCCAGATCTTTCTTTTTTTCCAAGGTTTATTTATTTATTTATTTATTTATTTATTTGTCAGAGAGAGAGAGAGCAAGAGAGAGAGAACACAAGCAGGGGGAGTGGGAGAGGGAGAAGCAGGCTTCCCGCTGAGCAGAGAGCCCCACGTGGGGCTCGATCCCAGGACCCTGGGATCATGACCTGAGCCGAAGGCAGACGCTTAATTGACTGAGCCACCCGGGCGTCCCTGATCAGTAGTTTTAATATGCATACGTAGAACCTACAGATTAAAATGAGCAAACAAAAAAGAGTAAATTGTTCTAATTAAAAGATACTGGTCATGTGTGTATTTCACATTATTTGAGAATGTTAGAATCTGTTACAGAGATGAGAAAGCAAATAAGGTGGGTAAAGAAATTAAGCATAGAAGCAAGTGGTTTGAGACATGGGCAGAATTCCTAAGATGTTCTAAGGATAGCCCAACTAGATAAAATACAACCTAATGTGCCAAATGTAGAAAGAAAGAAATGGGAAAATCCAGAAGGTACTAGATATTCATACTCTATAAAACATACAGAAGGAGTATATTGGGGATTCCATATTCATGATGTCTTAAAATCAACTATTCACTGATGATATTCATCTTGTAGCCCCTCATCAGGCAAATTGGGCAGCCTTAGCTCTGGCGCCCTGTGCCTTTCCCACTGAACAAGTGTGTGTCTAGGTCCCCAAAATCTCCCACTGCTGGGCCCATTGGCTCAGACCGCATCCCTGGCCCATAGAACCACAACATCAGCCAGGAAGGCAAAGCCACAGAGAGACAGGACATATGCGCGGTCTGTGTCCCTTGCTGCTTACTATATGTTTTTGGTTTTGTTTTAAGATTTTATTTATTTAGTTAGTTAGTTAGCTAGTTATTTGTCAGAGAGAGAGAGTGTGCACGCACAAGCAGGAGGACCAAGCAGTGGAACCGTCATGTAGAGGGAGAAGCAGACTCCCTGCTGAGCAAGGAGCCCGATGCAGGGATCGATCGCAGGACCCCGGGATCATGACCTGAGCCTAAGGCAGACTCTTAACCGACTAAGCCACCCAGGCACCCCCTGCTATATGTTTTAATTGATTAAACCATACGACTCAAGCATCTCAATTTGGCTGTGAGCATTTACGTTGTGTGAGCAGGGAGAGCTTGGCTGGTGGTGTAAGTGGACGACCCTATCACACTGAGTAAATTTCCCACACACCCGTGACTCAAGGGCAAGTACAGCCAACTGTAACATGGAAATTGGAAAAATAACAGCTTTAAAAGACATATCGGGGGCACCTGGCTGGCTTAGTCCAGAGAACATGTGACTCTTCATCTCAGAGTCGTGAGTTTGAGCCCTATGTTGGGCATAGAGATTACTTAAATAAAGACATTTTGAAGACAAGCAGAGCATTTGAAATATGGACCATATATCAGATTGTATTACTGAATGAATGTTTCTTGGGTGCAATAATGATATCGGGATTTGTAGGCCTTATCCCTGGCAGATGAATGTTCATGTATTTAGGAGCATGGGAGACAGGGAGGGAAAGCAAATGTGGCAGAATCTTAGCTGGAGAATCTGGATAAAGGGTGTACTGGTGCTTGTCTTTTCATAAAACTCTTGTGTAATTTACAATTTTCAAAATTAATTTTTAAAAACTGTCATGAATTAAGCTCAAGGTCTATTCATGTACTTCCAGCATTCTACCCATTGGTTCGGTCTAGTTAGGTGGACAGCACGCATTTCTCTCCCTTCCTCCTTTCTTGTCCTTCGTAGAAAGTGAAAGTAAGGCAATGTCTATGTTGTTGAGATTATTCTAAATATAATCTTTATGTAAAAATTCATAGCTTTGTTTTCTTACTAACTCTTCATCAGAAATTTCCCATGGTTTGGAATATCAGTTTATTTCTTTGCCAAAGTTAAGCCTTATTATTTTGATGTTACTTGGTCATCATCATGTCTGTCGAAGTGATTGTTTTCTTTACAAAAGCATCAAATCTTGAAGTCCTTCACTGAATATGGCTAGCTGACTTTTAGTTAGTAAACGTAAAGTGAAAAATGTGTCCACAGACTACTTGAAAAGTAGTGTTCATGCGAGAGGCCTAGAGACTAGAGTACTGTCCAAATTCTTTTATTTTATTGCAATATTGTGGCATTAACTATAGTATCAGTAAATTAAAATATTTAAAAATTAGGAACTTAGTATTTAGTCCCGAGACTGGGTTGGTATAGTGGTAGTTACACTGAGGGAACACCTGATAAGCGTCCTACTGTAAGATTGACCATACACTTTCACGCAAACCAAGCCAAAGGTTGTTAAACCCTAGCAGGAGGACATTGTATGAAAATGCAATGCTAACAGCTCAGGGCACATCCTTTGTTCCACCCCAGCTGTATCTCAGCTGAGAAACCTACAGAGGAATCAGATAGCCATGGAAATGAGATCAAGTGCACAATAGCTGTGAAGATAAGAAAAGTTCAGAGGAGGCAGACATCAGAGAGAAGGAGTGATGATTCTTCTGGCATTTTCTAGCTTTGGAGAGACGGGAGAGATGACTATAGGGGAGGCTGCTTATAGGTTCAAACAGAAATTCACTATAGGAAGACAGTCTTTAGTAACCTCAAGTGATTCAGGAGATGCTAACAATGGGAGAGTTTTCAAGTTTTCATCTGGTTTAAATTTAATGACTTTATTTTTTTAAAAGGTGCTTACTTGCAAGGGCACCTGGGTGGCTCAGTCCGTTAAGTGTCCAACTCTTGATTTCGACTCAGGTCATGATCTCAGGGTCGTGGGATTGAGCCTCAGGGTCGTGGGATTGAGGCCCGTGTAGGGCTTTGCTCTGCACTCAGTGCAGAGTCTCACTGAGATTCTCTCTCCTTCTCCCTCTGTCCCTCCCCTCACTCGTCTGTGCACGCGCATGCACTGTCTCTAATAAATAGAACAAAAGTCAAACGGAAGAGCAAGATAAGCTGTGAAAAGTCAGTTTCTTTTCTTCTTCCACCTGCCCAAGTACACAGTACTTCCCAGAGGAATGCCTGCATCTAAGTGGTAGAAAGATAAAAGTATGTATACATTTTTGTGAGTCCTTATCAAAGTTGAAGAAATTGTCCATATAAATCCTGTCCCTCTTCTTCTCCCTAAGACTCCCTCTCCCTCCCTAGGACTCTCTCCTGAAGGCCACTTCTTCCTCCCCTTCCCCACTCCCAACACCTGCTCTAGACAGTGTATCTTACCCAAAGAGAAGTGCTCCTGGCTCTCCAGTGTACTAGAGCCAAGAATAATATTGACGTGGGGCACCTGGGTGGCTCAGTCAATTAAACATCTGCCTTCTGCCTTCTGCCTTCAGCTCAGGTCATGAAGCCAGGGTCCTGGGATTGAGCACCACATTGGGCTCCTGCTCAGCAGGGAGTCTGCTTCTCCCTCTGCCTTGGCTCATGTGCTCTCTCTCCCAAATAAATAAATAAAATATTTTTTTAAAAATGTTGAGGTCCACTGAGTTAAATTCACCAAGGTGCCATTGTTTGTTGAAGTAAGAAAGGGGTTATGAATAATGTACACAACACATAATGACATACAAAATTACTCATTTCTTCATCTGGGCCCAAATCAACTTGTTCATGTAAAGAGAATAAGACTGAAAACTGTAAACCCTATAAAAAGGCCTGGAAGAGCTGAGAACAGTTACTCTCTTGTTAAGAGCCTCCCGAACCCTTGGGCCATCAAAAAGCAAGTATTCGTGATATTTTCCCCATTCCTTGTTCTGTATGCATCTGCTGTTGCCATTCACAAATGTTAGTTGGATGTTGCTAATCCATATCTATGTTTTAAAATTGCAACCCGATCGGGTGGAGGCTCAGCAGCATGGGTGATTAAAGAATTCACCCGAGGCAGAACAAAAGAGATAGAAGTTTATTGAATATCTTGCAAAGGAGCTGCGGGAAGGACAGCAAACGAGAGATTGTCTGCCACGAGCAGTGGTGGGGGGCTGCAGTTAAGGGGGAAGGTGAGGAGGTATGAGAACCTATGGCATTTTCCTTTTTTGGTAGCTGTGCCTGGCTGTAGGTAACCCATTGGCCAGCTACAGTTTATGGCTGTTTTGACCTGGGTCGCCTAAGGGGTCTATGTGCATTCCGCCCAGGGTCACTGGGGCCTTCCACCTTACTCAGGTGTCCATTGCTCAAGCTGGTGGCCTTAAAGGAACCTCTATGTTAACAAGCAAACCTCTTGTTATTGGAACATCTTTGGTACAAATGGATAATCAAAATTGTCCAGCTCTTTCTGTACCACCATACGGTGCACATAAATGTCCTGGCTGATGCTCTCAGGAGCGCCAAGAATGCCAGAAAGGTTCGTATTAGGTCGTGCTCCAAAGTCACCGTCCAGATTTCAGCTGTGATCATGAAGCATGGTTCCATGGGCGAATTTGAAATCACTGATGATCACAGAGCTGGGAAAATTGCTGTGAACATCACAGGCAGGCTAAACAAGTGTGGAAGGATCAGCCCCAGGTTGGATGTGCAACCGAAAATTCTAGAAAAATGGCAGAATAACCTATTCCTGTCCCATTACTTTGGTTTCATGTACCGAGCATCTCAGCTAATATCATGGACTGTGAGGAATACAAAAATACGCAGGAGGGAAAATCCTGGGATTCTTTTTCTAGGGATGTGAAAATACATATGTGAAAATAAAATGCTTCCATGGAAAAGAAGCAAAATTGTTCAGTATAAACAACACCTCCCACCCTGATCACCACACTTGCTCACAGCACATCTTTTACAAAAATGCCTGTGCAAAGAGAAGTCAACCAAGCTGCCATATTCCAGGCACTTGGGCAAAATGTTTTGAGGAATATAGAAAATAATATTTTCCCAGGCTCATACTCCCCTTGACATTAAAAACTTTCAATATTTCAAGGAAATTATATCTCATCTCTTCCTCATCTATTTTCCCCCTGAAATCCATTGTCTTATTAAACTGCAATGCCCAGTGGATCTTCATTAGTGTTCTAAGGCTGCATGGTCCACTAAGATAGACACTAGCTTATCTTATACGTGGCTATTTAAATGTAAACTAAAGTTATTTATTTATTATTTGTTAAATAATAAATAGTTAAAATAATAAATAATTAAAATCAATTAAGTGGCTATTTAAATTTAAATTAATTAAAATTTCAGAATATTTAAAATTCCGTTCCTCCATCATGCTGGGCAGATTAAAAGTGCAGAAGCCATATGTGTCCAGTGGCTGCATATTCCACAACACAGATGTCCATCATCGCGGAAGGCACTATGAAACAGCACTACTCAAAATGCACTCTTTATTTTTCCTTCTTCTTTTAATCAGGAAGTTACAGCTTGGCCTAAACTAAGTGAATTTTCAAAAAAGCTAGAGGTTACCAGCTAGTTTAAACTGCATATTCAGTCCCAAAATCTAAAGGAACATAATTCCAAACATCAGTTACCAAAGCAAATGAAAAAAATAAACCAACACATGACTTATCCATCCTTTTCTGCTGGTTGAACACCAAGTCATTTTTTTTTAAGATTCAGATGTCCTAGGGGCACCTGGCTGGCTCAGTCAGTAAAGCATGCAACTCTTGATCCCAGGGCTGTGAGTTCAAGCCCCACCTTGGGTATAGAAAGGACTTAAAAATAAAACCTTAAAAAAAAAAAATTCATCTGCCCTAGAAAGGCTTTCCTGACTCAGTTCAATCCCCCGGGATCTTCAAGGAAATGACCACTATCTCTCTCACTGATTCCTGTATATGGGTCCAGCAAGGATCCCAAATTTAAAAAAGAAAAATTTATTCTACGTAACTGTCTCTACCTTTGTTTCTAAGATCTTTAAAAACAGGCACCTGATCCCATTGGTCATTATAACCCCAGCCCACATTACCCAGTAGGGGCATAATAAAAAAAGTAAACCAAAAACTGACTACATTGGTGCCTGGGTGGCACAGCTGGTTAACCGTCTGTCTGACTCTTGGTGTCAGCTCAGGTCATGATCTCAGGGTCATGAGATTGAGCCCCACATGGGGCTCTGCAATCAGCATGGAATCTGCTTCAGATTCTCTTTCCCTCTCCCTCTGCCCCTCCTGCTCTTGCTCTCTTTCTCTCTCCACAGTAAATAAATATTTTTTAAAAAAATAAATAATGAATAAATAAATAAAATTTATAAACTGACTACATCAGTTACTGAGCACCTGTGTGTGCCAGATTCCAGAGCCCTGCCTCGTTACAGTAATCCAGTCCCACCCTCCACAAGCTCATTATTGGGCATTGATTTCCTTAATCTGATTTAAAGTGTTATATGAACCCATTTAGTCAGACTCTGCTCTGCCAGAGGAAGAAAGAGCATTCCAAAAATTAACGTTGTTAAAATTAATAAGTCCAAAAATAACCAAAGTCTGACAAACTGTCACGGCCAAGAGGAGCCTTAGAGACATGACAACTAAGTATAACGTGGAATCCTGGAACAGAATAACAGAATAAGGATGTCAAATAAAAAATAAGGAAATCTGAATGAAGTACTGAATTTAGTGAATGATAATGTATCGATACCAATTCACTCACTGTGACAAATGGACACTAATGGTAAGATGTTGACATGGGGGAAGTTGGTTATGGGGTATATATGAACCCTCTGTGCTATGTTCACAACACTGCTGTAAACCTAAATACCATTTCATTCTCACAAGGAAATATTCTGACACAGATTGAGGTTAATCCATAAAATTCATAGAGTTGGACGTTACCTCTAACAAGCTCTTGTGCTGGGGCGCCTGGGAGGCTCAGTCGTTAAGCGTCTGCCTTCAGCTCAGGTCATGAGCCCAGGGTGCTGGGATCGCGCCCCACATTGGGCTCCCTGCTCAGCGGGCACCCTGCTTCTTTCTCCCTCTCCCTCTCCCTCTGTGTGGTCTCTCTTTTTTTTTCTCTCTCTCTCTCCCCCCGCCCCGCCCCTCAAATAAATAAATCAATCTAAAAAAATTTTTTTTTAAATGGTCTTTGCTCTCTGAAAGGAAATTATTTTCTTGGTTTTCTTTTTTAACATTTTCTCTTTTTCAACAATTTACAAGAGGTACAGAAAATTCAATATATGAAAATATGAGGAGTGTTGAAGTAAGTAACGAATGGACAGAATTACAGTAAAGTTGGTGGAGTTGGTGAGGTCTTGGCATCGTCTGGGTCATGCTTCTTACACTTGAAGGTGCGAGCAAGTCCCCTGAGAAGCTTGGGAAGAGTCCACTGTGATCCAGTGGGGCTGGGGTGGAGCCTGAGAGTCTAACAAGCTGCCTGGTAATGCTGCTGCCACTGGTTCTCAGACCACGGATCAAGGCAAAGAGGAATTTTCAAGCCAGACTCCCACCTTCATCCGCAGGCTGGGACTTGCTTTCCCGACACACTGTCCGCTGTCTGCCCCTGGGAACCCATGCCAGCTTATTGGTTGGTTCCCCCTCCCCCAGGGTACAAAGCTGAACACGCCTTGCCACACATTTGCGCGCACGCACACACATGCAGACACGCACACACATTTTCCTTTCGCTGTTTTCTTGCCTGGTGCGCCCTCAACATGAATCTGTGTTAGGTACCAGTGCTGGAATGACAACCGTCAAAGAGACCTTCCACAAAAAGCCCACCATCTAGCGAGAGATCCGTTGTTTAAATGTCCAGTTGCAATACAGTCTGCTAAGTAATGCAATCGATAAGCAGGGGTGCTAGAAGAAAATGTAAAAAAAAAAAAATGGCCCTTACATTTAGGAGACAGACTGCTCATCTATGCCGGACATCACTGGCACTATTCATGGTGCCGATAGCTGGGTAGCGAGCACATCTAGAATTACCTTGCATTGCCCAAGTCACGTGTGTATAGTGAATGTTACACAGTATACCATGCTGGTCTACTTTAATTGAATTCAGTAAAGATATGAATACTTTGTTTGGCTGGCATATATTAAATTATTATACAAACAGGGGACAATGTCCCTTCTCAAGGGACATTTGTGGGTCAGAGAGGTCCCCAAAGAAGTTGGCATCAAAGCTGAGACTCCATTAGCGGACGCCTGGGTGACTCAGTCAATCAAGACACTGCCTTAAGCCTGGGTCATGATCCCTGGGTCCTGGGATCGAGTCCCACATCGGGCTCCTTGCTCAGCAGGGAGTCTGCTTCTCCCTCTCCTCCCCACTCGTGCTCTCTCTCACACACAAATAAATAAATAAAATATTTTTTTAAAAAAAGCTGAGACTCCATTAGTTGGGAAGCCCCCTGACCTTGGCCACTGGAGGAAGAGCACTATGAGGAAAAGGATCGGCTACTGCAACGTCTGGAGTCAGACATGGGGCGACCTGCAGGAACACGTGCATTTCAGTGCTGCTGGGGCATATAGTCTGACGGGAGGGTGAGTCAGTGGCCAGGCCTCGAAGCAGAGAGGACAAAACCCCGGGTCTTATCCCATCTGTCCCACATTTTTACTGATCAGCTCAGTTTATAGTTATTTCTTCTTCCACTAAATTCTATCACATCAATGAACTTTACTGCTCATCATATGTTACCTTGATTCAGGGACTTGTGCAAATGTCTCCTTTAGATGAAAACCCCTTAGAAAAAAGGACAACTGGATCTTTCTTTGTAACATTGTCACACTGTCTTTCATGGATGTGGTGCTCAGTTAATACTTCTTGGACGAATCAGTAAGACAATTAGAGAGGCAATATTTTCACAATTAAACCAGGCCATGCTCACAGTATTCACCTGTTGCTCTGAGCATCTGAAATCAGACTAAGTTGATCTTGTCTTTTATTCTTTAAAACATCTCACACTTATTTCCAATGCTCAGCACAGCCTGAACATGTATTGATTGATTTTCTCAAATCCTTTCTGTGTTTTCAATAACACTGCTTTAAGGGGCGCCTGGGTGGCTCAGTCGTTCAGCGTCTGCCTTCAGCTGAGGTCATGGTCCCAGGGTCCTGGGATCGAGCCCCACATCGGGCTCCCTGCTCAGCGGAAAGCCTGCTTCTCCCTCTCCCACTGCCCCTGCTTGTGTTTCCTCTCTCACTGTGTCTCTCTCTGTCGAATAAATAAAATCTTTAAAAAAAAATTTTTTTTTCAAATAATAAAAAAACAATACTGCTTTAAGCAGTAGGTCTTTCAAGTGCATAGTTACTTCCTGTTCCGACACGTGATCTCTTGATGAGTTCTACCAGAGCATTCCGGGCAGGTTCCTATCCTTCCAGGTTGCAATGTTGTCTAAATTGCATCTTCCAGCCTGGGCCTCACCCAGCAGGGTAAGAGCACCTGGTGGGCCCAGAGAAGGTTACACGTTCCCATTGCTCCCCTTCCCTCTCCTGCAGGCTTGCCCCAGCCTCTCTCCTTCATGCCTGCTCCATGAAAGGGCAGCAGAATTTATTTGCCCACCTTCCTCTTCCTGCTCCCCACAACCTTTGAAAGCTCTACACTGTGACCCCAGATGATCTGTCTCTGGGTCAGCCAAATCCCAGCTCCTAGTAGAACCAGCTTCCAGTGGAACTGTGTAAAGGAATCTCAAAACCCTGCACCACGGTCCTATTGTTCACAACTGTTCTATTAACAGGATATTTTGAAACCAAATGTGTCGCGCTGTTTTTGTAAGTGGTGCTAACTATGTACCATATGCTGTTTTAAGCACTTCTGAAATGGAACTAATTAATCTTCCCTAAAGAACTTGCTCTTTGGGGTGCCTGGGTGGCTCAGTCGGTTAAGCATCCAGCTCTTGATTTCTGCTCAGGTCGTGATCTCAGGGTTGTGGAATCAAGCCCCACTTTGGGCTCCGTGCTCAGCAGGGAGTCTGCTTGAGATTCTGACTCTCCCTCTCCCTCTGCTCCTCCCCACCCTGTGCACTCTCTCACACTCTCACGTGTGCTCTCTTTCTCTACAAAATAAATAAATATATCTTTAAAAAAAAGAAGAATATGCTGTTCTTACACTCCTCTCCTTTTTACAGGGAAGGAAATAAAATCACAGAGCTGGATCTAGTTTTGAACCACCGACTATACTACCTCTTGCTTTTGCTTACAAAGTTTTTTGTTTCAAAAAATGGCTTTTATAAACATTCATCTCCTCTCTTTCCTAAAATCCTGCCAAATGACAGTAGAGGAATTATAAAATTATAAAAAGAAGGAAGAGGAGACAACAGCAGTTAAGAAATGTCAGCCAACTGTGCAGATACAATGAGGAGAAGGTGTGGTAACTGACTTAGCAGGCCAGTTCATCCTGGGGAACTCCTCATGGAAGGCAAGGAGAAGGTGCCATTCAAAACAGGAAACTGTATGAAGTTCTGGACGCAGAACACCCAGACCCTAGGTCTGCCTCACATCATCCCACAACAGGTAGCTCCTTCCCACTCTCCCCTCCAAAACCAGAGCCAGGGGCGGGCAGGACTAGGCTGTACCCACATGGGGTGCCTGGTGCAGGTCCACACGTGGGCCTTTGGGTTCTAGCCTTCTGCTCCGCTCACAGATACCAGCAGCCATGCTTATGGCCACCTCTCCCTCCACCCCCTCATCAAGTAGAGATTAGAGTATAATAATTATTCTCCAGTGAAATTCCAAGAGAACATATGTCCAGATAGTGACATTTGGGAGTACACAAATGAAAGGATTGCCCCCTATTTCTTAGCAGTGTAGCTCATCAGGCTACAAGCCCTTACAATATAGCAGGGCTTCCCACCAGCTCTTAGCTATGAAGGGACAGCTGAAGATCACCATACATTTGAAGAAATCCTTGTACATGGAAATGACAACAGCATTTAGAAATCTGAAAGAAGGCCCACCTGGGTGGCTCAGTCGGTTAAGCATCTGCCTTCGGCTCAGGTCATGATCCCAGGGTCCTAGGATTGAGCCCCGCATCAGGCTCTCTGTTCAGCAGGGAACCTGCTTCTCCCTCTCCCTCTGCCTGCTCCTCTACCTACTTGTGATCTCTCTCTCTGTGTGTCAAATAAATAAATAAATAAAATCTTTTTAAAAAATCTGAAATAAAACAGATGGCACACCCAAATCTGGAAATTCAAGGATAATTTAATGGAGGGACAGCTGACAAAAATAAGCAGTGCTCAGGGTGGATAAATATGAAGGATGGGCTGCCCAAATCTGGAGAATGTAGTTGTACAGGGAGTCTATTCGCCCAGAACTGTGGCCTTTGGTAGGAGAATCTTGGAGGGTTTGGGGAGTGGTTGCTTGGGGGAGCCAATACTCCAAATTCATTCTCTTCTGTCCAGCTTTCCCATAGGCCAAGCCCATACAGAATCTAAAGGGCACAGGAGCCTGTTGATACAGCCTCTATGGCAAAAAGCAGAGGGATGGATTTGAGTGACCTTGAGTATAGCTTGGTGGGGCCAAGGGAAAATATTTGTCACCAAGATGGAAACAAAGAGAAGAGAGAGAGGAGAATAGGAAAGAAGCAAAGACAATGCAGAGAATAGAAGCCATAATATCCTCAAAGGAAGAAAAGAATATATATATACACACACATATATTTAAGATTTATTTCTTTATTTCAGAGAAAGAGAGAGCACAAGGAGGGGGAAAGGCAGAGGGAGAGAGGAAGCAGACTCCCTGCTGATCAGGGAGCCTGATGGATGTGGGGCTCAATCCCACAACTCTAAGGTCATAACCCGGAACTGAAACCAAGAGTTGAACACAATGGACTGAGCCAACCAGTGTCCCAAGATTATATATTAAGAAGAGAATATATATCTTAAAAGATTAAAGAAGAAAGAGACCATGGATAGCACAATATTAGAACTGAAATTTAAAAATCCAATGGAATGTTGGAAGTTAAAATCAAATAAATATCCAGAAAGTAGAATAAGAATGAGAACATATAGAAAGTAGGAAATAAATAAGATAATTAGTGGATCGGGCCACCTGGGTGGCACAGCTGGCTAAGTAACCAACTCTTGATTTTGGCTCAGGTGATGATCTCAGGATTGAACCCCATGTCAGGCTCCCTGATCAATGGGGATTCTGCTTCAGGATTCTCTCCCTCTCCCGTCTCCCTTCAGCTTGCTCACACTCTTTCTCTCTCTCTAAAATAAATAAATAAATCTTTAAAAAAAAAGAACTAATGGATCAATCCAGATGTTATAACTTAAAATCTGATAAGTTGTACTCCAGAAAAAAAAACAAAAACAGAGAAAAAGGGGTAATCAAAAAAATAATGCCAGAATAATTTCTTTAATGAGTTAGTAGCTTGAAAGGGCCTACCACATACCCACCACAATTAATTTTTTAAATTCATGCAAAGGCATATCATTGAAAATTTTGTTCCTTAAATGTAAAGGGAAGACAGAGAGGTAAACCCAGTAACAATTCAAGGAAAAGGAATGTGAATGTCATCAGATTCTCAACAACAAAGCTGGGTGTTACACAACGTTAAAATTCCAATAGGTTGCACCTGGGTGGTTCAGATGGTTAAGCGTCTGCCTTCAGCTCAGGTCATGATCCTAGGGTCCTGGGATTGAGCCCCGCATCGGGCTTCCTGCTCAGTGCAGAGCCTGCTTCTCCCTCTCCCTCTGCCATTCCCTCCACTTGTACTCTCTGGCTCTATCTGTCTGTCAGATATATAAAATAAAAATCTTTTTAAAAAAAATTCCATTGGAACTCTATAATCAGCCAAATTATAAATCAAATGTGAAGATAGAATAAAAACCTTTGCAGACATGCAAAGACCACAAAAATAGAGCTCTCAGAAAACCTAGATGACCTTGAGTCTGGTGATGACTCTTCAGATGCAAGACCAAAGGCAGAATCCATGAAAGAAATAATGGATAAGCTGGGCTTCATTAAAATTCTAAACATCTGCTGTGCCAAAGGCAATGTCAATAGATGAAGAGACAACTCAAAGACTCGGAGAAAGTAATTGCAAAAGACACATATGATAAAGAACTACTACTCAAAACACACAAGAAACTCCTAAAACTCAACAATAAAAAACAATTTGATTTAAAAAATGGGCCAAATAATCCTTATATCAGACAAATTAGATTTTAAACCAAAGACTATAATAAGAGATGAGGAAGGACACTACATCATAATTAAAGGGTCTATCCAACAAGAAGATCTAACAATTGTAAATATCTATGCCCCTAACATGAGAGCAGCCAATTATATAAGCCAATTAATAACAAAATCAAAGAAACACATCGACAATAATACAATAATAGTAGGGGACTTTAACAACCCCTC